>NC_085041.1:9774410-10143576 GCF_963692335.1 Osmerus eperlanus
AGATGGAATCGCGATTCAAACAGTACCATCAAACAGTACCTGCTGTGTTCGTCTCGGTAGCGATTGCGTTGGTTGAATTGGATTTAACGTTCCGTTGTACGGTTTAGGCTGAAATTAATTATTTTCATGAACAGATTGACAAAGTTTAGGCTGTGGCAATGAAGTTCAGGTTAGTAGTTAGATAGACTTTTGATTTAAGTAAGGGGAGTGCCGAACATGTTCTGTCGCCGTTTGACTTCCTAAACAGCTGTGTAGATGTTTTTGTAGTGTCTCGCGTAGGCTACAGCGTTGCAGTGATACACTGGATTGAAACCACAGGTAATGATAATTTCACCCACAAATCGTTTACTTGTAATCTAATGTCATAATAAATCCTACAACGAAAATGTATATGTGAGGAATGTTTATTTTAACGATTGAAAACAGATACATCATAGACCACTGTAGAATGTGTTGCCCGGGCAACACAGGCTAATGTCATGATGCTAATACTTCAGTGAAATAGTAGACTACTGTTTCCGAAAGTAGATGTACTTTCTTAATAATATCAGCTTATATTGTACATTACACATCACAATTGTGTGTCATATCACAAAGTAAAATGAGTAAATAGTTATCACCCTGGCCTCTTTGCTTGTGGCGTTTCTGCAGCTGCCTTGCAGTAAAGCTATAGTTAGCCTAGCTATCCCCCAAGTTAACAGATGCGAAACGAATGTACTGCCAAAGGTAGTCACGCGTGTTTTCGTGACGTTAGTAACGTCAGTGACTGTGGCTAGCAAATTAGCCACCGTTAGCTTCACTTTTCGCCACAAAAACTTAACTTGAGCCTAAACCATGCAACAGAACGTAAATCCCAATAGAAGCAACTCAATCGCTACCAAGACTAAACTTTTGACACCTAGGTTGTCTATGTAGGCCAAATATTGACTGAGTTTTAGGGGGGCAAAAAGAAATAAAAAAAATAATAATAAAAATATATATGTGAGAGAACAAAGGTTGTGCCCTTGCCGAAGGCAAAGCACACCCAATAATATATATGTGAGAGAACAAAGGTTGTGCCCTTGCCGAAGGCAAAGCACACCCAATAATAATAATATATATGTGAGAGAACAAAGGTTGTGCCCTTGCCGAAGGCAAAGCACACCCAATAATACAGCAACAAAAGTTTAACGTTATGGATTGCACACGTGTAATTATGGTCACATTTTGTGCCTGGGGCACAAGATATCAATAAGTCATGTAGCTTACATGTAGCATTTACAGCGTCTGCTATTTTCTGCCAGCTTGGCAGCAGCGACTTTGTTGATTTTTGTCTGTATTATATGTCTGTATTCCTGATATGTTTGTATTACAATATTTCACGCAGGAGGACTAGACAAAGTTTGGAAGATTATTGTCGGCTCCTCCTGCGTGAAATGTGCGGCTCTTGTTTTGTCCATGTTTGCGATTGGACATACGGTGCAAACACTGCCCCTTCATGTGAACGCGCACGTCTCTAGATTGGAAAGATCTGGGTTGAGTTAGAGAGTTGATAACCGCCGTCGTGATACCACTTATCGTGATTGCGATTGTTACGCTTCGCGTAGCCGGGTAACTGAAAGTGATCCAGAGCATGTTGATCTTGATTTGAAGTACAGGCCCCAGGTCTTTTCTGGTGTCCTCCAGAAAATGAAGGGTCTCTAACTCAGCTTTGCTGTGGCTTGTCATCTCCTGTCTTTCCTGGACTTGAGTTTCTTCAACTGAGAAAACAAAGAAGTCATCTTCCTCATCATCTTGGAGGTTGGAGGAAGCCGTTTCACTCTCTGCTACCAGGCCAAGATCTTCAGCTGAGTGGAGCATAAGCTGGTGGATTCGCCTCCTTTCTCCTGACAATCGTGGTGGTAGCCAGCGCATTTTTAAGAATGGGTGGGTGACTGTTGCCAAGATGGCTTTGTTCACATCCGTCTTTAACTTCAGATAGCTACTGAACCTTTTCTCAAAACCTACCAAGATGGCTTGTAAAAGGGGAGAAGTGTGCCTTAGGTTGGAGGCTTGTAGGTCCTGGAGTTTGGATTGCACAGCAAAAAGGGTAGGGATAAGTTCACCATAGTAGCAGGATATCTGACCCTGTAGCCGATCTATGGCTATTGCAATAGGTCTCAGGATTGAGCTGAAGTTTTTCCATCATTTCAGGTAGTTTGTCTCTTAAAGTGGCCAGCTGATTCAAACTGTCATACATAGAGTTCCAAAGTGTTGGGCATGGTGTTTTCAACTGTTCTTTTGTCACTTCTGACAGGAGCTCTGCCGTCTTGGGTCTTTTTGATGCATTCCACAAAGTTGAGCACTTTCCCATGGCTGTGTGGTTCAGACAGGAGAGTGTGGGAGTCCTTCATCGCCTGCTTCGCATCAGTGGTACACACTAAGCTCAGTGTATCAGTGGCACATCTCACATGAGGTGGTAGGATTATTGCACCTTCAGACACTTCTTCTTCTGAAGCATTGATGGTTACAAAGGATAGTCCATCCTCTTCTGTGTCATCATTCTCGTTTTCATCTGCAACTACAGATATGTTGAACTCCTTAAAGGCCTTTACAAAATTTGACCCATTGTCAGTCACTGTTGCAATGATGTTTTCATTTGACAGGCCAAATTCTGAGTGGATTTCCTCCAATATCTCAGCAATGCGGTTGTAGTTGTGTGGACTTGGGAAATGTCTGCATGCAAGAACGACTGATTCACGTTCAGTTGAATCTGGCTTGATCCAGTGAGCTGTTACGCCCATGAAGCTAATCTTACTCGTGGACCAGATGTCAGCAGTGGTGCAAACATATTGCACCGTCATCAGTTTCTCTTTCAGATCATTTTTTTGGGCATTGAAATCTGCTTCTATTTTCCTTCGCAGTGTACTTCTGAAAATCACTGTCAGATTGGGGTTTAATCCTAGCCTGGTCCTAACCAGACTCTCGTACATTGCATTTGTACAGAGAGTCTGGCCTCGCTCCATTGACAAGCGTTGACTTCCTTGTAGGCGGGTACTTTGTTGAAGTTTAAAACTATTGGATCTGCCCAGAGCCACTCGTTCGCCTTAGCCAATTCCTTCACCACTACTGTAACAGAGCTAGCTGCCGTAGCTGGAAAATCAAACTGTTCCCGAACCCCGTTGGGAGGAGGGCCACAACATCATGGCCACCAATAAAACTCAGCAAAACTTGTTACTGCTCCGGCTTTAGCTGTTGGATATTCGGCAGCGTTGCCACAACGGACCGAATGGCTTTGCTCGCATCTTTCTCCGCCGCCATTACGGAACTACAACACAAACTAGCGCACGACATCAACGTCATCGTTCTCAGCCACTCCCTCTGTTCGCTGATTCGCCGGTAGAAAATCAACCTGAAAAATCTGACTTACTTACCTCATGGCCAGACCTATGTACAGACGCAAAAATAAAATTGAGCGGAAGTACGTAGGAGGGCAGAGCCAGGCTAGTTTAATCCATGAATCAATTCAACAAATTCAGTTTGTTCAACTGTAGACAAAGGTTGCATTCCCTTCACTATGGATGAAGTAATGAGAGAATCAAGTTTACCCTGTGTTACTTTGTGTTCAAAAAGGCGGGTCTGCCTATAGGGGGTGTCGTGACACCAGTTATGCAGGACCGCGGTTGTTACAGTGTGTGTCCACTGCAGCGACGCGATGCGAGCGACATGTTTTCCATTCATTTTCATTGGAGCCAGGCGAATCGCTTGCATGGTGCATTGTGGGTAGCGACGCAACGCGACCGAGTTGAGATTTTATCAACTTTATGCAAATGAGGAATGATGTTCGCAAGCGATGGCCAATCGGAGTGTTTTCTTGTTTCTCATAACGTAGCAACCATGGTGAACATTTCTAGCTTTCTAGGTTTCAAGGTGGAGGAGAAACTAATCGTTTGTGTGGCTGCTTACCCAGTCCTGTACGATACATAGCTGTATTCGTACAGAGATGTTAATAAAAAACGATGCATGGCGCAAGGTTGCCGAAGTTGTTGGTGCTTGTACTTTCAAATTCAGTCTCGTCACATTATGTAACTTCGTTCTGTGGTAACTAGCTAGCTAGCCCGTCTGGAACTCCCTATCGTATCGACAGATTAGAAGAGACTTTGAGTAATATAATAAAATGTTTTTTTACACGTCAACGTGTATGTCTATTAAACTGTTTTGTATTTTGTATACAAGTTGTATTTTGATCGATGTTGCGAGTACGTAAACCCAAGTCTGCACACTTGGCCATGACAACTACAACAGTGACTTTAGAGAACTACATTCTACATTAATCTGTTTGAAACGCCCCAGAGCGTGGTGAACTGTGGGAAGGTGAGCGATGGCAAGCGATTCGCGTCGCTGCAGTGTGAACGCATTGTTAGGGTTAGTGCAGCCGGGTAATTGAAAGTTATCCAGCGCATGTTGATCTTGATTTGTAGTACAGGGGTCCGTTCTTTGTACGTCGCTTATTACATCCGAGATCAAATGACACATCCAAGATGACATCATCTTGCTAATCATGATCTGGCTAATAGGGTTCTTCGAACACACTTGTTGTTTATGATTAGTATAGCTGGATTGAGTTATGCGGTATATTAGTAGGATTTTGCCAGAAACATTTTTGGCGGTCCAATCAGCAAACAGAGGGAGTGGCCGAGAACGATGAAGTTGATGTCGCGCCCTTGTTTGAGTTGTAGTTCAGTAATGGCGGCAGAGAAAGGTGCGAGTGAAGCTATTTGGTCTGTTGTGGCAACGCTGCCGAATATCCAGAAGCAAGAACAATCTTTGCTGAGTTTTTTTGGTGGCTATGATGTTGTGGCCCTCCTCCCCAATCAAAAGTTTGATTTTCCAGCTAGCTCCGTTAGTGGTAAAGGATTTGGCTTAGGCGAACGTTAGCGATTGGTTATGGCAGATCCAGAGTGGCTCTGCGCAGATCCAATAGTTTTAAACTTCAACAGAGTACCCGCCTTCAAGGAAGTAAACGCTTGTCAATGGAGCGATCCCAGACTCTCTGTACAAATGCAATGTACGAGAGTCTGGATAGGACCAGGCTAGGGAACACCTTAAAGTCTGCTAAATCCAGGAGAGAGGGCTGGCAAAAAGTAGCAGACAAATTAAATGTATAGTAGTTACTATGTTAGATGTTTTATCGCTTAAGGCTACAGTAGGCTTGGACTAGCCTATTTGTTTTTGTATTTTCATAATTACTTTGTTTATCATCTTTAATGGCATATCCTTTAATCTGGTTCCAACAAATTAATGATGTCAATGACACCCTCACGACAAAACCGATAGGCAATGCGTGATTAATTCGGGTTCATATTAAATTCTGCTAAATATTCTTGCACCTTCTGCAACAGGTTGTTGTCGTACAAAACGGACAAGACATGGCTGTGACATACTTCCTGTATCACCTCTACTTAGAAAGCCGCAATCAAATCTTGTTTACATCAAATAAGCCTGCTCCCGAGCAGGTTTAAGCTAAAGGACTTGTTGCTATGACAGCAAGTCCAGAATGAGCTTTGAAGAACCGAACAATCCAAGATAATGACAAATCGTCAACAATCAAATCCAGCTAACTGAGTTAGCGACATACGAAGAACGGGCCACTGGCCTCTGGGCCCAGTTGATATGGATTTTGAAATCCCTTGTTTTGCTATCTAGGATCAGGTAATCCATTTCACTTTTGTTTTTCAAACCAAGTGCTCTTTACTAGTGCTCTAAATGGGACTACATATTACTGTAGCAGGGTGTGGTTGTTAAAGACTAGATAGGCTATACTTAATTTTTAATCAAGTATTTAGTTAAGGGGGGCACCACCTTGAAATTGGGTTTCAGGGAACAAGGAAAACTAGAGTTAATATGTAGTAATCAGTATTCTAAAGGAATGTATTCTTTCTAAGAGTAGAGCAGATCAGATAACGTGAGGGAACAAATTATGCAAGTTAAAATTATACACAATGATTTATTGTAATAAAATTTTAATATAATGAACAGTACTGGATATTATTATTGGTTTAGTAAGAGTTGGATAGGCTAACGATCGAACAATGGCGACGAACAATGGAAAGAGCGGGACGAGGGAGAAGAATCAGGCCTTGTCTAAATGAACTGAAATTTAGTGGTAAACTAACGATAGTCAGTTTAATGTGTAGTCTAATCAAACACACACAATGTTAATTACTCCATGCCAATGTCACAAGTAAGAAATCTAGCTGGTAACATTTACTTTGTTGGTATGTTGAGGCGGGTCCGTAGTTATACGTATCCATGTGATCAAAAAGTTATTTTCAAATATATATTTAATCCAGTGAGGTACTTCCGTTCGTCTAGAACATCTTGCGCAGTGTTGTACTGGCACTTAAACAAATTAGTCCATAGTTACTGTTTGGCCTTGATCGACCAACATTATGGACTGTCCGTTGTACAAGATGGGGTTCGGCCCTAACCCTAACCCTGTTCCTGTTTGCTCCTCGAGTGCGGCGAGACCGTTCCATCCGCACTCCTGCGTGCTCCCCGGAGAAGGCTCCGGCGAAGCGGCTCCGTTTCCCGTGCTGCTGTTGTGCTGCCCAAAGGGGGCTCGCGTCCAGGAGTCGACCACGAGCACTCGTGGCATACCTATCCAGGGTTTCCGCGGGGTCTTAAAAAATCTTAAATTCGGAACTTAAAATTTAAGGCCTTAAAAGTCTTAAAAACAGCTAGAATTTCATCCAAGGTCTTAAATGTAATCTAGTCAGGTCTAAAAAAAGTTTTACCCTCGTTCATTTCCAGAAACGCTGGCCGCAGAAAGTTATTATAAAGTATTTGCTACAAAACCAGAAGAACGCTGCCCTCAGAACGTTGGTTCGGTGTGTTGTAGTTCTTTCTGTGGGATCTTGGTGTTGGTACATATGCAGTGATAAAACTACAAATCCTGTGATAAATGCAATACCTGCCTGCGAAATACGTCTGCGTCTCCTCACATTTTGTTAATGTTCGGCTACGTGTGGAAAATGGGAACGTGTACTTTCAACGAGACATGGCTAGATCACAGCAATTTACGCTGTTGGTTACAAGTGGTACCCAGCTCCAGGTACGAGGCTCGCTGCAAACTTTGCCCAAAAAATATTTAATCGGGTGTGAGGGCACTGGAGTCACACACTCACTCACACACTTTCTCTCTCTATTAGAGGGCAAGTTTGTTTTACCCTATTTTCATTTTGGGGGTAAGGTTTTGGGGATTTGGCCCGTTGTTGGGTGTGGAAGTTTACTAATGTGATTAACCTATGTGTAAAATTAATGCTTTTTCAATGACTGAATTCATTCAAATAAAATGATTTTTTCAGAATTTCTTTGATTTGATTCGAATTTTGGTAATGCGTCATGTAGGTCTTAAATTTCGATCTTTATGGTCTTAAAAAGGTCTTAAATTTGACTTACGACTTACTGAAACCTGCAGAAACCCTGTCTATCATATCTGAGGAGTGAATCAGGTACAGACGTGAATCACTTTCAGACTTGTCTCAGTGCACTGACCTGTTGGACAGGCGTCTGATCAATTGCGGGGAGTAGGACTGGACATGTCGTGCAAGGACAAATGCAAATGTGCACGCCTTCTCAGTTTAATAGTAGTCAACAATAATAGGGGCATTACGAGATGCATTGCTTCACAAGCACGCATTTTAAGGAGCAGCCAGAGTTCGCTAGATAACCTACTTAGCCTAGCAGTGTTACTGTTTCTTATAGTACCTCTGCCCTGTTTGTCATTGCTCGACTGAGCCCAACAGAGGTGCTTTGCTGTATTTGCGCTGTTTAATTGGTTGTCATGACTTCGCTAGTGATTGAAGTCTTCTCACAGTTCCAGTTGCTCATCGTCTCCAGAGGAGAGAGAATGGAGACCGTTGTTAGAATCGTGGAGCAGATCTAATCGTAATCTAATCGCTCGCATTTGATGACGTTTCATTCTGAAGCAACTGAAGCAGCGGTAATGATGAATACAGCGGACACCCTGGAGCACATCGGCCTTGTGACATTTCTAAAGTAACAATGGAGACGGCAATTTATGTGTCCTGTGAAGGAATTCATCTATGATGCTAATCCTGCTGCTATTTCATATGTTCTATGTCTCTTACATTAAGAGACAATCAATACTTAGAGGTCCCATGACATGCTGTTTTTGGATGCTTTTATATAGGCCTTAGCGATCCCCTAATACTGTATCTGAAGTCTCTTTTCCGAAATTCAGCCTTGGTGCAGAATTACAGCTACTACGAGCAGTCCCACAATGAGCTTCCTTAGGACGTGCCATTTCTGTGTCTGTAGCTTTAAATGCTATGAGGAGGAGAGAGGCACACTCTAACCGTCGAGCAAGAGCACCTTACAAGTGACCTGCCGGCTCCGCACGGCGGCGCAGTGGCCAGCATTAACGGCTAGATTCCACGCTGGCTTTTTCCTGTGTTACGCTAGTGTGGACAACGCCATCCACATGATAAAATCTGCGTCTTTTCACTGTGCGCTGGCGTAGTAACAGTTTTCTGTTCGGTTGACATTTGGCTGCCGCAGCAGTCCGCGCATCTTCGACACGCTGTCGGGAGTGCCGAGTTGGATCTGTTGAACAAGTGTTCTGCACTGCTGGACGATTTTAGTGGCGGATTTTCCGTGTTCTCCTCCGGTTGCATTTCCGTGCTGTATTAGGGCCGGGTGGTTCCGTCACAGTGCGGCTCTACTTTTCATCTTTAGATCCATAGATGGTTATTGTATGCACCTTTTTGCCACAGTCAATTCCTTGTTTGTGTGAGCTTCCATGACGAATAAAGCTGATTCTGATTCTGCAGCAGCAAGTAGCCTATTATCCGCCTGTCACTACATAAGTTTGGGTGTGTGCACTTCCACATTAAAATCCTATGACTCTGCCTGGCTTCAATATTCTTATACATACTGTGGTGCGTTCTCTGTGAGCCCTCTGCCTGTAAACATGTCTGTGCTGTGGGCTTTCATGGTGCTCCGTTTTGAGTCCCGCAAGCGGCAACCGTTGTCCATCAAAGCATTGTTGGCAGGTGTCCAGTTGTACGTTCGGTGTGCGGATCATCATGCAGCCTTCTGGGGAACCCGTCTATCCGTCTTCTCATGAGCGGTGCACGGAAGCAGCGGCCTGAAAGCAGATAAACGTCTTCCTAACACTCTCCCTTTACTGCACAAACTACTGTTGTGTTCGCTCCGAGACAGTGGTGCTCCATGCTATGTCGACACCCTGCTTGATGTTTCTCACAGGTTTCTGTGGTGCGTTGAATATGTCTACATGCCCCTCTAGATGCGCTACTTTCTATCCGTCTTGCGCTACTTTCTATCCGTCTTGCGATCTCACCATGCATGTCTGATTTCATAATGGGAAGTGGGATGTTCGCTGTTATACGGAGTAGGGCCTACTGCAAACTGATGTGACATGTAAAGGCACCCCCATTGTGATTGTCCAAACTAACTACCTTTGTCCCCTCTCCTTCATGCGCCGGTACCTGCTATACCGCCCCCGGGCGACACCTGATGAGCCCCTGTTTACCAATGACGCAGCCGGCAAGGCCACGACCAGATCGTGGCTCACTCAACGCCACAGAGTTCTTTTCGAGCGCTGTGACCTGTCCCCGGAGCTGTATACGGTGCATTCCTTTCTGGATCGGGGCGGCCACCTCTCACACATAGGGCCCTATCTTGCACCCAGTACAATTGACTTTGTACACCGACGCATGTATCATTCCTATTTTGCACTCAACACACAGCAGAGTTTTCCCTCCACAGACGCACGTCGGTAAATTAGGGAATGAACTTGTGCTCCCGGAGGCGGTTCAGCAGGTTTGTCTTTTTGACACTATAATTAGGCTTACACTCTGTCTTGTGATTTTCAAAATCATCAAGACTGTCAGGGTGAAGTCTCTTCAGGTGAGTTTTGAAATGTGATGTAGCTAAAAGAGTTACAGATATTACTGCTTTCTTTTTGGTGCAGAGTTTACACGCCTGGACCTTCCCATCTGGTGTTTGAGAGACAATACTGAAGAACTTCCCATCCAAGATTGCAGACACAGGCTTGGTTCCATCTGTGTTTCCATCTGTGCTTGTTGATGGTCCTTGAACATCATGTTGCTGAGACATGTTTTCCACCTGGCCAACTGTAGAATGTATGAGATAAAACAACTAAGAATACTTTCATAATACGCCTTTTAAATTAAATAAATTGGATATTTGATGGGGTTTGTTTTTTGTTTGTTTTTTACAAAATCTACTGTCATAGCCTGGCTAACTGTGAACTATATGATGCCAGTAATTGATATGGCATTATGACATTCACATTGAGAACATACAGCAAAACTTGTAATACAGTGCAAGATTAGATGGTCAGACGTCTCTTGATAAGGTTATCATGAACATACAAGCTCCCAATCTCCCTCTTCCTATAGCTAGCTACTCGACTGATAAGTTAACTTGCTAAACACTGGCTATGCACTAGCCAAGACAGCATGCTAGCGTCATAAGCATGTTAGCATCGCTAGCTTGATATTATAACCATCACCATGTATATACAAAAGGCTATGTAGCCAGATCCAGACATAAATTATACATCAAGCTAGTTGACATCTGTCACACTCAGATAAAATATTTACCTTGACAGACAATCCGTTTAACTTGATAAGTGGGTACTGCTGAAGAGAAAGCAGGTATTTTCTGGTGTCCTCCAGAAAACGAAGGGTCTTTAACTCAGCTTTGATCTGAAGACTGAACTCGTGAACTGTTTTTTGATTTGTCAAGAAAGTATTTTGTTACAAATTACATTACATTTCTTATCGGACCTATCAAATACAAATTACAAAATACTCAAAATTATTGAAATATGTATTTCAAATACAAGTAATTGAAATACTGCCCATCTCTGGCTATTTGATAGATTAACCCTTTCCCCCTCGGGCCTCCAGTGGGGAGAGCTTCCCAGCCCAGACAGTAGTCTACTTAGTCACAAACTAGAATCAGGGCGCCCACTCCGTCAAGGTGAATTGTCCCACATGGCAGCGGCGGCCTTAAGCATCTGGGGGCCCATTTCAATAACTAATATGGGGCCCTACCCATATAAAACATAAACATAATAGAGCAGACAAAGCAAGGATTCCTGTTGGTTTGCATCAATGGTATTTTATTTTATTATGTGCACTTTCAGCTTCATGAACAGGGCAGCTCAACATAGAAATAATCCAACCTCATTTGATTAAAACGATATACAATTATTTATACAGCGTTTTACCTTGGAATAAGCCTCGCCCTTTCACACACGGCAACTTCACTGCTTAATTGATTAGCGCAGTATATTTTCAGCTGTCTGAAAAAAAAAAAAAAAAAAAACAGCTCAAACATCCCCTCAACTTGAATTATTTAACAAAAGCAAAGAAGAAAAAGAGTCTGACAGACACTGAACCGAACTTATCATAAATACAACGATGCAGCTCACCGGGCGCACCGGTCGCTGCTGTCGCCGGTAGGGTTAGCTCTACAGATGCTGGACCAAAGAAAGAGGTCACTTTTGGTAGACTGAATAAAGCTTTACTTTTATTGTCCGATAGTTTTTCAGCTCCACTGGCATATGTACGTTTCATTTATTTTCCTGCTCAAACTAACATTTTAAACTTGGTCGCGGGGCGGTAAACATCGCCATGGTAACCGCGAGTTCGACCAATCAAAGATATCAGTCAGTGTTTTTTGGCTTAGGATTGTGGGTAGTGTAGTATTTCAACAGAAGATCGCAAATAACAAGGTTGATTTCATACGGACTTGTGGCTTTTATACTAGCATAAACTTTCGTTTCACAACCTCGTAGCTCGTGGTCAGTCTACCTTGGATGGTTTAGACATTATGGCTGACAATCAATATCCTACTGAGAAAATGAATGGGATTTTTGCTGGTCTGTTGGGGGCCCCCTTGGAGGGCGGGGCCCATTTCAATTGAAACGGGTGAAACATAGGTAAGGCCACGTCTGCCATATGGCTTTATAAGATATAATTTACGTGACTTGCAAATGAACGCTAGAGACTGATCGCGCAAATTTCATCATGATTATTAATATTTTTGTGCACCCTGTGCCACTCGCAGGAAGATGCTGCCCTGGGCGGCAGTCCACCTCAGCACAGACGGGTCTGTTGTAGTGAGAGAGAGAGAGAACGTGAGCGAGACTTGAAGGGGCTGAGCGAATCAATGAGCTACCGTATTTTTCGTAAAACAAGCCACATTTTCTATAACCCCCCACCAAAATGGGAGCATTGTGTTTGTAAATCGGATTTTAACCCGCACTGAAATATATGCCGCACTTGATACGGGAACAATGATACCAAGCAATGCACGAGTTGGCTATAGGGGATCTTACAGCATGCAGACATCCCAAGTCTGCGGGAGTCTCCCGCATTTCAATAGCGGCTCCTTGACGCCCGCAAATGCTATACAATCTCATGGAAATTGGGGATTTTGTATTTCGAGCGAGCGAGAGACTGCCCAATGGTAATTTCTGGTAGAGACAGGTGCATATCACACGTCCTGATTGCGTCGGGGGGGGGGGGGAGCCACCTCCCGGAAGTGAGTCTCTGCAGGTTGGGATGTCTGAGCATGCTTTAACACACTTCGGTTGTGGATAGTATGTCCATGTGTGGAAAAATCCATTGTTATGTCTACAAAATTATTTTAGATATAGTATAAGTTTAGCTAGCTTGCAAATCCTGAGGATAGCCTACCGAAGTTGAATTAGCCAATGTCGTTAGCGATGCTGGCTAATGTTAGTTTGCTCGCGGTAGGGGAGAGTGGGGTGATTTGTGCCAGCGGGGAAGTTGTGCCACCCCCTGTTTCTAGGGAACCATAGAATAAATTGGTCAAGTGACCACACATTTTTGAAGAGTCAGACAATTTACTCATCCTGCAAAGAAGAGATCCTCATTGCATGAGAGATAAGCACATTTAAGTTCAAAAAAGTTTTTTTGCCTTCCAAAGTACATTTTCTATGATCAAGGTTTTTTGATTCATGTGTCTGAACAGTTATAGACAAGTTTGCAAACATTTCACACATGTTTTTTAGTTCTTTGGTAAGCTACACAATGAGTCTATATAGCTAGCATGATTTTAGCTCAAAACTGCTGGATGATGCATTTTTTCCAAAAACGTGGGATTGGGGTGATTTGTGCCAAAGGGCCTGGGGTGAGTTGTGCCACTTATGAATATTTTAAACATATTATTTTATTGTAATTGTACTTTATATTCTTACATTTTATCACTAAAACTATGTGACATTCTTAATTTTAGACAGAAAATTGAAATAGACCATCATGCCACGGAGTTATAAGAGGAAGACAGGCACTCCTCTAGAGGACGTGGACAAAGCAGTGGAAGAGGTGGAGAAGGGGAAGTCCATTCGTCACATGGCGAGGCAGATGAACATATGCAGGATGTCATTAAAACTATACATGGAGAAGAAAGAGATAGATGGAAAAGAAATAAGGCCAGGATATAAAAGAACTGGACTTGCCAATCAAGTCTTTGATGTGCTCATGTGGCGCAATAGGCTTGTAGAAAATCGAATGATGTTGTAAAATAACTTTAAATAAACCTTAAATGAGTAATTTTGGATTGAATTTGTCTAGCTTTTATATAGCATCACAGTTTCTGACATGAAAATATACTGTTTTACTTCAATAATCAATGGCACAATTTACCCCAATGTATTCTCTCTAAAGGCACAACTTACCCCGCACCGGGGGCAAGTTGTGCCACGAGACCACTTTTTTTCAGAAAGCTATATTTCCTAAATACTATATTTCAGATCCAAAGTTATTCTTCCCAGGGATGCACCACATCCTGAAATATATGTACATATTTTAGTTGGAAGCATTACTGTCATGGCCTCGCTTTAAAGTCACTTTAAGTAAAAACTGGCACAACTCACCCCACTCTCCCCCATATAACATTTCACTGGGTCTTGCAGCTGTTTGATTTACTGAAATTATTATGAAATGTTATGTTCTACTAGCCATTTGCCTACTTTAGCAAGTCACTGTACTTCCAATCCCTGATAGTGTAACTGAGACGACACAGTAAATAATTCCTCTTTCAATTCCACTTTCAATAGGCCCCCGTTCCAGTGTTGAGCATTAAATTAGCTGCACGGTCTGTAGAGATCTTGGGACGAAGCCACTTTTTTGTTCTAAACCAGGCTATACGCCGCTTCGAAATATAAGCCATATAACCACAAGAAAACTGTAAAATCGGGGGACAAGCCACGGTTTTATTTCCAAAAAATACGGTATATGCAGCTCTACAATTATGGCTGTGAATTTTGTATTGTGGCGGCCCGCCACCAATAAATCAATGTATGGGAAACACTGATATACAGTTGATATTGCAACATATATATAGCTCTACATTATTACATTGTGCAGTCTCTAACCGATTCAGTCAATCTACATAGCATTCCCATTACTGTTTTTGCTGTGATTCATTATCATGTCTCTCTAAGAGACTGTTATGGAAAAATTCTAGTGGCACTGTGTAAATTTGAATAGTCAAGAGATGGCGGTTACAATAAATTTATTTTGCTTGTACAAATCATGAATTAACAAAGCACTTTGTGATCAGTCATAACGAAGGAGGTGCTAGCCACAGGTCGTTCGCCAGAGTGATACAGAACAACCCTAAAACCCTGCCTTATATAAACTTTAGATCAAATGATTCCTCTGAACTCTGTTGATTGGTCAGCACTGCTCAGTGACAGTTTGACTTCATATCAAGTTCCCACAGTTCTTTAATGTGGCCTCTCTCCCCAAACCAGTAGATAGTAAAACCACAGGAGTTCACCAGTCAAATGGTCAACTGTCCTTTGTGTGGGCAACTTCAAACAAGTATTTGATTAACCCCACCCAATGCAACAGGAAGGGTCAGAGCAGCTTGATCAGTTAACAATACAATTGAATCCACATTGTCTCCAGACCAGCTGTCTCTTCCCCCCAGGTGTCATAAACTGCAAATGGCATCTCTACCAAATGGAGTTGACTCTTCTTAATCAACTTTAGACTTCCGTTAAAACACATTCCTCATATATGAAACACACACATTATAACTGTATTCTAAAATTTCCACGACAGAGACTCCATACATTATCAAAAAAGCTGATCAAATTGCTAATACAGGAAAATGATAATTCCCTCAACTTCAGGAAACAAAAGGTTTCAGTATGCAGCATTATTCAAACTTAAATGTTGTTTTAAACAAAATCACTGTTCACAGGCACTGTTATGGAAATATTTTGGAGAATCAATCCTTAAACTGAAGTGGGTGAATTACAAAGTCATGTTTATTGAACAGCCCAACCATTACACAATATAATCATTTTCGACATACAAAAATCAGACAATAACAAAAAAACACCTGGTCGTGAATCAGATGAGATCAGAAGTAGCGCATGCCCAAACAGCGTCTCACAAGTTCTGATCTCCATACCGCTCCATCCAACATAACACAAAGACCAAACATAGAGCTCCATCTAGTATTCTAGATTGTAACCAGAGAATTCAGTAGACATCAGCACTACCCAGCTGATGGCCCTGAATTCCCAACATCCTCGAAAATTTCATACAGCTCCATCTAGCATTCTAGAGTGGAACTGGAGAATCCAGTAGGCACCAGCATTACTCAGCTGATGGCCCTAGACTCCCAAGAACATCCTTCACAGTGTTTCCCCTAGGTTTACAGCTTTGGGGGGGGGGGGGGGGGGGGGGGAATGACATAAATGACATGCCGTTGTGTAAATAAGATAAATAACATAAGGCCATTTAGTTTGTTTAATAAAAGAGCAAGCTGTAGGCCTGTTTTATAGGAAAGGTAACCTTAAATGACTTATTTTGTGATCTGGCGCTATATACAAAATAATAATAATAATCAAAAAATAATAAATTATAAAAATATAGATTTTTTTGTTGTTTTACTTGACCTTCAGGGGGGGGGGGGTGCCCCTAATATAATGGTAGGGGAAACACTGCTTCAACAGACCATTTTATAGCACACAGTTCTCAAAAGTCATTGGTCCATCCATAATGGATTCCTGGTCAGGAAACAGTCATACAGCAGCGGTCACATAGTCATTTAATACAGACACTGTTGTGAGGATGTCACAGAATAGACTGTATCACCTCAGATGAGGACATTTAAAGAGTTTCCCCAGATACGCTGGAATCTCTACAAATGCACCATTGAGAGCATCCTGAAAGGGAACATCACTGCCTGCTATGGGAGTAGCCTCATGCAGTAAGGCAAGGCCCTACAGAGAGTGGTATGGTCAGTAGAATGTATCACAGGAGGAGCACTCCCACACTTCCAAGAGACTGACAGCAGACGGTGCAAGACTAAGGCCTAGAGAATCATTAAGAACAACCTCTTCTATCTGCTGCAGTCGGGGAGAAGGTACCCAATCCACAAGGCCAACTCTGAGAGACTCAGGATAAGCTTATATCCATAGGCTATCCAGACCCTGCATGAAGACATTGCCTAGGAGTGATTGTTTTTCCCAATCAAGATGCCCCCCCCCCCCCCCCCCACACACACACACACTGGCACACCTGGGACTAACACTGTATCTCAGCACAGCAGCACCTTATATTTGTTACAGCAACTCTCACACGGACCTTCATTTGTGAATAATTTGTGAATAATACAAACATATTTATTAGGGTTCCTCCGGTAGGAGGGAACCTATTGTTTTTGTTAGTATTCCTATTATTATTATTTTTCCTCTTCTCCGCTAAATGGCTCAATAGCTCAAAAAGTCCTCGACCCGATTTTTTCCAATTTGGCCCAATGATACAACAGGTCACTCACTACTCCCAGACGGCTAGTGGCCCATGTATGCCCATAGGTGGCGCTATAAGCCACGCCCAAAGTCTACGTGATTTCCCCAGCGCCCCATTTCTCCAAAATGGCTGAAAATTGGTATACTTGCCTTATTTCTCATGGGGAACAAAAAATCCTCAAGGACCCATAAGGTCCGCCATGATAGATTTTGCTGTACTGCCCCAATTTGGTACAACCTTCAAACCCTTCTCCTCATGAACCATAGATATAATCGACTTGAAATTTGTTACAGATTTGTAGAATACATGTCTTTCTATATGGTCAAATTGAATAAGGAATGCAATACAAAATGGCTGAAAGAAGTGTATTTATGTAAATGTACACATTGCCACAATATCTTTGTGTTAATAAATCAAATATAATTTTGATTGATGGTTTTTCAAACGTTAGTGCCTTCAAGTTGACATCATGCTAAAGTACCATATGGAATTTCACCTTGATATTTCAATATATGATTGAATTCAATCGAATGGCTCCACAGCGCACGCACACTCATCCTGCCCCTTGACACACGAGCGAGCATGGCGATACACACACACATGCTTTCTGATAATTGTGTGCTGACCAAGCCCCCACCCTCGGTTTTTAGCTCCTGTTTCATTTAGCTTCCAATCGCAGCTCGTCATTACGAATAGAAATTATTTTTCGGCGGCCATTGTTGTTTTCAACTGGAGTCACCTGATAGCCGTGTTGGTGGCAGCCACTTTCGGTAAGTCCTATTTTTACAAATTTTAAGATATAATCAATGATTGGGTTTGTGAAAGTACACTACTCTTGCGGTCCCCTGAGCAGCACTGGGTCACTCTGACCACGCCATGGTCCACCTGATTCCTGCATACAGGCAGAAGCTAAAGCGCTGTAAGCCTGCTGTGAGGACATCAAAACAGTGGACCAGTGAAGCTATGGAGGATCTGCGGGCGTGCTTGGACTGCACTGACTGGGACATGTTCACGACTGCTACCAATAGTCTGGATGAGCTCACAGAGGCTGTGACATCATACATCAGCTTCTGTGAGGACTGCTGTATACCAACACGCACCAGGGTGAGCTACAACAACGACAAACCCTGGTTTACAGCTAAACTCAGAAGGTTGAGGTCAGCGAAAGAGGTCGCGTTTAGGAGTGGGGACAAAGATAGTTTCAAGGAGTCGAAGAACAGGTTTAGCAAGGCGGTGAGGGAGGCTAAACGTACTCGGAGAGACTAAAACACCAATTCTCTGCAAACGACTCTGCTTCTGTCTGGAGAGGGCTCAGGCAGATTACCAACTACAAGCCCAGAGCCCCCAACTCCACTAACGACTCCCGCCTGGCCAACGACCTGAATGAGTTCTACTGCAGATTTGAAAGACAATTGGACAGTCCTGAACTACCCCTTCCCACCCAGGAGGCCTCCCACCTCCCCCCCTCTACAGTGACGACTCTCTCCATTCAGGAGGGTGAAGTTAACAGAATTTTCAAGAGGCAGAATCCCCGCAAAGCAGCTGGGCCGGACTCTGTCTCTCCAGCCACCCTCAAGCACTGCGCTGACCAGCTGTCTCCGGTGTTTACCTACATCTTTAAGGGATGGGACATGCATGTCTCCCTTGAGACATGCCATGTGCCAGCCTGTCTCAAGTCCTCCACCATCATCCCTGTGCCCAAAAAGCCAAGGCCAACAGGACATAATGACTACAGACACGTCGCCCTGACCTCTGTGGTAATGAAGTCTTTCAAGCGCCTGGTGCTGGCACACCTTAAATCCATCACAGACCCTCTGCTGGACCCCCTTCAGTTTGCTTACAGAGCCAACAGGTCTGTGGACGATGCAGTTAACATGGCCCTCCACTTCACCCTACAGCACCTGGACTCCCCAGCATCCTATGCCAGGATCCTGTTTGTGGACTTCAGCTCTGCCTTCAATACCATCATCCCCGCCCAGCTTCAGGACAAGCTCTCCCAGCTGAACGTGCCCGACTCCACCTGCAGGTGGATCACAGACTTCCTGTCTGACAGCAAGCAGTGCGTTAAGCTGGGAACACAAGTCTCTGACTCCCGGTCCATCAGCACCGGATCACCTCAGGGCTGTGTCCTTTCTCCTCTGCTCTTCTCCCTGTACACCAACAGCTGCACCTCCAGTCATCCGTCCGTCAAACTCCTGAAGTTTGCGGACGACACCACCCTTATTGGGCTCATCTCTGGTGGAGACGAGTCTGATTATAGGTGGGAAGCGGCCAACCTGTTGACCTGGTGCAGCCAGAACAACTTAGAGCTCAATGCTCTTAAGACAGTGGAGATGGTTGTGCACTTCAGGAAGAACACAGCCCCACTCACCCCCATCACCCTGTGTGACTCCCCAGTCAACACTGTGGAGTCCTTCCGCTTCCTGGGCACTATCCTCTCCCAGGACCTCAAGTGGGAACTGAACATCAGCTCCCTCATCAAGAAAGCACAACAGAGGATGTACTTCCTTCGGCAGCTGAAGAAGTTCAACCTGCCAAAGACAATGATGGTGCACTTCTACTCAGCCATCATTGAGTCCATCCTCACCTCCTCCATCACCGTCTGGTACGCTGCTGCCACTGCCAAGGAAAAGAGCAGGCTGCAGCGTATCATCCGCACTGCTGAGAAGGTGATTGGCTGCAACCTGCCTACCCTCGAGGACCTGCACACCTCGAGGACCCTGAGGCGAGCGAGGAAGATTGTGGCCGACTCCTCCCACCCTGGACACTCCCTGTTTCAGTCACTCCCCTCCGGCAGAAGGCTGCGGTCCATCAGGACCAATACCTCACGCCACAAAAACAGTTTCTTCCCTTCCGCTGTTGGCCTCTTCAACAAGGCCAAGGGAAAACACTGACTCTAATGACTTCCTGCTTAAAACACACTGCTTTTTGCACTGCATTACAACATTTTTATTTTGTACATTTGTATTTTTTGTAATATTAGTATTTTTGTATTTTCATATTGTAAATTACGGCAACTTATATTTTATTTTATTGTATATTTTACTTAATTCTAATACCACTTAGTACTGCTAGTTTATGTACCCTTAGTATAGATAGTCCACATATTTAAATTTTAGGTCCCTATATGTTTATTGTATGCACCTTCCTGCCAAAGCGAATTCCTTGTCTGTGCAAACTTTCATGGCGAATAAATCTCTTGAATTATGGTGAAGGTTTGAGCACTTTGAGACCTTTAGATCGTGAGTTTGAAGTGACGGAAAACCGAACTCGAAAAGTAGCTAGCTTTTTCCCTCTGTGTAATTAGTGAATCATTTAGCATCTCGGCGAATCCATCAAAAAGGTAGAGGAGGGCAGCTATTAGGAGAACAAGCGATTCCCCACAGACCCGTCAGCTCAGAATTTTTATGTGGGTTGTGAAAGTCTTTGAAATAAGCCTATGCGCTATGGAGCTAAATCATGGTCAAATGTTATGTTAATTCGAAAAGAAAATCTTTAGTTAAAAAACTAAAGCTTGACATTGAAAATGTAAGTATTGGTCAAAAACTTGAAAAATAAAACCATGTATTCAAAGAATTTTACCAATTTTCTTTTTCAAGTTGAATAAAATTTTGATTAAAGTCTGGAATTATTTTTAATATTTTTTTTTACGGTTTTTGCGTAGGGGCCGTGGCTTCAACTCAGAGGCGGGAGTTATGAGTGACAGCCTAACAAAGAGGCAGAAGACTCGGCAGTTGGCATGGCGTCCGCTCTGCCAAGGCAACACCCTGGCGCCAGCGCACAGCTAAGACATGTGAAAGTTATTAGCCTTTTTGAGGGTATGTGTCAATGACAAAAAAATGCCACTGCGGGGATAATGTCCCAAAGTATCTATTCAAAAAGGCTAATATCTTTCACGTCTTACCTGTGCGCTGGCGCCAGCGTGTTGCCTTGGCGGAGCGGACGCCATGCCAACTGCCGAGTCTTCTGCCTGAAACTGAAAAAAAAATGAAACAAAAAAATAATAATTGAAGCCGTAAAAAAAATAAGTTTCTAATCTGAAAACATTAAATGTGAAACTATGTGAAAATCTAAAAGTGAAAAATGAAAATTAATAATTTATTCAAAATAATTCCAGACTTTAATCGAAATTGTATTCAACTTGGAAAATAAAACTGGTAAACTTATTTTTTCTTTGAATTCATGGTTTTATTTTTCAAGTTTTTGACCAAAACTTACATTTTCAATGTCAAGCTTTAGTTTTTTCAACTAAAGATTTTTTTAGAATTTACAAAACATTTGGCCCTGATTTAGCTCCATAATGCGCCAGGGAGACCGCATAGGCTTAGGCGGCAGCCATTTTTTGGTCACGTCATGTTCATAAGTTCACCATTTCACAGTTCGGTCTACACCAAAAAAGACGAGCAGGGCAGCCTTCAAGAGATGTGGGAATTGTGCTTTACGCCAGATGTTTTTTTTTGTGATTTGTGCAAAACTTGCAAGTGGAGTAAACTGTGTCCCGGGGATACTGTACATTGTTTTGACGTTAGCCTCAGAGTCAGACTTGGCTCGCCCACTGGCAGTGTGTAAACAATTTTGTATTTCACTCAATTCTACTCCAAAAACGTTAAGGAGGACTGCTTTTTGTAGACAAGAGCCTGCTGAAGATAGCCAGTATATCTGGCATATGCCCTGAGAAAACGACCTACGTTAGCCAGGCTGGTTTTGCCAATTTCACTAGGTCAAACTACTTAAAGGTCTCTGACAGTCAGAATCACTGTTTACAGGCAAAGGTCGAGCTGGTCTTTGGTCAGATGTGTATATATTGACCAGTTTAGAGCTAAATACTCTTGCCAGAGCCTGGAATGGAACCCGTGTTTTGAGTGACTTTGCATGGGTCTCCATCAGGTCAACACATTTGGATTCAAGTTCAAGTAATGCCACTGCATTTCACAGTCAAAACTGTAGTTCATGTCAAGTGTAGATG
Organism: Osmerus eperlanus; assembly: GCF_963692335.1. Taxonomy (NCBI): domain Eukaryota; kingdom Metazoa; phylum Chordata; class Actinopteri; order Osmeriformes; family Osmeridae; genus Osmerus; species Osmerus eperlanus. The sequence goes on from NC_085041.1 coordinate 9,796,212, forward strand.
GAAAAAGCTTTGTTTTTCACAACTGAACTGACATGGATCCTTTCTTCACTTTTACAGGTCTGGAGGGTCATGCAGAGGCCTGCTCAACAGAGTTCAATAGAGGATGCTGAGAGCAACAACAGAGAATGCTGAGAGCATCACAGACCCCTTGCTGGACTATCCCTCTCTAGCTGGACAGCTTCATTCAGCTGGCCTGCCCTGCCTGCCTGCCTGCAGGCCCTGCTTGCCCCTGCCTGCCAGCCCTCCAGAGACAGTCACCCCACAGACACAGTAGCTCTGCAGACTGCTTTTTTGAGGACTGATGAAAAAGGACAAACTAGCATGTTTTACTTTGATGAAAGTCTAAATGTTTAATCCTTTCCATGTCCCAGTATGCCAAGCTGCTGACTTTTAGTGTCTTAAGTGATTAAACCAGTTCAAGTGATAGACTTTTGACCTGAATCCAATAATTATTCATCTGAATAAAAACCACTCAAGAGAAGTACTGCTTCTTTATTAATAGTATTTATGTATATATAATTGCGCAGCTGGTGTTGGAAAACACATGTAGTAGGGCAGAATAGAGGGACTGGGCAAAGGGTGCTGGTGTGGAAAGTCCCCAAAAACTGCCGAATGGGCAGAAAATATTAGATGACATTGTATCGAGGCCCAATTGGAGAAGAAGCCATAGGATATTTACAATTGTAGTAGCCCATTAGATCTGTTTTAAAAGTTCAGGGGGGTCATTTGTTGGATATGAAGCCCCCACCCTCCACTCCAGAGACAGTTGGTGACAGAGAGGTTCAGACATTAAGTTAAACATAGTCATGCGTTCCGAGTAGAGTAAAAAATACATACCCCCCCTTTCTGAATAAAGTTTGACTGATCTGATTTGTTGATTTCTGTTGCTATGAAAACCAGTTTAGCCAAGCTAACTAACATTGTTTTTAGCTAGCTTGCATTACCATTCAATTGCTAACAAAACATTAGTAAAAATAGCTTGCTAATCGGGCAGAACTTGTTAATGCAGGAGACTCTGAGACCTTAGCGCGCCACTAGCATCTCGTCATATCACGCAGTCGGCGCTCTTGAGTACCCAGCATGCAGTGCGGCATGTCAAAAAACAAAAGACTTGTGGAAAATAGTTCGGTTACAACGGCCATGCGAGGGATTTCAGTTGTTGTGTTCGTTCAGTTAGATGTTTGTAATGTTATTGTTTGTTAGTCAATATAATCTTGTTGGTCACCCTGAGTGTGCATGTCGTGTAGTTTAATGGGAAAAGAGAGTCGGCAACATTGTTATCAGAGGCTACACTCGCCAAGGAGCTGGACGTGGGCTATACCCTAGCCAGTTACAGATGAGGCTGTTCTTGATATCTACTCAAGAAGAAATTGAAAAGTGATTTTCAAGCCATCTTTGAGAAAGTTTGAAAACAATGTTGCAGTTGATATATATTGATTTTTGGAGGTAATTTTTGGACTACATCTAAACCTCAAGCAGAAATGCTGCTGCTGCAGCAGGTCTGCTTTGGCATGACCTGCGCTGGGAGAGAGGGAAACAGCATGGATGGGGATAGTGTGCGGGCAGATGTCTTTATATAGGGTGAAATGGAATGAGAAATGCAATACAAAATGTCTGAAAGGGGTGTATTTATGTAAGTGTCCACATTGCCTCAATATCTTTGTGTCAATAAATCAAATATAATTTTGACTGATGGTTTTTCAAACCTTATTGGCTTCAAGGTGACATCATTCTGATGTACCATGTGCAATTTTATGCAATTTTACCTTGAAACGTCAACCGTTTCTTAACCTTTGTCCCAAAGCTGACCAAAGCTCATACTCTGCCCTTTCTACTCATACAATCTCAACAGTTGGTGTGTAGCAGAGAGGATAGAGATACCTACTTGTGACCTTTTGCTCATGAGTTCAAATCCCCATTCAGCCTATTGTTGTTGGCCAAACATGAAGTAGTTTTGCTCTCTTGTTGTCCAACTCTCCATCTTCAACAGTGTACATGTTTATAATATTTTGCCATTTTGCGGAGGAACCCGCATCGCTGCTTGCAGCTATATTTTAGTTTACTGTCTTTACATATCATCATAGTCATTGCACTGTAATTATGAACTAATGAACAGAAAGGTTTAGGGTATTACTTTTGTATTTAAAGTAATTTCAATATTGAATCCTCAAAAAGACTTACCACTGCATCCTATGTTGAATCAAAATGAACAAAAAAAGGGAATCAAGTCTGTTTTCAAGATGACATCTATTGCTGAAAATTTCAAATTTCCAAATAGTCATTTATGGTGTAAAGTTAAGTATTCAACTGTTGGCTACTTTAGTGTACCTTCATTTTCATTGGACATTTCCATGAGATCTTCTTTGTAAATATATTATGCTAATCTGAAGGAGTTTTGTTAACCATGTGACAATGGGGTATAGACTTAACAGTCATGTCTCAGCGTGTAAACCCCTTGAATGAGAGATATCAAGGAGTCATCTATGAGAAATATGTCATTTCCATGGTTACGACTGTGCTAACTCATGTGGTGAGCATGTTTATGTATGACAGGGGACACAGAGGACAACAGTAGGATGTTATTGTGTGCGCAAATGTGAAGGATAATTGTGTGCATATACATCATCTAGATAATATTAAGCATCAATATTTGTACAGCATGTCAAATAATCGTACCCAAAACCATTTAAGAATATTTAAGAATTTCTCATTCAACGTTCCATTTAAAATGTTTTAATTCCTCTCAGAATGTACATTTCCGACTCTATTTAAGATGATTCCCTGATCAAATTATGCTGATTGCTTCTGGGTTTTGGGTTGTTGTATCAATAGGTACTAGATTTTATGATCTATCACGAACCACGGGAACAGGTTGCCCGGGAAACGGCCGCATGGCAACAGGATCAGAGCCTGGGGGTTGTCTGCTGCTAGGTCTGCTCCCATTTTACATCACAGTTCCTCACTAGATGGTGTGCACGCCACTGAAGGGTACACTTTCTTGTACAGTGGACTACGTCTCAACAAAACAACCAGGAGAACTATACGGTGTGCCATTTTTTAATGGGTTGTAAAAAGGACCGTGTGGAAATCTGATTTGTGTTGAGGTTATTCTTTTTAGAAGACTTGGGAAATATACAACCCAGCTGTGATGGACATAATGTTTGCGGTGCAGGATGCCTGTGTCTCTGGTCAATGGCTTACTGCAATAATTCTCAGTCTGTGCTGCTTTCTGCCGTCTTGCTTGCCCGCGGGACAAACTGTGGACTATTCTTCGATTGAAAGTGTGGTGAGCAGACAAGGCGACACGGCTCTTCTGAGGTAAGAAAACATGCAAAACAACTGAGCCTCTGGTCTGCATCGACGAAACCGAGTTACAGCGCCATGCTTATGAAGCACCGTAACAGCAATAATACATATTGCAATAATACATATTAAATACCCCCCCCCCCCCCCCGATTTATGTAAAGATATAGGCGGCAGTAGTAAAGTGGGTCATCTTCACCGCGCGACTAACACAAAACATTACGTGGGGCGCGTGTTTATCTCCACCAATTGAGTTCTTGTTTTAGCTTTTGAAGGATACACAGTCGGCTATAGCAGTGGACTGCGTACAGAAGCAAACCAGCGCCGTCTTTTCCACTATTCAATGTCGAGGAAAATGATGTATCCGTGCTTTGTATTTGGCTATTCATGAATGTGGGTTGTAGGTCATGTTGTTCTGAATACGCACATACCGTTTAATTTGGAGTGCATGCGATGTGTGTAACCTTTGTGTAGTGTAACCTACAAATTATAAGTTATCGCCCAACCCTCCGTAATGTATTGTAATCGAATTGATGTGATAGCTTCCACATCCCTGAATCAAACAATGTTTGTCAATTGAGTTGAATTTTCTTTTGTTTCTATTGATTTCTTATGTTAGTTTTATAGTTTTAAATAGGCTTAGTGCTACATATTGTAAACTGCGTGGTGTAGGCTACCTTGACGATTAAACGACAATTCATATAGCTGTGTAAGGACCAAACATCCAGTGCTTTCCAGACAGATCAGGTTGTAATGGGGCGTGTCTTAAAGACGCATTGAAGCCCATTGAGGAAATGATGCAAATCACAATGTATTTTTGCTTTGTCAAAATTATTTGTGACTTCAAGGGGGCATGATTAGAAATTTCGAATCTTGAAGATTATCGAATCTTGTTTCCGATTCCAAAAAAAGAGAACAAATATAAGAATATAATGGGTGAACCCATATTTTGTCATAAATATCTTGTAGCTCTCAGACAAATTATTTTTTAGCAATTTTGCCTTTTCTTGTGCCCTACTCTGCCATTTTCGTTTCATATTATTGGGCGATCATTTAATAGAGAGGCAGTAGGCCAGAAACTTTGTGTTCAGCCTATATTTGAGCTGTAAAGTCAACCAATCAGCCTATAGCCATATGAAAGGCTCAACCGGGGGAGTAGCCTACAAGCATCAGTGCAGAAGAAATCTCTTGCAAATTAGCAATTTTATCGATGGAAAAATACCGTGGGATCGTGATACCCTTCGTAATAAAGTTAGGAACTGAAATAAGGAATCGAAATGTCGAATCGGTTCTTGGAAATTGGGAACCGGTTATGAAATGGAACCGGTTTTCGATATCCAACCCTATTCATGACCAATGGCTATGTTCATCTAGCCTGGCTCTGCCCTCCTACGTACTTCCGCTCAATTTTCATTTTGCTTTTGTACTAGGTCTGGGATTTCGGTATATTAGTCGGTTTTTGGAAACCACATTTTTGGTGGTCCAATCAGCGAACGGAGGGAGTGGCTGAGAACGATGACGTTGCTGTCGTGCGCTAGTTTGAGTTGTAGTTCAGTAATGGCGGCGGAGAAAGATGCGAGCGAAGCCATTCGCTGCCGAATATCTAGAAGTTAAAGCCAGAGCAAGAACAATTTTTGCTGAGTTTTGTTGGTGGCCATGATGTTGTGGCCCTTCAGATCAGAGACAGAAGCTATGTCTGAATTTTTGTGGTTCATTGGGCCAGAGATCATCTCTGTGGTTTGAATCACTTCAACAAACAAGTGCAGCTGCCAGCAGGGGCGATTCTAGGATCAGACCTTTAGGGGGGCTCAGCCGCCAATGAGAATGTGACATGGATACAGTGCCTTGCAAAAGTGTTCAACCCCCTTGCTAATAAAGCACTAATTTCACTGGATAAGAATTAATACATGTATTTATTATTATGGAAAATATTGAATGAATGCAAAAACTACGAAAGTCCCTTTCTTCATGAACTACCAGTATCAAATGAAACTAATGATGTGTCATTAATAAATAAACATTGTTTTAACACATTAGAGCACTAAAACTTATTTAAGATAATAATAATTCAATTATTTAATTTTTTTATTATTATTTTTAGGGGTGCTGTGATTAAATTTTGGTATGCTTGAGCACCCCTAAAAAGAGTCTAAAATCGCCACTGGCTGCCAGAGAGGGCAATATTCCACAACAGGATCATTGCCTCAGTGCAGTACAGCCAGAACTAGGAAGGAAGCAAAGTCTTTGGGGGATTGTTTTGGCGGTGTTTTCCCAAGGTCTTCAAAGTTAAATTGGTTGTAAAGCAGAACTGAAAATTAGTTTTAAGTTCATCACACCACAGAAGAATGTGTTGTTAACTACCCATCCAAATTCGACTGAAAAAAAATACAAACTAGTATGTTAAATTAGGCTTTGAAATCGTTAGAAAATCAGCAGTCTTCTCTGCTTGATACTGGGGGGGGTGTCCCCTGAAGGAGCTGAAGCTCCGCCCCCTCGAATTTATTGAATTTAGCAACAACAGCAACAACTAACTAAATCAATTGCAGATATCAGAACAGACATACCTGCAGTCTCTGAGTGTTTTATGTGTTAATTACTTTGTCTTTGCATTGTACCAGCTGAGTAACAGAATGCAGGTTAAACCGTCTGTGATCTGACGTAGATTGGTGGCTGTGATGTAGAAAGGTTGGGTTTTGCCCTGCCTAATCAAAACCTGAGCTGAAAACGGGTGAGAAACTGTTCAGCGGTCTCCACATTTCAGTGCGACAAAGTTTTAGAGCTTTGCACATGCTTTCAGCAACTACTTTCACAGTCGTACTGAGAAGCAAATCATGGAATTAGCTTTACAGCACCTTTAATAACAATTGCTGTTTGTTCTTTTATGATCTGAAATGACAAATAGCAAGTCCGAGGGGAATTATAATTTAGCTGTCTTTGGAATTGATGACTAATCCTTTAGGGGACTAGGGGTATGGAGGCCTGTTTTTGTAGACCCAGGACCCAGAAGGTAATTTCTACCACCCCCCCCCCCCTGCTGATTGTAGTGAGTAAAATGTGTGCATTCTCAAGTGGTGACATCCCTCAAGAGGTGAACAATTAGTCAATGCTTCTCTCTTATAGATTACGTCCCAAAAGGAACACCCGCTCTTTCATGTGTTCATTATTTCATTAGCCTCTTAAATTCTTAATGCTGTGTTACAGTGGCCATGTGTGTTCCCCTTGCCTGCCAGATTAATATACACACAGGTCCATATTAATAACCAATAAAGTGCTATCAATTAAAAGGGCTAGGGTTTTTGGGAAAAAACATACATTATCCACATGTGTAGCAATGTTTCTGGTTTTCTATTGGCACCTATTTTAGTCATTAACAAAAGCCCCTGTATTCTGAACAAGAAACATTTGGTTCTATTATGTTTTGCATGACTGAACACTTGTTGCATGCATGAGGTGTTCTTACAAGTACAAAGGGTCCCTGAGCTACAATGAGGGTGTTGAAGAAACTAGACGTCTTCCAGAAGGATTATCAAAAATAGAGTCTGAGACAGAATATCTTTCAAAAACTCAAGATGGCTTGGTGGTTTATTCAGCAAGGCAAATGCAGCGTACGCCGAAGGTTCAAAAGGCACTCACATTTCCTTGGACATCTCATTATATAGACAGATATGAGGATCATCAACCCTGCCTTGCTTTAATATTTCACAATAGCCTCAGAACCTTCTAGAAGGTTCTTTAACCCATTCCTATCCACCCAAAAACTGTGTGCGCATCCCCTGGCTCTTAAAGATCCTGTAAAGTAAATTCCATGTTTTGCTTCTAAGTACATTATATACGTGTGAAATGAGTTCCTGAAAGCATGTGCAAAGCGCTAAAACTTTGTTGCACTGAAATGTGGAGTTAGACCGAAGAACAGTTTCTCTTCCGTTTTCAGATCAGGTTTTAATGGGCGGAGCCAAAAAATGCCCTATATACGTCATTTCGCCCCATCTACGTCAGATCACTGAATGGCTCCTCCTGCTGTACTGTTATTGTAGCTTACATCAGCTAGCTAGCTAGCTTCAGGATGTCTCCCACCACCCGCAACTGCATCTTCCCTGGATGCAAGAACTCCAGCTGCTCTGCAAAGCCATTTAAGTTCTCTGTTGATAATGAAAGGTAAAATAGGTGGATAGATTTTGTGAAGAGCCACGCTCATGGAAAGCTTCGGATAAACTCCAACAGCCGCCTCTGCGCCACTGACCATTTCATGGCGGACAGTTTTAACATGGACCAGAGACAGACGGGGTTCACCAACACACGGCTTCTCTTGCAGTGCGGAGCCGTACCGAGCATCGCCTCCCCGGCCGTTCATCCTCCGGTCGCACCTTGACCATCCACCGCCGCCAGCAGTTCATCACTCAGTTCTGTGTGCTTGTTATAATTATACTAGATAACTTTTCCAGAGGTATCTCTGCTATAATTAGTGCAAACCGCTAACTTGATATTAGGCTACTCGGTGTTGAATGATGGAATTTCGGTGAAATGGTAGCTAATGTGCTAGAAGTAGTTGGAGAGCTCACTGTCTGCTGTCTCTGCTGTAAATGTTTACTCCTGTGTTACAGCTCAGGGGAATATTTCATTTATATGCATCTGTATGTTTCACTCATTGAACAAATACATTCTAATTCTATACTGTTTTGTTCGGCTTGACATAGCGTCCATTATCTGGGTCGTAGGTAGCTTACTTGAGAGAGTGGGCCGAGCTTCAGCTCCTTCAGGCGACACGCCCCCCCAGTCTCGAACAGAGAAGACTGCTGATTTTCTTACGATTTCAAAGCCTAATTTAACATACTTGTCTGTGTTTTTTTTTCATTCGAATTTGGATGGGTAGTTAATAACACATTATTCTGTGGTGTGGTGAACTTGAAACTCGTTTTTAATTCCACTTTAAAGGATCTTTAAAGGGGTGATTGATTGCAAAACCGATTTTACCTTGTCATAGTTGAAAAATTACAGTTTGGTGTGTAAAATAGACATACAGTGAACCTCAAAGTCCATTGAAACCTCTTTCCTATCAAAATTTCACTTTTTGAAACTGCAACTTGCAAACGCTACCTTTTGAAGCAGTGCAAGTTGTGACGTCACAACTTGCAGCATCAACTTTGTCACGCCCGAAATTTTACATTTACCCGCCCTCTGGTTTTCTGGTCCAGGAACATAAACGGAGGTCGCGTAGATCTCCGACACTTTTTAGCTAACTGCGCGCTGCTCGGTACATCCACAGGAATTACAAATAAGAAAGTTCATAAGTTGCTGCTAGCCCAGCTGCTAGTCCAAGCACTTGTCCTCTCCAAGTTGGACTATTGCAACTCACTGCTCGCTGGTCTCCCAGCATGTGCAACCCGCCCTCTTCAGAGGATTCAGAACGCAGCGGCCCGCCTGGTCTACAATCTACCCAGACGCTCCCATGTTACCCCGCTCCTCATCTCTCTCCACTGGCTACCTATCATGGCCCGTATCAGATTCAAGACCCTGGTATTGACCTTCCGAGCAGTGAACGGGACTGCACCCATCTACATCAAGTCTCTCCTGCAGCCCTACACCCCCACCCGTCACCTACGGTCTTCTTCAGACAACCGCCTGGTGGTCCCACCGCTCAAGACCGCCCGGTCCCAACACAAGCTCTTCTCCTGTCTGGCCCCCCAGTGGTGGAATCAACTCCCCACCTCCATCAGAGACACTGACTGTCTCTCCACCTTCAAGAAAAGGCTCAAGACGCACTTGTTCCGGGAGTACAACGGTACTTAGGAATGGTTCGCTTGACCCGATGTTAGTTTCCTCAAGGATCACAATGACTCTTGCTTAGAGACTTGTTGCTCTTGTGGTTAGTGGTAACTGACTTAAATTTTTGTACTCGCTGTGATATATTGTTTTATTATTGTTGCTTGCTTTTTTTCCACAGGTACACTTGCACTTATAGCAGCTCATGTTGTTTAATTGTAACTTGTTTAACTACATGCTCTTATGGTTCTTCCCTTTGGCACTTATTTTGGTTGTTCACAATGTGTGCTTCATGTTTTGGCTACTCGCAATGTTTTGTGGCTATCTCGTTGTTATGATCAGTGACCTATGCACTTTGTAAAGCTCTCTCTTGGAAGTCGCTTTGGATAAAAGCGTCTGCTAAATGAATAAATGTAAATGTAATGTAAGTTTTCAAGATGAAAATGGAGCGCCATAAATGCAGTGTTCCAGGCTGTACCGGGAATCTTGACACTTTTCACTATCTTCCCAAAGAACAAGACACTAGACAGGCTTGGCTGATGTTTATCTATAGGAATACCCCTATTTATTAACGCTGATTTGCAAGGAATGCAAGAACAGCTAGATAGCGAAAAACACCTAGACTGTAGGCATGTAAACTAGTTTAGCTTGCTAACGCAAGAGCATAGGTAGAATGTGTGATGATTTAGCCTAGTTTATTGGCAATGGGGCTAACGTTATTTCATGTTCCTGACTGTTTCATTCAAATAAATAACCCGTGTTGTCATGTAAATCTACAATTCAAGATGCATGTTTGTCCAGATCTATTTTTCAGCAAGATAGCTAGAGGTAACTGAAGCTGAGTTGAATCACGATAGTTTGTTTGCTGAGCTGTAGTGCTAACGTTACCCACCTAAGGCGATCCTGTTTGCTTCGACAACAGAAGTGGAAACAACTAACGTAATCATTTCAAATGATATCTAGTCAATCTGTTGAAAACAGTTTTGTGCAGACACAATAGATTTATTTGTTCGTTTTTATTTCAAGTCTCCACCTTCGTTGTTTCAGTGAGTGCTGTTGGCCGTGTTGCGTCTTTGCTCCGCAGCTTAACTCGTTGTAAACCAACAATCAGCACGCAGCGCAACTATATATTCATGAGCATACCATAAAAGGAGAAAACCTAGCGTTTTTTCCCGGGAAAATTTCACTGGATGTATCAGGGGGCACAGAACAGCACCCGGGCCATTTTCAGCCCAAGCAATGTTACATACCCTATTCGGAGACATTAAGGAACAGTGTGAAATACCCCCAAAAAAACAGTCAATCACCCCTTTAAAGTGTTGATCAACTTCCTTCACCCCAAAAGCCCCCACTCTCAATGTCCTTGTTTCATCTAAACTCCAGTTCACCCCAACTCTCAGTCTCCATCCACGTCATGCTTAACCCATTATCACATCCGCCATCTCTCCTTCTTCTGGCTTCTGCTCTATGGGGTTCTCATTCTAAACTTTGGCAAGACCCCTATTGTTTCTGCTATTGAGACACCACAGTCTCCCCTAATGCTGACTCACCCTGGCCCCCCTTTCTCCTCACTGTTTTAGGGAGCCTTGCCTGTTACTTTTGAGACATGACTTTGACCCTGGGGGTTACTTTTATCTCTCAAGTCCTTACTTTTTGATAGTTCACAGCTGTAAGCTATCTGGACCCCCTCCTTTCTCAGACAGGACCATCCTGTTGATTCGTCTAGCAACCCATTGTTGTATAAGTTCTTCTCATAACACTCTTTTCCCATACTCAGATTGCCAAACCAACCTCCCACCAGACTTCTCCTCTATACTGGTTTGAGCCTGTTCAAAGTGTAATTCTACTTCGTAGGCCACAGTTCTCCATCTTAGGCCCCAGACCTGACCGGTTGCCACCATGCCCAATAATCGATTTCCCACCACAAGGGTGAACATTATAGAGAAGGTTGTACTTTTCAGCACCCCCTCTCTGACTGGTGTAATTAACTGGTGTGATGTCTTTGAGGTAAAGATAAATACGTGCGTTGTTAATACAGTGTACCCACGGTCATGGAAAATCTGGAAAAGTGAGGGAATAAAAAAGCTGATATGCTGTCCAGAAAAAAGAAATGAAGAAAGCTCTAAAAGCCTTGGACAGGTCCATAGTAATTTATTAAACAAATTCTTGGCCATCAAAACCATAGGCTCACTACACACAAAAAGGGAAATTCATTGTATTGCATAGTGTTGCTTCAGGGTAACACACTCTTTTCCCCCCAGTATGACAAACTTGCAAAAGACTACCACCAATTAAAAATGCTCTTTGTAAAAGAAAGGAGGTAAAGGAAACCAATAGTGTGCTTACATTTGATCACATGACCTGTCCCTCCTTTTTTTTAAACCCCTTTCCTTAACATATAGCATTCACGGCAGCCATGTTTTCGGTGTCCCCAAAACTGTCAAAAAGGGGCATTTTCCTGAAGATTTTCATCAACTAAAAAATATTTTCACAATCTTGAGTAAGTTCTGATTTGATTTGTATAATGTTTTTATATTTCCATCAAATATTTATTGAGTAAATTGACAAAATAGCTATGTTGCTTCAAAGCAACAACATGCAATAGTGGACTGAGGATTCCATGTAGCCATGCATGTTGACACAGATGTCAGTAAATCAATAATTATTTTACTAACTACCACTACATAACTTGTTTTGGAGATTAACATGATAAATAACAATATTTTATACTTTGTTTATTGATTTAGCTATTGGTAGTGTCCTTCAAAATGTTCTTTGATAACTGGTTCTGCAGCGTCGACCTGCAAGTCCAACTTGAGAAAATGAAAATTCATAGCATTGGAACAGTAAGATCCAATCGGTTGCCAGGTTGTACCTTTACAGAGGATAAAATGATGAAGAAACGAGGTAGAGGAACCTTTGAAGAGAGAGATACTAAACATGATGGTGTGTATCTGAGAGCAGTGAAATGGCATGACAATCGTTCAGTGACCTTGTTAAGCACATATGCAGCTGCCAACCCAACCAACATGGTCCAAACATGGGACAAGAACGCCAAATAAATGGTGGAAGTTGTGCGTCCCAATGTTGTATCCATTTACAACAAAAACATGGGTGGAGTAGACCTCCTCGACTCCCTAATAGCACTGTATCGCACAAAAGTACGATCAAAGAAGTGGTACCACCGACTATTCTTTCATATGATGGATGTCACAATGGTGGAATCTTGGCTGCTCTACAGAAGGGATTGTACTGGGTGTAGTGTCCCAAAGAAGGAACAACTCAGCTTACTGGCCTTCACAATGGATGTGGCAAACTGCCTCTGCAATCAAGAGAAGGTATGCAGTAAGAGGGGAAGGCCATCTCTGAGTGTTGAGGCAAGTCTAGATGTAAAGCGAAAAAGAGGCCGTATTGCACCAGTACCACCAGCGCCTGTCCGGCTGGACAACACTGACCACCGGCCTGTCTACAATGACAGCAGAGGAAGGTGCAAATTCCCTGGATGCAAGGGCATAATCAAGGTCAAGTGCATGAAGTGTGACGTTTCCTCTGTTTCACTCCTGAGAAAAACTGCTTTTTTGACTTCCACACACAGTGAAGCTGTTGACCTAATGATACAAAAATCATTACTGTTTATCTGTTTTTTTTAAATACAATGACATTGAAATGAAATGCCAATCTCTTTTAGAGCCACTGTGTGAATTCCTAATGTAAAAATTTAAATGAAAATTAATTTTGTAAAAGTTTTTTCCTTTGTTGCGCGTTGTTGCTTGTAGGTAACAAACCTCCTCTAAAAGGATCATTGACAGCCACTGTCTTGTTTTTTCAGTACAGTACAGATGTTTGTTCAAAACATTGAAATAAATATGAATCTTCAATAAAATGTATTTTTACCATTTACTACAGTTATTGCATGTTGTTGCCCCAAAGTAACATACTCGAATGTACCTCACTCCCCCCAAAATAAATTAAATTTAGTGTTCAAAGGCTTATTGTGCACCATAATAAGTACAAAGGTCTGACCAAATAATTTTTGTATCCATTATTTTATAAGGCATGCAGTAAGAAGAAATAAAAAAGTCTACTTAAAAAAAGTATTTACCTACAACTTACTGTTGTTTAAAATCATTTACCTTATTTTACGGAAAATAAGCTGCATCGTGTATAAGCCGAACCCTCCCAGAATGAGGACTTTGAGTTTGTAAATTCATTCAGAATCATTCCTCTTTCAAGTAATAAGCCCCCGTTCAAGTGTTGAAAATTAAATTAGCTGCACGGTCTGTAGAGATCTTGAGACAAAGCCACTTTTTTGTTCTAAAACCGGACTATAAGCCGCTTAGAAATATAAGCCGCACAAGCACAAGAAAACTGTAAAATCGGAGTACAAGCCGCGGCTTATTTTCCATAAAATACAGTACATAATATATATGAATGTATATGGAGCGTGATAAAAAGGTGACCTTGCAATTGTGGCGTTAAAGGCGACTCAAGGAAAAATGTGGGTGCACCTAAATAAAAAGGTTAGGCGCACCAGTGCAACCAAGGCAAATAGTTAGTCTGGAGCCCTGGATAAAGATCAAGGTTTATTTTAATTATTTAGTTTGACAGTTGGTTCTTTACTGTAAAATAAAAGTTGTGCTAGATTATTATTCCATGTAATGGTGCAAAATTGACCTTTCACTACTAGAGTAGAGGTACTGGTATAAATGTAACGTCACTGGCATCAACCCCAGCACCAGAGGCGTAGCCACGTGTAGGCCTGGGTAGGCACACGTCTACCCAATTTCTTCTAAGGCCTACCCAAAAACGAAAATATCTCCGCAAAGTAAATAAGTAAAAAAACTGAAAATATGCCTATCCATATTTTTCTAGGCCTACCCAAAAAGATGATTCTGGCTACACCCCTGCCCAGCACTTGACAAAATTAGTTTCATCCTCACAATTATGCCACCACACTTTTCCTGCCACAGCTAGGCTACACATCAGCACTCTACAGATAAAGGCAAAAAGCTTCTGTGTCATTTAAGATGTGTTGTTATATAGCTCTTTCAAAGTCTCAAAATGTACCATCGGGGCTAATGCCAGCCCCTGCATCTACAGCTTGTGTACAATGAAGACAAGCCAGGTATGTGTGTAGGCCTATGTCTGTCTTTGTTTGTCTGCAACTTGATTTGTAATACAGTATATTCCATATACTTACCAAATAGTAATGCGAACCAAATAATAGTTTTTTTTACCTGCATATTGGCTTTAAAGGGGTCATTGATTGCAAAACCGAATTTACCTTTTGACAGTTCACGACAGTTCAGTGGGTAAAATGGAAATACAGTGAACCTCAAAGTCCGTTGACACCTCTTTCCTATGCAAATCTCACAATTAAAAAATGTAGCTGTAAAACGGTCGGTTTTGAAATCCACCTTTTTTGGCTCTGGTCTGTACCTTTGTCACACCCCAAAATTTGCTGCGCGCTGCTCTGTGTACTTCCACGGAATTACAAAGAAGAACATTTTTCAAGGATATTGAAAATGGACTACGGTCATACATGCAGTGTTCCAGGCTGTACAGGGAATGCTGACAATTTTCAGAGGTTTCCCAAGGAACCAAACACTCGACCGGCTGTGATGTTTGTCTATGAGAAGATCCCTGTGCGGTTCGACCCTCAGTTACACATTTGCTCTAACCATTTCACCGAGAACAGTTTTGAAAACCTGGGACAATGTAAAGCAGGATTTGTTATGAAGCTGTTGCTGAAAAGAGGTGCTGTTCAGACCTTATGTTCATCACAACCGCAAGCTGTAGTATGATTTTGTCGCTAACAGTTAGCAATGCTAACGTATCCTGCTTGTATCTAGCATTGGTAGAATGTATGATGATTTAAATTATTGGCAATGGGGCTAACGTTATTTCATGTTCCTGACTGTGTTTCATTCGAATCAATAACCCGTGTTGTCATGTAAATCTACAATTCTTGTCTACAATGTTTGTCCGATCTTTGTCAGGTTCTTTTTTATTTTTCAGCAAGATAGCTAGAGCTAACTGAAGCTGAGTTGAATCACGATAGTTTGGTTGCTAGTAGGGATGGGCATTCGATTGTCTTCATCGATCGTCGGGAGAATTAACGATCGATTATCGATTAATCATTAATATTTTAATATTAAAATTCACTATTTATTGGCTATATTAAAATGCAGTGAATACTGCGTGTTTCCTCATTGAGATCTTTATTACAAGATGAACAACTCTTTCTGTACTCCTAAGCAGCGGAGCCGACAGCTAGAAGCCGGTGTTCAAACACAACTGACCTAGTTTTAATTTTTTTGGGACTGACAATGAATTAGGCTAATTTACAAAGCTTCATAAAAACCTTCGCCCTCAACAACACTTAAGGGTAGCATATCCATCTCGATGAACTTGCAGATCCGTTGTGTAATTGTCTCTGCTCGTTGTGCATCGCAGCTCCTCCGTGCTAACACAGAGTTGATGCTCGGTTAAACTTGAGACCGAGAGCAGGATGCACCGCCACTAACCAGGGTCGGATGTACGTTTTTCAAGTGGTACATATATACTCAGCTTTGCAGTGTTGGCAGTGAATAAAGTCATTTTTTACGTCAAAATTGTCCCACGGTACACTTCGCCGTGACATCTTCATGTTTACTTTTGAAATACATGGAAACTCGCGGGTATACTGAGTAGGCCTGTGGCGTTGTTTTCAAACATTGCCTTTGTGTGGTAAAATGTTTAATTGCTGCCACATAGCGAAATCCATCGCTTTCCTTCAATACTCACACTACGCAACAGAACATGCATTAGTTTTATCAATGAATATCGATGAAAATAATGTCATTGACGAAATTCTTAATGATCAATTAATCGATCGTCGATTAATTATGCCCATCCCTAGTTGCTAGAGCTAAGCTGTAACGTTACCCACCGAAGTTGATCCCGTTTGCTTCGACAACAGAAGTGGAAACAACTAACGTTATCATTTCAAATGATATCTAGTCAATCTGTTGAAAACAGTGTTGTGTAGACAATCGATTTATTTGTAAATTTGTATTTCAAGTCTCCACCTTCGATGTTTCAGTGAGTGCTGTCGGCCGTGTTGCGTCTTTGCTCCGCAGCTTCACTCGTTGTAAACCAACCAATCAGCGCGCAGCTCATCTATATATTCATGAGCTTACCATAAAAGGGAGAAAACCTCTTGTTTTTTCACAGGGCTATTTCACAGGGTGCATATGGGCACATAGAACAGCACCCGGGCCATTTTCAGCCCAACCAATGTTATATACCCTATTCGGAGACCTTAAGGAACAGTGTAAAATACCCCAAAAACTCAGTCAATGACCCCTTTAAGAATTGTGTACTGTATTTTTATAAGAACAGTGACATGTACAGAGGTCTTACAGAATGTGACACTTTGCAGCCTAAACAAACATGTCTGCCAGTTGCTCTCTCCAGCCATTCATGGGAGGTAGCCTACTTTTACCTTGCATATCACATCTGGGGGCACACCTGAGTCTGTCACAGCTGTTTAAATGGCTTGTTCTTTAGTGTTCTACACCCTCCATGTGTTAAATGGAGGGTGCTCATTTTGAAATTGTCGTCGGAGGGCTTTACGGATCCGTATTGAGCTGTGAGTAGGTCACCATGCGGATGGCATGACTGCGCATCAGCCAATCGGAACGCTCGTACTCGTAACTTTTTTGAGTCTTTTGTTTTTAACTCAAGTGTTGTCTCATGTGAGGCAGTTGTTTTTGTTTGTAATAAATAATCGAGTGTGATGACGAAGTATGGTATGGTTATTTTGTACCATTTCTTAATTGAATTTACAGAACAATTACTATACCGTGATATATACCATAACCGTGATATAAAATGACTCATACCGTGATAGAAGATTTTGTCCATAATCGCCCTCCCCTAGTGTCTGGGAGTAGTTTAACCCTTGTGTTCTCCTCGGGTCGTTCTGACCCATCAGTCATTGTGACCCACCGTCGTATTGCGACAACTTTACCGCATACAAAAGCATTTTCTTTTAACCGTCGGGCTGTCTCAGACCCCCCACATTGCGAAGGTTAAAAGAAAAGTATTTATTTGGTTTTGTATTGGGTAAAATTGGGTAAACACAATGATGGTTCGTTATGAACCTTTGGGTCATGTGACCCGAAGGCAGCACGAGGGTTAAGATGTAATTTATCTCTGGAAAGTTGACATCACCTCTAGTGGTCGGGGAAAAAAATCGATTCTGCTCAGTAGCGCGATATTTTTTGCGCATGCAATTATGTTGATACAGTAGCGCAAAGTATTGCAATATTTATTTATAGAAATATGTTTTTTTACTTTCGGGTTTTCTCCATTGTTTACTCGGAGTTTACTCTGATAATTACATCACAAGGTGGCGCTTGTTGCGGTGCTTTGTTGACGTGCATTCAACAGCAAATTCAAATGAAAATGGCTTCACCATCTCAACCGGTCGTACATTTTACATTTAGTCATTTAGCAGACGCTCTTATCCAGAGCGACTTACAGTAAGTACAGGGACATTCCCCCCGAGGCAAGTAGGGTGAAGTGCCTTGCCCAAGGACACAACATCATTTTTCACGGCCGGGAATCGAACCAACAACCTTCTGATTAAAGCCCGACTCACTAACCGCTCAGCCATCTGACCCCCCGTACACGACGCTCCGCCTTCTTTAAAAATCGAAAGGGTGGGTACATTTCGGTTTCCATCAAAAAGAGAATAGTAAAGACCTTGACATGCAGTATGCCATCTGCCACATGAAAATTAAGTACTGTGGGAATACGACAAACTTGAGAGCCCATCTCACTAGGTACCATTTGGACTTAGCGGCCCCTGAGGAGGAGAAGTTGTTGTCCTACCCCCAAATCAACGCACCTTGGAGCAAACAACAATGATAAAGTTACCTCCAAAAGCTAAGAAAATCACTGAGGCATTAGCCTACTTCATCTCCAAAGATTTACAGCCTTACGCCTGGGACACACTGGCTGCAAAGCGCCTGGACGCGCCGTGCAGCGCCACGATCGACTACGATCGGCTACGACTGAGCAAAAGCTGTTCACACCAGACGCGCATTTCTCCGCGCCGGTCACCAAGCCTTTCTGCTACTCTGAGCTTTCCTTTACGCTGACATGGTACATAAACATGGCATTGGCTATATCCCAGCATTGATCCTTATCTAAACTCCTCAAAAAAAGTTTGGAAACGTTATTTCGGTCGAGTATTCCTCCCCTTCAATAATACCAATTGGTATTGTATTTTACATAGTTGGAAAGCCTGATTAGTCACCTTTACAACGAGGTACAACTTGTAAGGATCGTGAATTCATGGAATGAGCAACACAGCTAACCGTGTGGGTAGCGGCCCAAAATAATTTGCCAAAATCCCATTCCTCAAATGGTTGAGGAATGGGATGCCATCCAACAGCAGTGTGTGACCAGGCTGGTGACCAGCATGAGGAGGAGGTTCCAAGCTGTTGTGGCTGCTATGGATCTTCCACACACTACTGAGGTCCCTGACAGTGTAAAATTAATAAAGTGTAAAAATGGCCAATATGTGTTGTTTTTCCCTTATTACTGTGGGAAAGTGCAATTATCCAATCCACCAAGCAACTCAAAACGAGAGTGAATACCAACAGAAGAATATTGCAGGGGATTTTGGCAAAAATCTTTGGGCCGCTACCCACACGGTTAGCTGTGTTGCTCATTCCACGAATACACGATCCTTACAAGTTGTACCTCGTTGTAAATGTGACTAATCAGGCTTTCCATGATATAAAATACAATACCAATTGGTATTATTGAAGGGGAGGAATAATCGACCGAAATAACTTTTCAGAACTTTTTTGGAGGGGTTTACGTTGTCCTTGTAAAATTGTTTCTGGGGGTCATACAACTCCCTGTGCTTTTCAACTTCGAGAATTCATTTGATGCTGATTTTAGAAATCGACTTGGGGGTTCTCTCTCGGTAGGCTATGTCTGCACGCGTGTGTGTTGTGTGCAACGCGTGACAACTCGTTTCTCTCAAACAAACAAAAGAACTACGGGCATGCTAGCTCAACAGATCAATCCGTTTATTTTCATTCGTTTTCATCAGGGTAACCACATGTAAAGGCCCGTTCGTTACCAACATTGTGTAATTATAAAGTCTACAACTTTACAAATGTTCACCGTAGTCTACAATTAATGGAGTAAAATCTTAATGACATGTTTTTTTATTCAAATATATCAATTAATATGGTGTATTTCATCATCTTGCAGCCGATTTCGCAAGCGTCTCGCGGAAAAAAATTCGACCAGCTGCCGAAACGATCGCTGCCGATCGCGGCGCTTCGCAGCCAGTGTGGTCGGTCCCATTTGATAACATGGGCGCCGAAAGAAAAAAGACGGCGCTTACAGGCGCGTCGCAGCAGATCGCAGCCGATCGCAGGCAGTGTGTCCCAGGCGTTACAGTGTGGTGGAGAATGAAGGTTTCCAGAATCTGCTTAGCATGCTGGAGCCCAAGTATGGGATCCCCTCGCATAAATATTTTACCGACACTGCCGTCTCCAAACTCTACAGCGAAGTCAAAGAGGAGGTAAATGAAACTTTGAGTTTAGCCTAAGGAGTAGCTATAATGTGTGACGGTTGGTCATCAAGAGCTACGGAGTCGTACATGACCATAACCACGCATCACGTCACGAATGAATGGCAGATTTTAGCTCATGTTCTAAAAACCAGGGTGATGCATGAGAGTCATACCGGGGCCAATGTGGCTGAGGTGCTGAAAACGGCAACCGAAGAGTGGGGCATCGCTAACAAACAGATTGTTTTGGTTAAAAAGGAGTTGGTCAACATGCTCAGATATTAAAGTGCTCCTCTGGGCCGACTATATCTCCTGCAGTAACAAAAATGCCAAGATTCCGAAATGAATTTAACATTTTGGTTCATGACCTTGCTGCCAACTGGACTGGACTCTAGCAGTACACATTTTTGTTTATTTTTCTCATTTTGATTGAAGCTCTAAGTTACTCTTATTTATATGTTTATTCTCAGGTTTATGTTACTCTATTATGTCTGATTTATGTTACTCTATTGTATTTAAATAATTTTAAGTTATGTGCTGGGAGCTCAGCGTTCATGTGAGAGGTCTCCTATTCAGAAAATAATTACAAAAGGTCCGGAGTCCTGAATGTTCAAGGACAGAGTTTTTGCACTTCAGTTAATGTGTAGAAGATAATGTTGTTCACAGAATTAAATGTGACATTTGAAGTGAGTTGAGCAGTCTTATTTTCCTCATTTTTTGTAATGTCTTTGAATAATATGGGGGACATGAATCGCAATACTTGCTGTATCGCAATATGTTAAGAATCGCAATAATATTGAATCGTGGCCCAAATATCGCAATACTATTGAATCGTCACATTTTTGCAAATTCCCACCCCTAATCACCTCCTACCGCTATGTAGTTGTAGGGTACTTAATGTAACCTTAACAAAGTGTTGCCCCTTTAAAAGTATATCTACCTTCAGGACACATTATTTTTGCTTAAATTAAAAGGCATTTTAATGTATACTATTTTATTCTAAATCAAAGTGCAATCTGACCCCAACAGCAGATCTTACGAAATGAGAGTACGAAATCTAGTTAATTTTGCTTAATATTTACAGAAAGATACATTTACTCAAGTCCATCTAGTAATATAAACTTGATTATTCTGTATTTCTGACTTAGTCAATGTTTGAGTTCAATTAATTTAACATGGGCTTAATTCCTTAGAGGAATAGAGTAACACTTTCTCAAAAACTCAGGGGCATATGTTTGTTTTCAAATGTGGGTGGGACAGCTTCTGTATTGGCTGAGGATGCGCCCGTTAAAAAAACTTTTCTTGATAAAATGTAGGGGACAGATTTGCCATTTTGAAAAAGTGGGTGTGAGCTTACTTTGAAAGAGTAATAAAACACATAACATATGAGTTGCGTAAGCTTAGTCAATTTAAGGACTAAGAATTTATCTGAATGAGTTACATAAACTTAGGCAACGTAAACAACCCTTGTTGCACTTACTGGTATTGGAGGACTTGGTAATTCAAAATGATGAGTTATCCAACTCACGTGGTTTAAGGCAATCAGTTTGCTTAAATTAAGAACTTTAAATAACCAAGACAAAAATACTTTGTTTGGTTTTCTAAGCAAGCACTACGTTCTAAGTGAAGTTCTGTTGAGTTCAACAAGTTTAGCCTCTGGTTTTAAGAAAGTTTGATCCAATCAAATCTCTACTACTCAAAGCAGGTTTTGTTTTTTCAACAGTAGCTCAAGTTTAATGAGTGAATGCATGCAGTAGTTCCAACTACCAATTTGCTCCTTTTTCTAATAATGAGCTTTAAAAATGCCCACATTGCATTGTGATGAAAAAAGGCTATTTGAAAATCTTCTAAAAATTACAAAAAAGGTTGTGATGCTATAATTTGCTTCACAAAGGTGTCATGCACATTTAGCCATTTTTAGTTTTACAAAATGTTCTTTAAATAGGTCCTTATGGGCTTTTAGTCTCATCTGGAAGAAAACTTGTGAATTACACTAAATCATTTCCTTATGAATATCAATTTTGGACAATGATAACTCCTTCCTAAAGGCAACTAAAAGCATGTCCTAGTGAGACATCCACAGTTTTGTTTACTAAGTCTCCATCTTGTCTGAATACTCTGAATCAGAAAACTCTCTATCCTTATCCGTTATCTAGCCTAATGTCACCCAATGGAAGCTGACATCCATCTATTTTGGCTGTACAGTTGATATTGTTAAGCCAGTGTTGTGGTTAAAAAACATTTTATAGCAACAAGCTCCCTCAAGACTACTAGTTAGTCACAGTATCTATTTTAAACTCGGTGTTAAGATCTTTTGTCAAGACACTGCAGAACCAGTGTTCCTGGGTTCACAGAGTTAATCGATTGCTACTTGGCAGGATGCTGAAAGTATTTTGACCTCCTTCAGATGACAATTTGACATGTTGTTGCTGTGTGAAATCTAAATTACCGGGAGCTGCACCAGAGTCAATCTTAGAATCCAGGGCTGATTTGATTGATCTGAGGTCAGATGTATGGAAAGCTGATGTATTATTACTAGTGCCAAACACTGTTGTTTGAGTCTGCTTTTTAACATGATACTCATTTCCACTACAGGGATGCCTTTTTATCAAGTAGTGCTTCGGTTTAAAGAAGCACTCTATTTTATGATATCCCTCATAACACCAGGCTGAAAAGGAGTTGCAGCTGTAGCTTTTACTTATAAGCTATATGCAAAGCAACTGCATGTAGTCATCATTAATTGATGCTGATAGCCATTGAAAACTCAAATAGCACATAGAAAATTCTTTGGTAAATGACATCTGCAGACCTCATTTGCCATTTGAGATAGTTCATTGTTCTTTAATCAAATGGATTAAGTATTTCGATCTCTAGTTGTACAATGTTAAATTAATTTTGTGTATTTTAGAAAAAATCCATTAGCAAGTTTTGACTTAACAAGAAGTACAGTAACTGCAAAAACAGTTCAACGTTAAATTGTATTTTCCGATGATTGAATGTGGCTTCAGCCCATATGATAGGTTTAAACTCATGAGTGACAGAATTGCAGAATTTACAGTTTACAGAAAGTAAATCTATCTTTATGACAGTTTTGTCAGTATTCTTATTTTAAATAAAACTGTTTCCTCAGTGATCATGTGAGGTCTTCAAGTAAAGGCAAAACAAATATCATCCAAACATGATTTTACAAATATTCTATCCCATGCTTTCCATACATCTATCCTTGATGTTTTCATCCACATCTAACTAATCAATTAGATAATTTGGACCTAGTTAACTTCTGTGATAAAGTCTCAACGAGCAATTTCTCACTTTCTACCATTTGCTTTATAGTTTCTACACTATTAAAGATCCTGTAAAGTAAATTCCATGTTTTGCTTTTAAGTACATTATATACGTGTGAAATGAGTTCCTGAAAGCATGTGCAAAGCGCTAAAACTTTGTCACACTGAAATGTGGAGTTAAACCGAAGAACAGTTTCTCTTCCGTTTTCAGATCAGGTTTTAATGGGCGGAGCCAAAAAATGCCCTATCTACGTCAGATCACTCAATGGCTCCTCCTGCTGTACTGTTATTGTAGCCTACATCAGCTAGCTAGCTAGCTTCAGGATGTCTCCCACCATCTGCAACTGCATCTTCCCTGGATGCAAGAACTCCAGCTGCGCTGCAATGCCATTTAAGTTCCCTATTGATAATGAAAGGAAAAATAGGTGGATAGATTTTGTGAAGAGCCAGGCTCATGGAAAGCTTCGGATAAACTCCAACAGCCGCCTCTGCACTGACCATTTCACGGCGGACAGTTTTAAGACCAGAGACAGACGGGGTTCACCAACACACGGCTTCTCTTGCAGCGCGGAGCCGTACTGAGCATCGCCCCTCCGGCCGTTCATCCTCCGGTCGCACCTGGACCATCCACCGCCGCCAGCAGTTCATCACTCAGTTCTGTGTGCTTGTTATAATTATACTAGATAACTTTTCCAGATGTATCTCTGCTATGAGTTAGTGCAAACCGCTAAATTGATATTAGGCTACTCGGTGTAGAATGATGGTATTTTGGTGAAATGGTAGCTAATGTGTTAGAAGTAGCCTAGTTGGAGAGCTCACTGTCTGCTGTCCATTTTTACTGTTACAGCTCAGGGGAACATTTCATTTATATGCATCTGTATGTTTCACTCATTGAACAAATAAATTCAAATTCTATACGGTTTTGTTCGGCTTGACATAGTGTCCATTATCTGGGTCGGAGGTAGGCACTAGGCAGCGAGGGGCGGAGCTTCAGCTCCTTCAGGCGACACGCCCCCCCCAGTCTCAAGCAGAGAAGACTGCTGATTTTTTTCACGATTTCAAAGCCTAATTTAACATACTTGTCGGTGTTATTTTTTCATTCGAATTTGGATGGGTAGTTAATAACACATTATTCTGTGGTGTGGCAAACTTAAAACTCGTTTCCAGGTCCACTTTACAGGATCTTTAAACGTTTAAAAGGCTAGTACAAAAGGCATTTCACCAGATTACTCTGTACTTGCCAATTATTCCAGCGCTGTTGTGCATAGTAGCTATTTTGTCAAATTCTTCAAACAACATTGTTGTTTTGCTTTCGGATTTTCCGGCTCTTCTCATATATTCCACCAAAGTGAACCGGGAACTAGTTCTGAGCTAGTGCTAGAACCGGTTAGGAGCTGGTTCAATTTGCGAGTCTTCTAAAAAACGGTTTGCTTTTCCACAGGATAGAGAGTCACCACAGAGCCACGTCATTACGTCACTGTATACGTCTCATCTTTCCCAGCAACGCTAGCGTGGCAGCGCCAAACCAAGCCCCCACCCCTCGCCCCTCGGCTTGAAGCAATGGCCCCGGTGGATGTAGGTGGTATTGCATTTTGTGTTTGACTTCCGACTCTTCCGGTCGTTTTTATTCTATTAACTCCAGTCAACATTTACAAAACTATCTCCCCCCAAAAATGTTGTTCGATTTTCGAACCTGGCTCATACTACTAGCTTTTTCATAGAAGAATTTTTCCTGATTTTTGCTAAAATTGAAACCAATCCGAAATGGGTAAACTAACACCCCATTTATTTGCTTACGTCAATAAAAGTTGCCTGCAAATGTGCTCGCGGATACTAACAGGGCACGAGCACAAAAGTTCACATTGGCCGATAGCCGATTTACCTGGAGCTGAAAGAAATGGCTTGCCCTGTTGTAGCAAGTTTAGCAAATGGTTGTCACACATACATGAAATGTTGTTCTTAATATAGTTTATTCCCGTTATTTTAAAATAGATTTGATTTTTTGTAAAAACGTTCATGACATGATGGCAAATATTATATTATGTTAAGCGTGAGCATAGATTGTTGACATGTCTATCTGGAGCAAAGATGAAGATTAATAGTACTTTAACTGATAACCACAATAGGAAATGATATATATATATTTAAATAATATTAGTCTTGCCTTCAGAAGCTTTTATTAAACACACTCATTATTTATTATCGTGTCAAAGCCAGACTGCTTTTGTGGGACAATGAAGGTCCTCAGTGACTATGTTTCACCCCCACTTATATCTGATGGAAACGTCTTGTATATAGTTCTGTTAATATGCCCCTTTCAAAGGCACGTTCAATAAAGTAGATTATATTTTAGACACCCTTCTCAATTTATTACATTATTACCAAGTGTTGTTAGATCACGTTATATCCATTAATAGGCGTTTGGGTTAGGGTGAACATATAAAACACAAGCCACATTTCTACACTGATGTTAAATTGAAGGCAGTGTGATTTTCGTGGCATTTCGTTTGAATATAAAGTTGACAGTAAGCTATGGTAAGTCTGCATTATGGAAGATTTCTGTTACAAAAATAACTATTAAGCTTTCTTTGCCTGGCGAGAACAACGACGGAGCAAAGTGTTCATGTTAACATTTTATTTAATCCGATACAATACGTTGGAAATCATACTCAAATCACGAAGAAAAAAAACAACATATGTGATGAGTTCCATCTAGAATAGCCCTATATTTAGCCCTATAGCCTATTTCTAAAAAACAAGTGAAAGGAATACTATACAGTGACAGCATACATTTCCGTAAAGTTTGCATCATGTCTCTGATTCTTATCGGACTTGTACCCCATTCTGCCACTGCAATGCCTTAGCTCAAACGCTCGCAACCATATAAATCTATGCTCGCCACTGGTTGTCGCAAAGTATGACGTGTACAGCTACTTGCAAGCTTGCACGAGGTCTCGGAGCTAGGGAAAAAAAGAGCCACTGTTTAAAGCTAGACCGGAAGAGTCGGAAGTGGAAAGATGGCGTGGTCCAGTTTCGTACTCTCGCTTGCCTCACTGCGCCACTGAGCACTTTTCATAGAAATGAATGGGGACGCCATCTTGGAAGACAAAAGTTGCTTCCTCTAGTTATATTAACTCTATGCGCCAAACACAAAAGGTGCGTTCGACTTCATGCAGCCCCTGCGTCGTCTGCAGCCGCCTGCAGCCCGGCTGACTTGAAGCAGCCAATGGCATTCTCAGATTCAAGGCAGCTGGCTGCAGCCGGCTGTCGCCGCCGCCGGCGCTGCATGAAGTCGAACACACCTAATGCAGAGCCCATCTAAAGGCTGTTTATCAATCCGGAGAACGCTAACGCGAGGTTGAAATGGGTGTTTTCTTGGCTATTGCGCAATACCCTGGACTCGCAGCAGTATGACAACACTGGCATTATCAGCGCAACATTTGATAAACGTTTGCTGTATAGTGCTTGTGTATTACATTTGTGTTAGGGTTATATATCTTCCCTCCAATTCTGCAGTTCTCCTTCTCCCTTCTCAGATGTCCTCATTTGCTTCATCCTTTCTTTCCTCTATCCTCATTTTTCTGTAAGTAAGGGTGCTTTGTGTTTTTACATTACAGTTGAAAGAGTTTCTTGGTCTTGACTATTGTATGAACTGAGTTAGGCACATACTGTGTCTATTCAAATGGCACAATTCAGTTGAAATGAGGTTTAAACTAATTTTCCAATAAAAATCACTCACTGACCTAATCTGATAATTAAGTATCAATTTATATTGCCTTGCTGTTAATTACCTGGCTGTATGAGTCAAATGTGTACTTACACATGCAATTTGGTGAGATAACTATTTCTGTACAGTAGGTGTGCTGTTATCGGGTCGGCTTGTGGCATAGATGTGCCATTTTCCATGTTTTGCTTTCAGAATTGCTTACAGAGCTCTTCACAGTTGCATGTTTAAGAGTGCTGCACATTTAATTTTGCTCCATTTTGACATGATAGTATCACGCAGTTGCGGCAGATTTGTCAGCTGCAGATCCATGATGCGATTCTCCCGTTCCAACACATCCCAAAGGTGCTCTATTGGATTGAGATCTGGTGACTGTAGGTGACTCAGGTAGGCTGTTGCGTTTAAACAATGCTCAATTGGTACTAAGGGACCCAAAGTGTGCCAAGAAAATATCTCCTACACCACCATCACCAGCCTGAACCGTTGATACAAGGCAGGATGGATCCATGCTTTCATGTTGTTTACGCCAAATTCTGACCCCTACCATCTGACCTCTGACATCAACAAGGCATTTTCGTCCAAACAACTGCCGCTCACTGGATATTTACTATTTTTCGGACCATTCTCTGTTACCCTAGAGATGGTTGTGTGTGAAAACCCCAGTAGATCAGCAGTTTCTGAAATACTCAGACCAACCCGTCTGGTACCAACAACCATGCCACGTTCAAAGTCACTTAAATCCCCTTTATTCCCCATTCTGATGCTCGGTTTGAACTTCAGTAAGTTGTCTTGACCAGTCTACATGCCTAAATGCATTGAGATGCTGCCATGTGATTGGCTGATTAGCTATTATTGTTAACAAGCAATTGAAGAAGTGTACCTGATAAAGTGGTCGGTGAGTGCTACTTTGTGTTGGAAGTAAAAAGTCATTTTCCCCTTTCTCTTGTCCATGATCTATCAACGACAAGAGCAATGAATCACCTCTAAACAATCTTTTAGTAGCTAATAGTAATAAAAAAAATTGTTGTTCATCTTACTGAATGCCTTTGATTGATGCATCCATTTTCTCTGTCTCTCCAGACTAGAGTTCAGGCAGGTGATTAGTCGAGAAGGGTCCAACTGCAGCACTCTCTCCTCAGGCCCCTCAAACCGGAACTCTCTCCTCAGGCCCCTTTTTCAGGTGTAGCCTCGGTGTTACCGACCACCGCTGGTTGGAGGATGTATTGCATATGTATAACTTACTTGTGCACTAGAACTTTGGTTTTAGCAAAGTGTTTAACATAGCGAAAATGAGCATCATTATAGGGTTACATATGGTGAACATTATCACAAAATATTATGTTTTTAAATTAAGTACCTGGCTAGAACCACATTTATGACATAGGTCTAAACATAGTAATAAAAGGAGAGATAATTCTTCGGTTTCATTTAGCGGACTTTTAGAAAAACCTGCAAACCTCCAGGAAAAACCCTGGTATTTTATATTTTGAATTAATTAATGAAAAATCTTTAAAGAAAATATAGCTGCCAGCAGCAATGGGGTGGCCAAGCAGGTTTAATTTAATGTATTGATCTTGTATAGCGCTTTCTACGACTCAAAGTACTCAAGGTCGCTTTACAGAGTCCAGTATTCACTAGTATTCATTCAGTAAGCTACAACTGTAGCCACAGCTGCCCTGGGGCAGACTGACAGAAGCGTGGCTACCAATCAGCGCCTACGGCCCCTCCGACCACCACCAACATTCATTCACATTCATACGATGCATGCCTCCAGCACCTGGAGGAAACACACGCAGGCACGGGGAGAACATGTAAACTCCACACAGAAAGGACCTGGAACGACTGGGGCTCGAACCAAGGACCTTCTTGCTGTGAGGCGACAGTGCTAACCACTGAGCCACCGTGCTGCCCAGGTCAGATGACCCGGAAGAAAGTTGGTAGGGCGAGGCAAACAGGGCCAGTTTGGAGCCCTGTCTCACACGCCTGATTTTTTGAACTGACACATTGATCCCAATGTTATTACGTGCAAACCTTTTCTACTACACTGATGCTTTGCAGTTTAGAAAAGACTAATGAATCATAGCCTTTAACAAGTAATTTTTATATTGATACTTTTTATAACGGCAATAATGGAACCGTCACATGGTGACTTAATTAGATTGTCAATGCGGTACGTGTCTGTCTGATCATATAGTGAATTACCTTGTGGGGCCTCTGCAACGGCCAGAGCTGAGACAGACGAGTGTTGGTAGCTGTGTTGGTCAGTTACACGGACACTTCACACTTAGTGGTGCTACCACATCTTAAATGTGCTTAGCATTGTCTTAAATTGTGTTAAATATGCTTTACATTAATGAAGCAACAAGTGAATAATGAGACTCCGACCCAGTGGTGCGCTTCAGCCTAAAGACGCTCCTACAACTCCCGGTGTCACCCCTTTAACAGTCCGGGTACAGCACATAGAACCTACATTGCTACATCACGGGTGTCCAGTGCGATTTAGCCTACTTCATTTGTGGAATTGCTTTTACATTTGTGGAACGCGATTTACATGTGTGAAAACAATTTTACATTTGTGGAACGTGTTTTACATTTGCGGAATGTATTTCACATTTGCGGAACCAGTTTTACATTTGTGGATCACGTTTTACGTTTGTGGATCGCGTTTTACATTTGTGGATCGTGCATTCGCAATACTTTTGGCCCCGTTTTGACTCTAGCGTCAATCGGTGCCAAAAGTCACGTGATCTAAGTTCAGCTTTTTATGGCCCTATTTGCGAAGCTTTATGGCACCAATTTTACGCAATCCCCTTGAAAATGTATTGCAAATATGTAGTTAGAAGGCAAATCAAAGTGTGATTGTTTGTGGACAGTTAATCAAATTTGTGGATCTTGATTTACATTTGTGGAAAGCAATTTACATTTGCGGAACCAGTTTTACATTTGCGAAATATGTTTTACATTTGCGGAACATGTTTTACATTTGTGGAACCCGTTTTACATTTGTGGATCGTTGTATATGCATTTGCAATACTTTTGGCCCCGTTTTGAGCCCATAGGTGCTGACAGCAAGACCATAAAAGGATTCAATACTACTGAAACGCTTCTGGCATTGTGCTGACAGCTCAGCAGATAGCTTGGTACCTTGGCACTCATGAGATACAGTTGATCTCAGAAGCAGTATAACCAGGGGAATCACTTTTGAAACTGAAACATGTTTTTCAGTTGATATCTCTCTTGTTAGTTCTTCAAATGGTCTCAGGGCATCAATGGAGAGACTAACCGTGGACCAATCTTCCTCACTCAAGCACAGAGTTTTTTCCAAGAAGACAAAGTACTGTAGTAACCGCTTCCTTTTGCTCAAGTAGTCTCTCGAACATGTAAAACACAGAGTTCCACCTTGTTTCAACTGATGTATCAGTTTGTGTTCAGGAAACTTCAGTTGTTTCTGAATTTCTTTGAGTTTCTCTGTTGCTTTTGTGCTGTGGTGAAAGAAAGCTATAATAGCACTGCATCTCTGCTAGATGTCAAGAAGATCAAGGAGAGCCTGATATGCAGATTTTCTATACATATGTGAGGTTGTCTCTTGTTGTGGTCAAGAGGTCACGTAGCAGGCCTTTGACAATACACATATAGATCAGGGAATGTGCTCCGTTCAACCTTTGGAAAGAGCAAGATGCAGAGAATAGAACAAACAATGAGTTATGACCGCATCACCTGTGTGTTGTTTCTCCTGTGCAGTAAGTTGTGGAATGTGTACCGTTCAAGGGCATGTTTTGGTGGTTACTATATTTGTACAGTCCAGCCATATATAAAGGACTTCTGAGAGACGTTTCTCACTCATGCCAACCACTATGCCTGTTGTGGTGACCTGATCCGAGCAGCTCGATCTAATAAACGAAGTCAACTCTTTTCATTGTGGTGCTTTCCTTGGCCCATCCTCTGACATAAAATCATCTAACAGAGCCTTAATGGAGTTTTTTACAACTACATTTAAGGTGTGTGCAAAACATGGATAATGTGCCCAACCTGCTTTGCGCACAGCAGCAACCATGTTGGCACCATTATCTGTGATTACAGCCAGAACTTTGGCAGTTATGCCCCATTCATCAGTGATTCTTTTTAATTCTGAGCAAATGTTGTCAGCACTGTGTTTTCCTGGAAAACTACTGGTTTCCAGGACATAAGCTTGCATTTGCCAGTTCTCATCAATGATATGGCATGAGACAGTTAAATAAGCCTCTGTTGCTCTCGATGTCCACATATCTGTTGTGAGTACAACACTGTTTGCAACATCCAGAGATTTGTTCTCTTTTGAGCGACACTCTTCATACAGTGTGGGTATTTTCCCTCCCATTAAGGTTTTCCTACTTGGAATCTCGTAGCGATGATCTAGTCTTCACAAAATTCACAACTTCTTCAACCACAGAGAGGTTGTAGGTCCTTCACAATCATTTCAGCAAGGCTCCTTGTGATATCCATAGCTCGTGGGGAATCACCTAGATGAAATAACAAAATAATTAAGTGTATAACCTATTTGCATGTAGCCTAAAAATACAGTCTTACTAATGTTCCTTTGACAGTTAACACAAAAGGGTTATTAATTCAGCCATATTCATATTTCAGGTTTGAGGTATATCTTTATAAAGAAATGTATTTTTTAGTTCCAGTACTGCTATAAATCAGCTACCTGGATATTTCTGACCATGCTGAAAGGCCTCTCCCAGTGAGCTGTCTCAGTACCGGGGTTCTTGTTTTGGGGTCCCCCTCCTCCTCCTTCCGTTTACTTTTCAGTTCGGAGTTCTCTTTTGCATGAGTTTTCATGTGTTTATTTAAATTTGTGGTGTTGCCACAGTACCGTATGTGTTTCCTGCAAACATCACAGCTTGCAGTATTTGTGTCTTTAGCTGTAAAGTAACTCCAGACGGCGCTTCTCTTTCTCTCTGCCATTATGCAGCCATCAGTGTGCTGCTGACTGAGTCATGTACTGCATGTGCACGCCAGCAACAACTCACAGCATAGCAGGGCAGGGGCAAAGTGAGCTTGAGCAAAGTAAAAGGAGCGGTGTTTGCAATCACTATGATGTAGGGAGTTGTGTACTGAATGTAAAACTTAAGTGTCAATCTTTTCACACGAGTATCTATCAATACTGATACCAATGTTGGTATCGATACTATCGATACTTTAGATCGATACGCCCACCCCTAGTAGAAGCCAACAAAAAAGTTTGAAGGTATCCAAGCAGCATGAGCTTGCTTGATCGCCTTTCGTCGAGGGGTCTGGGAGTCATTTTCCAGTCTCGCCTATGGCTCAACTTGGTTGACAATCAACAGTTGTTGATAATTTACTAGGCTATGTTACGTTGTTTGTGTGGTTGGATTATATCGAGTACAAAATAATGCAGTACAATCGAGTACAAAATAATGCAGGTGCATCCAGTCAGACTAACTAATGCATCGTTTTATTTTTGTTTTGCTGGTTTCCACCCAGTAACTTCTTTTGTGAACACGGGCTGTGTTGCCAACTCAGCCTCGAGATGGAAGCCAGCTAGAGAAAACAAAACGATGCATAGCAATCAAGTTAGACTGACTGCCAAAAACATCACCTTGTGAAATACAACAGTTCAAGCATTCATCTCAGTATCGTGCAAATTATATGGGTGGTATAATTTGAGTTATACAAATACTTCAGTCATCAGAATAAGAGCCAAAATATATACTTTGAAGGTCTTGCCAGTCCCCTGAAGCGGAAGAAATACGTCACGAGAAGGTGGGATAAACAAAATAACCAATGAATTAAGTAGTCATCACTAATTTGATTTGAATGCGTCTTATACCATGGTCTGGGTGAATACTCGAACATACTTTGAGTGTAAGGTGTCTCTAAGTAGCCTAACTTTATTGCTTTAGGGGAAATAGGACGAAAATATGTGCTATATTGAAATTGAAATTAATAACAAACTCACGTTCAAAAAAACTTATGCTGTGGGGGCAGTCAAGAAATTTAGAACTTACGTTTCAAAGTGTTAATAAATGGTGGATGTGTAAAGCAATATTTTAGTGTTAGCAAAAACGTATATTTCCCTTTAATTCAATCCTTTTGGAGATATGAAGTTGCCTTTGCACATGGTAACATTTTGCAGTATCTTCCTCGTGTGTGGAACAGATCAATTCCCTAGGTAAATGTAGCACTTATTTATGAACACATGAAATATGTGCCACAGGTGCAAATTCACCCTTATGTTAATTATTTGGCCATTTTGTAATATATTACTCATTGCTTATCACCCTCTACAAAGATATGTCTCACAAATCAGTTTCGGCATTCAAGTCAATCGGAGCTACGGTTCATGAGGAGAAGAATTGTGTCGTTTTGGACAAATCTATTGTACAGAAAAATCCAATATGGCTGCCTTTATAGGTTCTTGGGGCTTTTTTGTTCCTTATGAGCAGTAAGGTATATGTACATTTAGGGACTTATGGCCTGCAAATTAGCCTGGCTCTGCCCTCCTACGTAATTCCGCTCAATTTTACTTTTGCTTCTGTACATAGGTCTGGCCATGAGGTACGTAAGTCAGATTTTTCAGGTTGATTTTCTACCGGCAAATCAGCGAACAGAGGGAGTGGCTGAGAACAATGACGTTGATGTCGCGCGCTAATTTGTGTTGTAGTTCCGTAATTGAGGCGGAAAAAGATGCGAGCAAAGCCATTCGGTCCGTTGTGGCAACGAATACATCTGTACAAATGCAAATGAAATTTCCACTCAAAATGCTGACAAAAGTTTGATTTACGATTTAAAACGCAGCCTCCATTGGTATTCTTAACCTGGAATTATAATATATAGTGCAGTATTTCCTCTATGGCTAAATTTCTTCCGCCACGGTATCAGAAATCAGGCTGTACAACATTTTAGTGCAGAGTGCATGTCGAAGAATCACACCGCAGTTGATATTGCGGCTGGAGTGGCTGGGAGTGGCTGAGAACGATGACGTTGATGTTGTGCGCTAATTTGTGTTGTAGTTCCGTAATGGCGACGGAGAAAGATGCGAGCAAAGCCACTCGGTCTGTTGTGGCAACGCTGCCGAATATCCAACAGCTAAAGCCGGAGCAAGAACAAGTTTTGCTGAGTTTTGTTGGTGGCCATGATGTTGTGGCCCTCCTCCCCACGGGGTTTGGGAAAAGTTTGATTTTACAGCTACAGCAGCTAGCTCTGTTACAGAAGTGTTGAAGGAATTGGCTAAGGCAAACGCTAGCGATTGGTTATGGCAGATCAGAGTGGCTCCGGGCAGATCCAGTAGTTTTAAACTTCAACAGAGTACCTGCCTACAAAGAAGTCAACGCTTGTCAATGGAGCGAGGCCAGACTGTACAAATGCAATGTACAAGAGTCTGGTTAGGACCAGGCTACCTGCAAATGGCATCACTTTGAAAATTGACATATTGGGGCGTGGCCTGTAGCGCCACCTATTGTCTCATGTGGGCCATGTTTGGTATGGTAGTTACTAATGCTCTGCAGTTTCAACATGCCTCCTACCAGAGGAACCCTAATAAAGTTTAATCTGTGCAAAGGAAATAGAGATATTTGTCAAGAAAGATGAGCAAGTCCATCCGTGAGAGCTCCAGTCTTATCACTGCAATAGGGGCTGCAATGAGCCTGTTTTTCCATGCACATCTTTTCAAAAAAGTGTTGCTGGCTTGATACTGCAACTCTCAAATCATGCCCAATGTTGAGCTTAGATCTTTACTCTGTACTTTTCAGCAACAGCTGAAAAGCCCATCTCGCATAGATGTGTCAAAGGGAAGCAGAATACCCTCTGCCCTATGAGTGGATGTTCCCTCTCCACACCGAGCCAGAATTCACTGTATGAACTGGGGCCTCATGTATAAACGTTGCGTACGCACAAAAAGCTTGCATACGCTGGTTTTCACGCACACTTTTTGATGTATAAAGATTTACTTGACGTGAGAATGTGCGGGCCGTCACGGAAACTTTTGAGCAGACGTCTTGTCTGGCTCTGTAACGTGGCGAATTCTAACTGAAAAGTGCCGAAACTCACCAAACATTACAAAATAAAGTTTCCGCTAGTACGTTTATGATGTTGACTATTCAAAAAACATAAAAATACAAGTTTGATCATTAATGTGGATGATCACATCAAAAGGCCAAAACCCAAAACGGGAAATGCTATAGGCTATAGCCTTCTGTTTAATCCGCCACCACTTAATAACTTCTGTTAAACTTGAGGGTGTCAAACGAACAACAAAATCACTTAGGAAATGCATGTCACGCTAACCCTATAGCTGCCATGCTGTTACGATGCGCCACCACTCGTTTCTTCATTTAAAGTTTTACATCGGACCATTTCTTTTTAATTTCTGCCATGGTCCGGTTCTCTGAACCCACATCATTTATGGCCCTATAATAATAATAGTGATTTTATTTGTAATGCACTTTACATTTAGCTAAATATCAAAGTGCTACAGGTTAAAAACAAGAAAGGGCACAAATAGTGACAGTTTTCCACTCTGCCGACTTTCTTTTGTCGCTAATACCTAATGACAGGCCGACAAACAGGACACATTTTCTCGCCTCCACCTCTGGTTGTCAGAACCTCGATCTCACAGTCACCGTATTTCTTTGATTAAACGCTGCGGCGTTTATTAAATAACGTTCATTTATGGTGCAGCGTTTATTCAAGGGCGGCGTTTATTCGAAGAAATACGGTAATTCAGACAAATAAATTACCTCAGGAGCGCATTTATAGTCCATCTGCATATTCATTTATGGGAGGAGGCAAGGCGGGGTCAGTGGCTCGTTCACGTGCAGTCAATCTCACGTTGATTGTGATTTATAAAGGAAAGGTGTGCAGGACCTGGCGTACGACCGGTTTTATACATGTGAATATTTCTGTGCGTAGGTACTTTTCGAGTTTTGGCCGTACGCCATCTTCTGGTATGAAATCTGCGCAATCCTTTATACATGAGGCCTCTGGTCCTCTTCAGCAGATGCTGCTGCATTGAATGGATCTCTCACCCAGTCGTACTGAGCATTGTTGTTTGGGAAGTATTTTTTAAAGAATCCCCTCAGGGATGAGATTTGCTCCTTAAAACATAATTCAGACAGAATTCATTCAGATTTTCAAAGTAATCTGTATTTCCTTCACTGCTTGCAGTTGCTTGCAAACTTCATGTATACACTCCTCCTTCAAAAACACCTGAATTTCCTCTCTGAGTTTAAAGACTAACGACAACACTTTACCTTGCCACCTAACTTCGCTGGGTCAGATGGCTGGGAGGGAGTGGTAGGTCTATACGTGACGTGACCCTCATGCTGAAAACGTGACTTCACTCCCAGAGACGCAAGAAGAAATCTAATATATATTTTACTATTAATGACAAAATATTAACGCACAGTGACTTGGACAAGTAACTGATTACTGGTTTGGAAATAGTAACGCATTAGATTACTCGTTACTGAAAAAAGTGGTCAGATTAAAGTAACTCGTTCCTAAATTACTAAAGTACGCGTTACCGGCATCACTGGTCATGAGTTAGACCCAGACCCCCACCCCTCCGCTTGAGGAAACGGCCCCGGTGGATGTAGGTGGTATTGCATTTCCGATTTGCTACCCGACTCATCCGGTCGTTTTTATTCTATTAACTACAGTCAGCATATCCAAAACTATCTCCCCCAATAATTTGTGTTCGATTCTCGAACCTGGCTCATACTACTAGCTTTTTCATAGAAAACGTTTTCTTTGCTTACGTCGTGGGTACGAACAGGGGATGAGCACAAAATGGAACATAAGCCGATTGCTGATGTACCTGAGCTGAATGAGAACAAGGAGAAAGGGCTTGATTATCTACAGTTGCCTGCTTTTATTGTATTACAATAAATTATATACAATATATATTACAATTACCATTTTACAAATGGTTGCACACATACATGACTGTTTGTAGAGTTTATTTCTGTTATTTTAATGCAGATTTAACCATTTTGTAATGAACGTTAGTATGTTCATGGCATGACAAACGTAACTAGAGAGGGTACAATTTCCGGGGAAATTGTAGGGTGTGCTTGCTTGCGTCGGTTGCACAGGGGTCCGTTTTTGAATGACATTTTTACAACTGATATTTCTGTGTATTTTATATAAAAATGCATAGGGTCTACTTATTATTTATAAAGATTACATAGATTTAAAAGCATCTTTTTTTTGCTGCTCATTTACAACTCAAAATACGAGTGGTGTAGAATGAAATATGATGTCTTCTCATTTCCCCTGCAAGAGGCAGCCTCACAGCTGAATGAAAATGAATACATTTGGCAGACCGGTGTAAAAATGTACTTAATCTCTATGACTTAAACGTCCTAAAAGTTTTTAAAGTTTAAACGTCTTAAAAGTTTTCCCTTCTTGTGATATTTTCAGGCATTTAGCCTACTCATATTGCATTCATTCATTAATAAAGAACCCCCTTTGAAGATTATTCTACGACGTTACCGGCAGTAGAAGATGGAATCGCGATTCAAACAGTACCATCTGCTAACTGAAAATATGCCCCCAAAAACGTAAATAAGCTTGACATTGATTTAGTGGAAAATCGCTCATTCCTAAAAAGCTCACTGGTAGCGATGTCTGGTAACAACACAAAATGCGATATAGCCCTGTGTGGAGATAGCCTGGTCCTAACCAGACTCTCGTACATTGCATTTGTACAGAGTCTGGCCTTGCTCCATTGACAAGCGTTGACTTCCTTGTAGGCGGGTACTCTGTTGAAGTTTAAAACTATTGGATCTGCCCAGAGCCACTCTTATCTGCCATAACCAATCGCTAGCGTTCGCCTTAGCCAATTCCTTCACCACTACTGTAACAGAGCTAGCTGCCGTAGCTGGAAAATCAAACTGTTCCCGAACCCCGTGGGGAGGAGGGCCGCAGCATCATGGCCACCAACAAAACTCAGCAAAACTTGTTCTTGCTCCGGCTTTAGCTGTTGGATATTCGGCAGCGTTGCCACAACGGACCGAATGGCTTTCTCCGCCGCCATTACGGAACTACAACACAAACTAGCGCACGACATCAACGTCATCGTTCTCAGCCACTCCCTCTGATCGCTGATTCGCCGGTAGAAAATCAACCTGAAAAATCTGACTTACGTACCTCATGGCCAGACCTATGTACAGAAGCAAAAATAAAATTGAGCGGAAGTACGTAGGAGGGCAGAGCCAGGCTAGTGTGGAGAAGCTGCCCCGGTAAATTATACTACTACAGTACAGTACTAGACTACTGCTGTGTTCGTCTTGGTAGCGATTGCGTTGGTTGAATTCGATTCAACGTTCCGTTGTACGGTTTCGGCTGAAATTAATTATTTTCATTAACAGATTGACAAAGTTTAGGCTGTGGCAATGAAGTAGCCTACTCATATTGCATTCATTCATTAATAAAGAACCCCCTGCGAAGACTATTCAACGACGTTACCGGCAGTAGAAGATGGAATCTCGATTCAAACAGTACCATCTGCTAACTGAAAAAATGCCCCCCAAAACGTAAATAAGTTTGACATTTATTTAGTGGAAAATCGCTCATTCATAAAAAGCTCACTGGTAGCGATCATTGTCAGTAACAACGCAAAATGCGATATAGCCCTGTGTGGAGAAGCTGCCTCGGTAAATTGTACTACTACAGTACAGTACTAGACTACTGCTGTGTTCGTCTTGGTAGCGATTGCGTTGGTTGAATTTGATCTTTCTGAATTTGAACGTTCCGTTGTATTGTTTAGGCTGAAATTTATTATTTTCATGAACAGATTGACAAAGTTTAGGCTGTGGCAATGAAGTTCCGGTTAGTAGTCAGATAGTTTCACCTATTGAAAGACTTTTGATTTAAGTAAGGGGAGTGCCGAACATGTTCTGTCGCCGTTTGACTTACTAAACAGCTGTGTAGATGTTATTGTAGTGTGTCTCGCGTAGGCTACAGCGTTGCAGTGAGCAACACTGGTTTGAAACCACAGGTAATGATAATTTCACCAACAAATCGTTTACTTGTAATGTCATAATAAATCTTACAACGAAAATGTATTTGTGAGGAATGTTTATTTTAACGATTGAAAACAGATGCATCATAGACCACTGTAGTATGTGTTGCCCGGGCAACAGAGGCTAATGTCATGATGCTAATGCTTCAGTGAAATAGTAGACTATTGTTTCCGAAAGTAGATGTGGGCCTACTTCCTTAATAATATCAGCTAATATTGTACATTACATTTCACAATTGTGTTTCACATCACAAAGTAAAATGAGTAAATAGTTATCACCCTGGCCTCTTTGCTTGTGGCGTTTCTGCAGCTCCCTTGCAGTAAAGCAGTTAGCCTAGCTATCTCCCAGAAGTTAACGAGCTGCTAAACTAATAGGTGCGTTCGACATGAACTGACTTCATGCAGCGTTGCAGCCGGCTGCAGGCGGCTGACTTGAAACAGTGAATTCTGGTTAGACTTTTTGTCCGACTTGAGACGGCGCCGAGGCTAGTTCACTGTAACGTAGCCATCAAAGTACCGTGAGATCGATTCGAGAACTGCCGGCTGTGTAGCCGAGCGCATTTTCTCAAGAGCAACTGCAAGGGTTCTAATGACGACACAGCTATTTCATGATTGGCCAGACTCACACACGACAGCTTTGACGCGTGTTTTGTAATTATTTTGACACCTTCAGTTTCGCCAACGCTCAAATCCGGACCAAACAGTTTAATTGAATTAAAAATGTGTTGAGGAAAGGGTTTTAGTCCGCCTCTTCACTAATGGAAAAACGAAGTTTAATTATAAATAAAGTAAAGTAAGAAAACAGCGCTTGATCGGCCATGACTGACGTCAACGCAGCAAACCACGAGAAGCTGGAATGTCCGACTTTACAGAGACGTTTTCAACTCCTCCCTGACTGCAAGCGGCTACTCTCGCCGGTTGTTTCATGCAGCCGCAGTCCATGTCGAACGCACCTAATGTTCTGCTAGAGGTAGTCACGCGATATTTCGTGACGTTAGTGACGTCAGTAGCGTCAGTGACTGTGGCTAGCAAGTTACCCACGATTAGCTTCACTTTTGCCACAAAAACTTAATTAAAACCTAAACCGTGCAACGGAACATAAATCCCAATAGAACCAACACAATTGTGACCAAGACGAACCTTTTGACATCGACGTTGTCTATATAGTCCAAATATTGACTGAGCCTTAGGGGCGCAAAAATAAACAATAATATAGCTGCAAGCAGCGATGCGGGTTCCTCCGCAAAATGGCAAAATATTATAAACATGTACACTGTAGAAGATCGAGACTTGGACAACAAGAGAGCAAAACTACTTCATGTTTGGCCAACAATAATAGGCTGAACGGGGATTTGAACTCATGAGCATAAGGTTACTAGTCAGTCTCTCTGCTACACACCAACTGCTGAGATTTTATGATTAGTAAGGGCTGATTATTAACTTTTTATAGGATACTGAAACTCTTCTTGAGTTGATCTCCTTCCAGACTCTTAGTCAATGCACAACAAACAATAGTCATGTGGGCAACTGGGCTAGGGCAGCACTCATATTCAGCTCCTTGCGAGAATAGCCTGTGACAATACAGCAGCCGACTCTCTGGTCCCATTAAACTACACAACATGCACAATCAGGGTGACCAACAAGATTATATTAACTAACAAACAATAACATTACAAACATCTAACTGAACGAACACAACAACTGAAATCCCTTGCACGGCTGTTGTAACCAACTATTTTCCACAAGTCTTTGCGTTTTTTGATATGCCGCACTGCATGCTGGGTACCCAAGGGTGCTGATGCTGATTATCTAGCTGTGCTCCGACTGCGTGATATGAGTATTAGTTTTTGGTCAGCTTTGGGACAAAGGTTAAGAAACGGTTGACATTTCAAGGTGAAATTGCGCATGGTATTTCAGAATGATGTCTGCCTGTTTAACTAAACAAGTAATCAAAATGATGTTGATTGAACCTACGACCTTGTACTTTGCAGGTCACCGTTCCAGCTCGTTGAGCTATTCTCAGTGTTGAGTATTGGCATGTTCAGTTACTCTACAAAAAAAAGCTGTTTCTCCAATGGCGAGTATTGTCAGATTTGGTCCAAGTTCAAACAGCTGTAATTCAGTCATATTTTGACATATCAAGGTGAAACTTTGCATGATACTTTAGGGGCATGTCACCTTAAAGCCTATTAGGTTTGAACCATCCTTCAAAAATACATTTGATTTAGTGACACAAACATATTGAGGCAATGTGGACATTTACGTAAATACACCCATTTCAGCCATTTTGTACTTGATTCAATTGCCTTAAGTAACGTTTTTAAATACGTCAATGATACATATCTGTACCAAATTTCAAGTCAATTTCACCTTTGGTTCAAGAGAAGAGGAATTTTGAAGGTTTTCCCAAATTATCACAGTACAGGAAAATCCATCATGGCGGACCTTATGGGTCCTTGAGGCTTTTTTGTTCCTCATGAAAAATGAGGCATGCACACCAAGAATTGGAGCAATTTGGTGGAAATGC
This sequence comes from Osmerus eperlanus, assembly GCF_963692335.1. Taxonomy (NCBI): domain Eukaryota; kingdom Metazoa; phylum Chordata; class Actinopteri; order Osmeriformes; family Osmeridae; genus Osmerus; species Osmerus eperlanus. The sequence continues at coordinate 9,837,423 of NC_085041.1, forward strand.
CATCACTTTGAAAATCGGACTTTTGGGCGTGGCCTGTGGCGCCCCCTATGGTCCGATGTGGCCCATATTTGGTGTGGGGGTACCCACTTGGATGTAGTATCAATGTGCCAAATTAGAAAATTTATGACCAGGGACTTTTTGAGATATTGGGGCGCAAGGAGAAGAAAAATAATAATAAGAAGAATACCAACAATAACAATAGGTTCCCTCCTACCGGAGGAACCTAATAATAATAATACCAACAAACACAATAGGGTCCTCCTGACGGAGGAACCCTAATTAATAACTAGAGAGGGTACAATTTCTGGGGAAATTGTAGGGTGTGCTTGCTCGCGTCGGTTGCAGGTGGGTCCGTCCTTTAAGTTTTTCCCTTCTAGTGATATTTTCAAGCGTTTAGCTTACTCATATTGCATATTTCATTAAGAACACCCTTTGAAACAGCTGCAAACCCCCTTTGAAACAAGCTACTGTGACAACGTTGTCACTGGCAGTATATTTCAGATGGAATCTGCTAACTGAAAATATGCCCCCCAAAACGTAAATAAGTTTGACATTAATGTAGGGGGAAATGGCTAATTCAAAATAAGTTTGCTAGAGGCAAGCTAGCTGCTGTTGCTCCACATTTCACTGATTGTTTGAAAGCGCCGTAAATGAGAATGTTTCTTTTTACATAAAGTTTAGCTGTGGCATTGAAGACAGTACTACACTGCCAGTGGGCGAGTCGAGTCTGACTGAGGCTAACGCCAAAACAAGCCGCGGTGTCACTCTAATTCCAAGTTTTACACAAATCACAAACATATGCTGACCCGCTGGCTGTCTTCGCAATCGCCATATCTTTAAAACACTGCCCTCCTTCTCCTTCTGATTTTTGATGTAGAATTGACCCTGGTACGAAATTAAGAAAATACTCATCAGAGATCGACAACTGCTGACGCAATCGTCAACGGAGGCTGACGGGGCTCTCACGTAGCAAACCAATCAAAGTTTTTACAGCAACCTACATTAAAATCTCACCATCTGGCTGTCTTCACAATAGTCATATCGTCATATCATTGCCCTTCTGTTTTTTGGTGTAGAATTGACCAACTATAAAATTACGAAAATGCTAGACTCTTGCATGGCTGCCGCCTAGGCAGTCTCACGGGCGACCCGCACTCGCTCAAATTACAAAGACTTTCACGACCTAAATCAAAAATCCGAGATGGCAGTTCCACTCGAAATTGCTTTCTCAACAAAGCCCAATGGTTGGTAAATTTGTGAGTTAGCATTTTTCACTCATAATCCAAGCTCCAACTTGCGTGCTAGAACATCTCTATCACGTTGTATCCATGCGTCGTTGCTAACGTGTGCTGACGTAGTGACGTAGGCTAGCACTGAGTACCCTTCGTTGACAGAAGGCACTTCTTTGGCACAAAAACCCAATTTCTACTTTAACCATGACACGGAACGTAAATAAAAATACAAGCAACTCAATCGCTACCAAGACGAAACTTTTGACACCTAGGTTGTCTATGTAGTCCAAATATTGACTGAGGCTTAGGGGGGAAAAATAAATAATAACTAGAAACGGCTGTTCCTGCGAAACAGCAGTGAGAATGCTGAAAACCTGAATGGGGATAGCTGACCATGCTAAAAAAGCGGAAAATTGTGAAAATGTTGTAGAAAGTTATAAGCTGAAGCGCCTGAAAGGTATTTTTGAAAGGGGCTGGTGCTGGACGGAGGTATAAAACTACAGAAAAAGAAAAATGCAAAAAGAGAAATAATTCTGAAGAATTTGAAAATTTAGCAGACAATTATTTGCTGGAGTTTCAAAAGTCCTGAAATGTATGTTAGAAAGGACCTGCAGCAAGATGAAGGCAGAAAAGTACAGAAAAGAGAAGAAAAATGCAAAAGTACTGGCAGTTGGAAGGTACTGCTGTGAAAGGTATTTTTGAAAGGACCTGGAGCAAGATGAAGGCAGAAAAAATAAGAAAAGAGAAGAAAAGAAAAAAAAATGCAAAACAGTAAGGGCAAAAATTCAGAAAGATGAGCTGCAGGAAAATGTGAAAATTTAGCAGAAAACCAGTTGCTGAAGTCTGGGTTGAACGAATTTGAAGGTAAAAGGACAACACTGGAATGACTTGAACTTGCTGGAAAAACGTAGCAACCGTTGGTCATTGGCAACAGACTGGCAACATTTATAACCTAGAATCTAGGTTTCAGGTTCAAGACGGAGGAGAAACTAATCATGTGTGCCTGCACACCCAGTCCTGTTCAGACACCAAATGATGACATCAAAATAATAATTCATAGTGCAGGGTTGCCAATGTTGTCGTTGTCCCTGGTGAGTTTTTTAAACTTAAATAATAAGATCATGCTACATCTAACCAGCGGATCATTTCTTGAAAGTGTGTCAAAGTGGTATTTTTACAGACTGTATTAACATCGTAGGCTTGAATAATAACCGAAGGCGTGAAGCTAGAGAGAGGATGCAATGGAAAATTTCCTACATAAGCTAGATCTACTGCTTCAAATTGAAAACGGAGACCATCTTTTGATTAAAGACAAGTTCCTTAACCTCTGTTGTCAATATCGCCAATAAAAAGTAAATACTCTTCAGTTACGAAGCATTTGTTTGTAGCTAGGTAACGAATATTATGTCTGGAAAAACGTAGCTAGCTATGTGACCTGGTGTAAAGGTGGAAATTCAAGCGGCACTGTGTAGATCTGAGTAGTCAAGAGATGTGGGTTTATTACAATTTATTTAGATTATACAATTACGTAATATTAAACAAAGCTTTGCTGATCAGTCATTACGAAGGAGGTGCTAGCCACAGGTCGTTCGCAAGAGTGATGAAGAACACTCATAAAGCTTGTGCTTTTATACACTTACAACAGATGCCCTAATAAATGATCAATTCATCAATGCAGTGGTCTCTGTGATTGGTTAACACTGGTCAGTGACAGTTAAGACAATATAACCCCCCAGGTCAAGATACCAAAGTCTTTTGATGTCACGGCTCTTTCTCTAAATGAGGACAGTAAGGATACCCTTAATGAAACACAAACAGGACACAGGACACAATCTCCTTGGCCAAAAGGTCAGAGCTGCTAGATCAACTGATCCATCTACCCTTCTCCCTTCAGGCCACAGAACTCAAACATCCCCCAACCTCCGTGCCCCTAGCTTCTCAATCAGGCATCATAAACCAACACCATAAATACCTTAAGACCAACTGCAACATCCATTTGTTTAAACACAACCTCAGTCTATTAAAAATACACTCTTAGTAACTATATCAAAAAATGCCATCACATTCCTTACTTTTTTTTTAGAAACAACATAGGCATACAAAAATAATATAAAACATCCACACAGATATGGAGGCAAGAAAATAACGTAACCCCCTTTAATCAAAACATAACCCCAAAAATAACAAGAGAATTACATATCACTCACAGTAGCCTCTTCATCCTTAAATCCAGTCAGAATTCTCTAAAGGACTATAGTTCACCATCTGAATTAAAAAAGTCTTAGCCCTTGTTCTCTAACCCAGAAATCGTATCCACCATGTAATTAATAAAACGTTTCTGATTATAATATGTATAATTAATACAATTTTGCAATATAATTTTGCTAGCCGTACGCAAAAACATCATTCTAAGGCACATCTCTTTTTAACAGCTGCATCATTACTGGTGAAACAATTGAAGTCATTACATTTGTCGTCATAATATCATTAGAACCTTGGAAACACAATAAGAAATGCCATTCCCAAGACAAAACCCATTGTACCCCGTATACCACAAAGTCCAGGTTGTTGGAACGGATGCCATGATTGTGCATCCGTAGTGACCATCTTCAGTTGGCTGTAGGCAAACTTCTTTCAGTCAGTGTAGTCGAGTCGAACCAATCGCAAATGACGATCAAATTGCTCAGGGCAACTTTCAACGACACTGCACTTTGCGTACAGCTCGGAAATTTCCTTGGTACTACGCAGAAAGCGTATCCTCTGCTTCCGTTTCCAGACAAGGTGCACGCAATGGTTAGCGTGTATCCACGTTGCTCTCCCCTCGATCTTAACCGCCGGATTAGTCGTCAGGAGAATCTGGTATGGCCCCGTCCACCTTGGGTTTTACCAGGCGTTTCAGGTCCTTCACCACGATCCAGTCATCTGGTATCAAATCATGCAGCGGTCCAGTCATAGGAATAGCCTCCTTCACCTGCCTGTGAATCTCACACAAAGTAGACTCCAAAAGGTTGCACAGTGATGAACAAGTACATTCTCACAGAGGTCAGTTAAAGGTAACTGACTTCTTGTCGTCTGACTTAGTCTTCAAAGTTCTGTTCTCTTATTCAACTGAAGTGATTAACACAATGTTGAATCCTATCAACACCAAAATAACTTCCATAAACAAGTGTGACCCATTATCATTACATATCCTCAAAGAAAAATCTAATCGAAGAATAATCTAAATTAACAAAACTTGACCACTGAGCCCCTGAGAAGTCTAAAACTTCTTGCCGTCCAACAACCATTAACAATCATTAAAACTGTATCACTTCTCCAAAAATGTAACTCTACAAAATCCATCTATCAATACTCAAATAGTTTCTCTAACCTTAACTGTGAAGCTTATCGTGTTTAAATTCCTTTTCTCATAATACTTGTCCCACATATGAAGTATTAACAAAATGACTATGCATCCATTACAAATCCTCTTGTATGCTAAAATAATGGATTCTTGATATCACACAAACTGTAGAGGCATGATCTTTCCATGTGTTAACTTAGCAAAATCTCAAGATAAATGTTTTATGCAGACCATACAACCTCCATTTTTATTCTCATATCCTTCCTTTTTCCAAAACGCATTTTCTTGTGGATTAGTCCAAGTTCGAATCTCCATTCCACCATTCCTTTCTCCATCTGTCCGCTGTATTCTGTAATTCTTATCAAATACACTCAAACAAAATTCTCACTCTGGGTTAAATACAGTCCAATACTTTCAACTCAGCAGTATCATATCAAACCCTCACAGTCCTATCACAAATCCAAACTACTGAAGCTAAATTCATAAAACCCCCATAGTCACTCTCTGTTTGGATCAGTCAGTTATAAATTCCTAAACGTCACCTCTTCCTCTCTTAGAATCCTGCGCTTCCCTTAAAGAATCTGTAACAAATGTTGTATCAAGGTCACACAACAATTTTCCTCAAAAGAGTCCTGTAAGCCCAAATTTGTCAAGTTAGGCTCATCCGGACATAGCAACATCATCTCATCACTTCCTGTAAACATACGTATCAACATCAAAAACATATTCTAGTTAGTTCATCAATGCATGCAGGCAATCTAGAAACTGCTCCAGCTAGTATCAGCACTAGCATTTTCCCTGTGGAATAATCATCATTGTTAGAGTGAATTCCACATTTGCATACAGCAAGTTGTTCTATAAGTGAAAATAGGAAACTTCCTGTTTCCATACCTTTCCCAAAATCATATGTAACACCAATGATGTATTTAACTATCAGTAAATATTTTAACTCTTTTCCCTTTTATGAATTAACAAGCTTACACTGAAGCAAACAACTTTTGAACCAATTTGTATAAAATAAAACTATTTTAGAAAACAACCAAATTACCCCATCTTTTAGTCTCTTATTATCTTTTCTTAAAAAAAACCTTCAGGAACAGTTCAAATGAATACCTTTATATTTCAGATTCCCTTTTAATTTTTTCTGTATTTAAATTCACCAAATCAAATCTCTCTTTTTCCAAGACATGTAGAAAACTAGCATCACTACCCTAAACCAGAATTTAGTCTGTATGATTCCAAAATGAAACATAGACCATAAAATATTCTTAATGTAACCATTAGCCAAACTTATACCCCATCTATATTTCTTATATAGGTTAGATAGGTAGAACTTCATAACTTGCTTTGGCTGCAGTCCAGAACAAGCTACTTAGCACAAACCATCATAACCACAATTTATCAGACTTAATGAGTCTTCCCAAATTATTTCAAAACCAAGTTATAATAACCCTCTTTATGAACCAATAGCATAATGAAACAACCTCATCACAGCCTAACTGTTTATCCCAAAACATTGTACCATGCCCTGATAAAACTCTCAAAGAAAAACTTAAAATCTAATTTCAGTCAAACTCCAAACAAAAGTACATTGTAATCATTTTCTCTTTTTTCACAACCACATTGCATCTAATACCTTTATCAAAACTCTTTAAAAAACCTCTAGATTTTAGTATTCTGATTTAAAACGTTTGCCCATATACCTCTTCAAAGCATATGCATAGTTCCCTTTTCAGAACATCAAAATGTTTAAACCAATCATCTCTTCACATCCACAAAACGTTCTCTTGTTTCATTAAATTCATGTTCGCACACTTAAAACTGCTCTTAGAATAAGTAATTCATGCTAGAATTACGCTACGACTCGCAATCACATCAATCAAACAATGCCCTTAAGACAAAAGAAAATAGAAACTCTCCCATTTTTTGTTTAAACCTTTAAATTCACAATTTAACATAAACTCGTAAAACAAAACCTTATTCTTTTACTTATCAAAAGTCTTATCAAAGCATGTAATGTATACACCTTTGAATATTCCTATATTTACCAGCTATCTCAATTACTCTTTGTTAGTACTCAATGAATCAACTCAAATAAACCATGTCTATCAGCGCGCTCTGGAACAAAGCAAAAACTCTCAACCTTTTTTTTTTCTCTCTCTCTTTTAAACAACACAGATGGTTGGCGTTTACCATCTATTAACTTAATTTTGCTAAAGTATAACTTTTCCAAACCAATTAGAACTCATTTATGAACCAGGGGTTTAATTTCTGCATTTTACTGAGTACCATCACACATCACAGATTTTCCGCTCGTAAATACAAGTTCTGGTCTGAAAGGCTTTACCTCCCTCTTTGGCTAGGAAGTAGAACAAATGTTAATCATACGTTCGTAAACCACCAAACTTCGAATTCATCTAAACGGACACATCTTTCACCATTAATACTCACATAATTATGCAGAATTACACCCTCTGGGATCACCTTTGTAAAACTCAACGTAACAGGACTTTTTTTTTTGTAGCCCCCACCTTTCCTCGGAATTTCTGAAACTCATCTAAAATGTCCTCAAACAAACAAAAACCTTGTTAGCAAATGTCTCAAAATACTCATCACCCAACATATTTAAAAAATAACCAAATTAATATGTAAAATTCGCTCCAAATGTATCTATTTCTCTAAATTTGCGTCTTAGTCAATTTCTCAATTTCCATCTGCGCATGCGTCATGCGGTTACTCATCCTGGATCTCAAATATCAAGCTGCAATTCCTTTACTAGCCTCTACCCGCCTGTCGGTCTGTTAGTTTGTTAGCCAATGTCGTTGCCATAGTTGCAAATTCAACTTCCTGGACTCTCCTTTGTCTCAGGACAGAGCAAAATGCACTTCCTCCACGTTTTCACCATGAGCCATTAGCCACTGCCTGGATTTTCTTTACAATTACAACCTTTAGTACAATTTTAATTCCAACATAAAAATTAGGCTCCGAAATCTACATATGCACCTAATATCACTCGTCAGAGAACGACAGTTTACCCATGTATTAGCATTCTGGTTGGACAAAGCTTCAACTTCAAGTCCATTTCAATAGGTAAATATGAATACCACCAAACCCAACACATTTCAACAAGTCATCTCAGCAGCAATAAACACACATATGTAGCACCTTTGCCCTTAACAACAATCGCAATTCAGTCTCTCGAACTAGTTCCCCTTGTATACACTTCAGTCCCTCGGACTGGCTCAATCTTTCTAATCACTTCTTCATAATGCTTTACATATTTCTTTAAACAACAGTAACATCTGTGAACTCCCACAAAATTAAAAATTAAAACCATCGAACATTTCCACACATAAACAAAAATATTCCTTAAACAACATAACATTTCCGTTTGAACACATAACTTTCTATAAAAGTTTCAATAACCCCGGGATTGTAATTCTTAAAATGAATATCGCTTTTGTTGCCAAAACTGGCCTTTTACCAATTATCTTACCCAAAAACTAAATTTCCAGCGCATTATTCAATAACGAATCAAGCTCATAATATAGAAAATTGGTCTGTACATAATTTCCAAATCAAGAGTATGGCAACTCACAATATTTTCTTAAGTTTGACAAAGAAACAGAAACACACATCTGTTTTCCAACCAATATATTTCTCAATTCAACGTCAAATTCTTTCTAAAATTAGTGTTTTTTTTTTGTTTTTGTTTTTTTGCACTCATTGGCGGGTGTGGGCAACTGCACGCATAATGAGCTTCAATGAAAGAATCAACTTCCGCTAGGCTCAAGCGCATGCGCCTCTTTTCAAATGGAGAATTCAGTCAAAGAATTAACATTAGCATTTTTAAAACAGAATGTCTCCGTCTTCAAAAACAAATGCCTTCTGGCAGTAATCAGACCGATGTAAAGTCTAACATCAAATATATAACGGTTAACACAAAGTTGTAAAACAATATAACAAGTCAATCGTCTCTCCTCTACCAACAGTGTCAAAACCGATAAACATTGTACGCCACCAGTTCGGAACTCAACTTCCTGTCACGAACCCCTCTGATTTGCGAGAGTTCGCTCACAATTTCCAGAAAACTTTCAAGTGATGACACATCTCCGGACATTCAAATACATTTTGCTCAAATTCCCACAATTAAAGCACGCATTTTGGATTGACCATACCTAGCAATTCGTGCTGGCCTACATGTTTTTCAACAGCATGTCAACACGCTCTGCATTAGCTTTGACCAACATAGCCCACAACATATAGGCAATTGCAAGTCAAAGCACAAGCCGCAATCTTTGCGGGAATCCAAAGCAAATCTATAAAGATGGCAGATGTCAGAAGATATCTGACCTATCTCCATCCAATCAGAAAAAGCTCTCCAATCAGGCAAATCTATTATTTTCTCCACTTAAAAAAAAACGTGTATCAATTTCTCTCCAATAACTTATTTCGCAATTCAATAGGGTCCTTAAAACAAAACGACGCCACACTCCAAAATCCACATTTATCAATCCATATTTGCATTTGCAATAAACTATCGTTACCATACTTTTGTTTCATGTAATCGATGTTTGGACAGGTCAATTCTGCCTCCAGACCATTCATTTTTAGAATTACAATCCAACCAACAATAACCAACGACGGAAAATAAAGACACAATTACCCCTTTTCTTTTCTAAAAACAATTAAATTCCGACTTCACAACTTTCAATGAAAATAACTGCACAATCATAAATTACAAATATTCAAACCGAAAATTAATTAAAATTTAGATTTTTGTAATTTGTATATAGCTTGAATAGTAGACACCATTAGTTACTCATACTTCTTTTAACTTCAAAAAACATAACTTGCAATTAAAACAAAAAATGAACACGCGTGTAAAAAACTCAAACCTTTGTTTCGAAAATCCCTCAGGATACATCCTAACTTCTTTTTTTTTTGTTCTCCACCTTCAGGGACTCAAACCCTTTGTAAACACTCTCACTCACACAGCTGAGTACCTCACAAGTATACTTTTCTCTCGGGACTTAGAATCACGTTTAGGCCGTTAATAAATAGGAACTGTTATGACCACCAAAGCCAATACAATTTCTCAAACTATCACTAACCCAACATATTCTAATCCTTAGGGTCTCAAAAGACACATAACACGATACAACATGTGAATTTATCTCCCTTTGTGTGTTCGTCAACAACACAACCTCTATGTGTGTCCGTCGACACACTTCTGCAGACGTTTTTTTACGACTTACACGTAAAAGATAGGTTCAACAACCTTACCTTATTAATTCGTACGACTTTACACGTACAGGACAGTTTTACCTCTGCCCAATTATTTACTTAACCGAATGATTGACAATAGCCTAAAAACACACATTTAGACAACTCAATATCACACAGTGACCAAAAGAATATCTCACCGGTTCTTTCAGGATCCCGAGTCAGCAAAAGCGCAACCAGCCAGGCCACCCCCGAATCGGCCCCGCCTTCTCCGACAATTTGGACGGAGGTATGAGCGGCTAACGCTGGATTGATCAGATCACCTTTTCTAAGGGAGTCCTGTCCGTTGAACGCTGAGCAAACGAGGATCCCCGTACTTGGCCACCAAAGTGTAAAGGTGGAAATTCAAGCGGCACTGTGTAGATCTGAGTAGTCAAGAGATGTGGGTTTATTACAATTTATTTAGATTATACAATTACGTAATATTAAACAAAGCTTTGCTGATCAGTCATTACGAAGGAGGTGCTAGCCACAGGTCATTCGCAAGAGTGATGAAGAACACTCATAAAGCTTGTGCTTTTATACACTTAAAACAGATGCCCTAATAAATGATCAATTCATCAATGCAGTGGTCTCTGTGATTGATTAACACTGGTCAGTGACAGTTAAGACAATATAACCCCCCAGGTCAAGATACCAAAATCTTTTGATGTCACGGCTCTTTCTCTAAATGAGGACAGTAAGGATACCCTTAATGAAACACAAACAGGACACAGGACACAATCTCCTTGGCCAAAAGGTCAGAGCTGCTAGATCAACTGATCCATCTACCCTTCTCCCTTCAGGCCACAGAACTCAAACATCCCCCAACCTCCGTGCCCCTAGCTTCTCAATCAGGCATCATAAACCAACACCATAAATACCTTAAGACCAACTGCAACATCCATTTGTTTAAACACAACCTCAGTCTATTAAAAATACACTCTTAGTAACTATATCAAAAAATGCCATCACACCTGGTTTCGCCGTATGATGACAGTCGGAGTGTCACTAGAATGGCCATAACAAAAGATCATATTTCAAATCTGTCTGCTGTTCTACATTACCCACACAATTCAACTCTAACATGGCCTGTATCTTGTATCGAAAGTGCTCGAAAATTAGCTTGTCTAATGTATGGTGGACTGAGAACATATTTGTTAGTCAAAGCAGAGCGAGCGGATGTCGTGGGAGAATTCCTACTGTGTTAGATTTACTGCTTCAAATTGAAAACGGAGAAGATATTTAGAGTAAAGACAATTAACTTAACATCTGTGTTCAATATCGTCAATTAAAAGTAAAAACTTTCCAGTTACGAAGCGTTTGTTCGTAGGATTAATGCCAGCTGCAGCAAACACATGCCCCAGCCCCGGTTTTTGGCTGTACGTGACGGTCATCTATAACAGTCTTGAGCCTCGATTTTTGCAGATTTCTGTGAAACTTGCTAAAATAAAAACGATCTAGCTAGATTATGTACACTTTAAGCTCAATGTACATACCTTGTTTGGCTAATTTGGTCGATTGTGGGGAAAAAAGTCGAACCGTTGTTAGTTATGGAGAGCCATCGCGCTAGCTCGATTATACGAGAGAATAACTGAAATGTAGCTAGAATCCACACCTCACACAAGTTAACCGAGACGCAAAACTGTACGTCCAATCCAAAAAATAAGGATGTTTTCCGAGACCCAAGACTCTGCCTAAACCAGAGATATTCTTTATATGTCTGTGCAGTCAGAAATATGACTCTACCTGCAGTTTCGAAAACGTGTTCTTTTTGCTTTCCTGGTGCGTGTTTGTTTGGTTGCCACGGTGATGGCGCAGCTGTGATGGCTAACGAGCTAGGCAGAGAGAAAAACAAACATTTACCTAGCATCCACACCTCAAACAAGTTGACCTAGACGCAAAACTGTATATACGTCCAATCCAAAAAATACGGATATTTTCCGAGACCCAAGACTCTGCCGAAACCAGAGATGTCCTTTATATTTCTGTGCGGTCAGAAATACGACTCTACCGGCAGTTTCAAAATCTTGTTCTTTTTGCTTTCTCTGACGATTTTGTCACCAGATTTGCATTGGTCTCTATTGGGCGAGAGTTGGACTTTGTCTCGCTTTCGTGGGGCTCTGAACAAATGTGTACGTCTGTTGGATTCAACAGACAACTGACGACCAGCACAAAATTAGCTATCTATTGATCCAAAAACGAAGCATGAAGAGCGAAAATTGTGGCAATGCTGGCAAACTAGAAATATTTTTTCAACGACATCCGAAGCTGCCCTCCACTCTAAGCGTTTCAGTATGCACTCTAGGGTTTCACGTAAACACCCATGTAAATCTCAGAAACGGCTTGAAAAAGTCATGAAACATAATCAGTGATATTGAAAAAAGTTGAATAGATATCAAAAAGCTGAATTATTTAAAAATAGTTTAGGGTTTTGTCAACATTTTAAAGTTTAAATGGTGGCTCTAGCTGAAAGATTGAGGAAGAAGAAGGATTTGGAAGTTGAAGAAGTTTAAAGAAGTTTGAGAGGATTTGAAAGAAAACTCCATTGGAAACCCATGTTAAAAATATTATGAATATTGATTTATATTAATTCAAGAATAAGAGGTACAAAGCTGAAAAGTCATAGCACCCATGGCCTGGAACTGCTGAATTTTTTGATAGCTGAACGGTTTTAATAGCTGAAGATTTGAAGGCGCTGAAAGGTGCCACAGAAGAAATAGAAGATAAACTAGAGAGGGTACAATTTCTGGGGAAATTGTAGGGTGTTCTTGCTTGCGTCGGTTGCACAGGGGTCCGTTTTTGGATGACATTTTTACAACTGATATTTCTGTATATTTTATATCAAAATGCATACTTATTATTTATAAAGATTACATAGATTTAAAAAAAAAATTGCTGCTCATTTACAACTGAAAATACGAGTGAAGTGTAGAATGAAATAGATGTCTTCTCATTTCCCCTGCAAGAGGCAGCCTCATCGTTGAATCAAAACGAATACATTTGGCAGACCTGTGTAAAAATTGACCTAATCTCTATGACTTAAACGTCCTTTTAAGTTTTTCCCTTCTCGTGATATTTTAAGGCATTTAGCCTACTCATATTGCATTCATTCATGAATAAAGAACCCCCTTTGAAGATTATTCCACGACGTTACCGGCAGTAGAAGATGGAATCGCGATTCAAACAGTACCATCTGCTAACTGAAAATATGCCCCCAAAAACTTAAATAAGCTTGACATTTATTTAGTGGAAAATCGCTTTCATAAAAAGCTCACTGGTAGCGATCATTGTCAGTAACAACGCCAAGTGCGATATAGCCCTGTGTGGAGAAGCTGCCCCGGTAAATTGTACTACTACGGTACAGTACTAGACTACTGCTGTGTTCGTCTTGGTAGCGATTGTGTTGGTTCAATTTGATTTAACGTTCCGTTGTACGGTTTAGCCTGAAATTAATTATTTTCATGAACAGATTGACAACGTTTAGGCTGTGGCAATGAAGTTAACGTTAGTAGTTAGATAGACTTTTGATTTAACCCTTTCACACGTAGGTTCTAAATTCCTTGACTGGTCCCCCAGAGTGAGTTTTTTATGCGCGTGAGTTTGGATCAATCTCAACGTTCCAGAAATTGATTATGACGCATTAAAATCGAATTGCTATACAATTTAAGTATTTATCGGTTCGCATTTTCCATTGACCTAGTTTGCACCCCGTATTAGTGACGAATACTCCATTTATTGGTTGTTTTGTTAATCCACCTTCTCGTTACGTATTTCTTCCGCTTCAGGGGACTGGCGGAAACCTTCAAAATAGATATTTTGGCTATTATTCTGGTGACTGAAGTATTTGTATAACTCAAATTATACCACCCATATAGTTTGCACGATACTGAGATGAAAGCATGAACTGTTGTATTTCACGAGGTGATGTTTTTGCCAAACTAGCTAGCTCGTAGTGTAGTAAAGAGTCAATCAACAAGTTAGCTGTTGCTAATTTACTAGGCTATGTTACGTTGTTTGTGTGGTCGGATTATAACGAATACAAAATAATTTGGATACATTAAGTCAGTCTAATTTGATTTCTATTCATCGTTTTGTTTTCTCTAGCTGGCTTCCATCTCGTAAACCTTCTGAGTTGGCAACGCAGCCAGTGTTCACAAAATAAGTTACTGGATGGAAGCCAGCTAAACGAAAACAAAACGATACATTACAATCCTAGTAATACGCTAGACTGACTAGATGCACTTGCATTACTTTGTTATAATCCTACTACACAAACTACGTAACATAGCCAAGTAAATTAGCAGCAACTGTTGATCGTCAACCAAATTGAGCTATACTGTAGGCGAGACTGGAACATGACTCCCAGACACCTCGGCGAAAGGCGATCAAGCAAGCTCATGCTGCTTGGATACCTTCAAACCTTTTTGGTTGGCTTCAATTTATCTGGGAAACTTTTCTGGTGAGTAGATTATTTATACCCACAAAATATACACATATCTGTGGCATGATATTGAGACGAAAGCATGACCTGTGGTTGTTTTCCACTATCTGATGTTTTTGCTAGCTAGCTCGTAGTAAAGGGTATTATTCAGGTAACTAGCGATTACTAACTTGCCATGTTTAGTCCAATTAAAGCAAACACAATAATTCAGACATCCATTCTATATTGATGGCTATGTTTTGTGATCTCTTGCTACCATCTACTGTCATTAATTTCCGTGTTGATAGAAAATGTATTCCTCATTTATTGTCAGGCCACAGTTCAAGCAAAAATGAGAGGCAAGTGTAATTTGTTTGGAAAATCTGGGCTAGGGCTAGTTGATGGACGACATGTAGAATAAACCAGACTTTATGCTTATTCAATCTAACAACCTATTGAAATGACAAGACGGCAATGTATGACTGTAATGTTTCATAGGGTAATGAAACGCACCACTTGTCATACCACTTGATTGCCTGCTGTTGACCGTTTTCTATATCTTGAACATCTCCCTATAATTTTACAGGTGAATGTTGGCCCGCACAGGCCCCGTTCCAAGAAACAGAACATGACAGCACTGCTGTACAAATTGTCCATGTATAGTACATGGCCTTCTCTCAGGTGTCGAGCAAGTACGGTCAGCACAAAGTGACCATTCCTTGCTGAACATCAACGAGACCGTCAAACACCTAATTCCTTGATGTACCAGCAGCATGTTTATTTTTTTGCAAAGGCTGAAAGCCCATCTCCCATCCCACACCCTCACCACATTGCATAGAGGGACTGTAGAGAGCATCCCAAGGAGCTGCATCACGGCCTGCAGAGGACAGTGAGGACAGCTGAGAAGATAGTCAGGATCTCTCTGCCCTCCCTCACAAACATCTATACCAAATGCTGCATCCCCAAACCCACACGCATTGTGGACAAACCCATGCACCCCACACGCTCCTGTACATCATCAAACTCAATATTTTTGCATATTGCTGCTACCTCAATAACTGATGTCCATGTATTATGGTATTAGTATGTTATGTTTACATTCAGTTTCCCTTGCACTAGCTTACTTGTTTACATTCACAGTATCCCCACTTCTTGGTGTTTTGAGGCATTTGTCACAAATTTCATCTTGTCTTATTGGACCAATTTTATTGACCTAATTCCACACAGTTGTTGTAGTTGTCTAGGTTATGTCTAGGTCCTGGAAGAACGTTGTTTTGTTTCATTGTGTACTGTAAGTATATGATGACAATAAATACCAGTTGACTTGTCATGACAACAGATCCAGAAATCCCAAGCCCTTCATGATCCTGGATGTCCATAGTGGATCCTGTGTAAAGGATCATGTCCTAAACATAGCCAGTACATCACACAACTCAAACATGCTGTACCTTTTTGCCGATATGTTGACGGAAGCTTTGCCTACCCCTACACAGTGTCAAGGTTTTAAATAATTTTGATGTGATATTTTTTATAGCTGTGTGCTAATGATATTCATTGATATGTAACGTGACAATGACGAGATTGTACCCTTTCCTGGACATGTAATTAGCTACCTGAAATTAGTAAAAGGATACGTGTTAAAAATTAAGAAACGTGTTGGTGTGGGCTTTTTAACTTATTAAAATATTTATTTAAATAACTTAGTACTGTCATTACTGTTCCGATTTTTAAATATTCACACAGGTGAATCCACAGTGAATTGATATGATATAATTATCGTAGTGTAGCTTTCGAGAAGCTAACTTGGCTAATGACGATAATGTAGGCTGCCATGTTTTTTGTTTTGATCAGTACTCTGCATTGTGGGTGTCAAATGGTCAACGAGATGACCTACTCTTCTCACGAGAAAATACTGAGGTGTACGGGGTCAAGGGGTACATCATCAAGGGTCATATTTGTTGCCGGAAGACAAAAAAATCAAAGATGGCCTCTAGTAGCTCAAAACGAGACGAAAGACAGACGAATGTCAGATGTTTTAGATGCATATTTGTGAACGTATATCTATTATTTCGATCTCTGGTTGGTTGTACATTAGTAAAATCTGTTGAAAGCGATAGCCAAGTCAAGGAAAACGGATAATATTATGGTTTACTAGGTGGCGTGAGTAAAGCGTGAGTTATTTTTGGTTAGCTGTTAGCTAACATTAGCTAAACTAAATTGTTTGAATGTTTTCTTATGGATAATAAAGGTAAACTTTCTCAAAATATACAGTAAATTGAGATTCATGTTTATAACATACGCGTAGGCTAATGCTGAAGAGTTTATTGTTACGTAATAAGCCAAACTGGACATTCTAAAGGACGCGTTCCAACACACCGGTGTGTTGGTACGCTCCAGGGACCAGCCAGGACTCAACACACCGGTGTGTTCGTACGCGTCAAAGGGTTAAGTAAGGGGAGTGCCGAACATGTTCTGTCGCCGTTTGACTTCCTACAGCTGTGTAGATGTTTTTGTAGTGTCTCGGGTAGGCTACAGCCTTGCAGTGAGCAACACTGGTTTGAAACCACAGGTAATGATAATTTCACCCACAAATCGTTTACTTGTAATGTAATGTCATAATAAATCCTACAACGAAAATGTATTTGAGGAATGTTTATTTTAACGATTGAAAACAGATGCATCATAGACCACTGTAGTATGTGTTGCCCGGGCAACAGAGGCTAATGTCATGATGCTAATACTTCAGTGACATAGTAGACTACTGTTTCCGAAAGTGGATGTACTTCCTTAATAAAATCAGCTTATACTGTACATTACATGTCACAATTGTGTGTCATATCACAAAGTAAAATTAGTAAATAGTTATCACCCTGGCCTCTTTGCTTGTGGCGTTTCTGCAGCTGCCTTGCTGGATTTGGAAGTTGGATTGGATTGGATTTGGAAGTTGAAGAAGTTTAAAGAAGTTTGAGAGGATTTGAAATAAAACTCCATTGGAAACCCATGTTAAAAATATTATGAATATTGATTTATATTAATTCAAGCATAAGAGGTACAAAGCTGAAAAGTCATAGCACCCATGGCCTGAAACTGCTGAATTTTTTGATAGCTGAACGGTTTTAATAGCTGAAGATTTGAAGGCGCTGAAAGGTGCCACGGAAGAAATAGAAGAAGAAGAATGCTGAAGCAGCATTCCAACAATAAAGAGAAACAGGAAAACAAATTTTAATAAATATATATGTGAGAGAACAAAGGTTGTGCCCTTGCCGAAGGCAAAGCACACCCAATAAATATGTGAGAGAACAAAGGTTGTGCTCTTGCCGAAGGCAAGCACACCCAATTACATACTTATGTTTACAGTGATTTATTGGGGGGGACAAATCATATTTTTCCCAGGATGGGGGGGTCGTTTACCCCCATCCTCTCCCCCCGTCCCCGGGATTTCCGCCAATGAATCCGACACAGTACTAAAAACAAAGCAAAAAGAACAACGTATATTTGGTGACTGAGTCGTATGTGGAACGTATGTTCCATCTTAAATAGGCATATTTCTAAAAACCAAGTGAAAGGAATACTATAGAGTACTAATAGCATTGATTTTCGTAAAGTTCACATGATGTATCTGCTTCTTGATCAGACTTGTACCACATTCTGTCAGTTTTTTTAACTCCACTGCAATGCCTTAGCTCACACGCTCGCGACAGGTTGTTGCAAAGTAGGACATGTACAGCTTGCACGAGTTTCGGAGCTAAGAACAAGGCGAGCCACTGCCACAGCACAAGACTGGACGAGTCGGTTCTGGAAAATTGGCGCAGTCCGTTTTGCGCTCTTGCTTGCCTCACTGCACCACTGAGCACTTTTCATAGAAATGAATGGGGACGACATCTTTAAAGGGCAGGCTTGCTGTTTCTACTGTATATGTCTTTGGTTAGACCCCGGTCATAGAGCCGCTGCCCGTGTACTCAAACTTACCACGACGTTGCCGGGAGCAACAGTTACAGCTGACACACCGTTGTCTATGACTGACCGTGTCTGCGACTTAAAAATATGTTTGTGCACATTTATTGAGGAACATGACTTGTCATTCACAATTTCGCAGCCACTGGTGTAGAAAACTAGCAGAAGACAAAAAAGCGTTAACTAGCCTGTCGGTTTCAAATTAACATGCTAGTTACATGAACACTAGTGATGTGTCGTTCGTGAACGATTTGTTCATTTTGAACGAATCATTAGTATGACACGGGAGTAACGAGTAGCCTAGTCTCAGAGAGCGATTCGTTCATTTTCTCGTCGAGAATGAACATTTTTTTTAATAACAAAACCTATTATTATCACTTGTGAACGAATATCATTCACGTCTTATTAAACCTAGTCATGCGAAAGTGAATGAGGTCAACAAATACTTTCTGTTTCCTCTTCTGAGCCTATGCAGGTCACGTGAAAAATTATCCAAAGACCCGTACCCCAAGACCCAGTCAAAATGAACGAATCATTTCTGTTTCCTCTAGCTACCAGTACTGAGCCTATGCAGGTCACGTGAAAAATGATCCAAAGACTCATACCCGGCAGATGAACGAATCATTGATCCGAAGACTCGGTTGGCAGATGAACGAATCATTGATCCAAAGACACGGTTGGGAGGTGAACGATTCGTTCATCTGAAGGGTACGAGTCTTTGGATCATTTTTCACGTGACCTGCATAGGCTCAGTACTGATACAAAGAACCGAGTCAGTAAAATGATCCGAACTTCGCATCACTAATGAACACTCAGTATCTCTTCACCCCCCCCCCCCCTTTTCACTTTAACCCCTGAAAACGTTGAAAACGTTTTTCCCATGGTCACGGTCGCTGTCGTCTTCATTTGTCACCGGAGTAGCAGGTGCTGCTGCCATTTCTGCTTCCATCATTAAATTAAGTGGACGGTTTCTCATTTAGGCCTATTGCTTCTTGCAGTCGCTTGCATCTGACATGCCTGGGCTTGAGTGGAAACTTAACTGTGGCATTAATGAGAGCACTTGTTTGCATGCATTGTGCAATAACTGTGATTATCCAATGATCACACTTACAAGCTAGGACCTGACGACTAATTTGTCAAACCTGCTTGCTTGTCATCTGTGCTCTTCCGATTTTATTTTGTAGTAAGTAACGAAGTTGCTTAAGGGAAATGTAGGAAATAGTAGTAGTTGAGTAATACTGAAAGTTGCCAAAATTATAAAAACTCAAGTAAAGTTTCTCCTAAATTCTCCTAAAAGTACAATAACAAAGTATTATTACTTTGTTATGTTACACCTCTGCAAAGAAGTGAACCAAAATATAAATCAGCCTATGCAGAAGCATTTTTTTTAAGGAGGACTACAGTACTATAAAACATATTTAAATAATGGCTTTATTTGGGAGTACATACTCATGGCTGTAATCAACAGTCATTGCCAAGTTCGTCTGAGTTGCTTAACTAACACAAACCTTGAAGTCACACACAATCGTACTTCCATCCAAAACATAGTACAATAGTAAAAGTATGTAAAAACATATAACCAAAGAAACAGGTCATATTGCTGAGTTTTGTTGAAATGAACCGTCCTCCTCTGCCCTTCTGGACTCTTATAAGTATTTTTCTGTCTTCGATGATGATCTGGGTCTAGACACAAATGGCTATGGCACACAGATGTCCCTGATGTGCCATTCAGGTTCTCCCTGCCAACCCGGAAAGGCTAACGGTAACACAGAATGAATACCTCTGAGCAGAGTAGATTAGGAAAGCAGATGCTAAAACCATGTTGCCTGTTTGCCTGCATGCTCTGTTAGTGAGAAAAGAACATAAGTAATGTGTAACCTGTACCTGAACTGTTCATTAATATGCATATACATTTAAATTTAGCTATTTAGCAGACGCTCGACTTACAGTAAGTACAGGGACATTCTCCCCGAGGCAAGTAGGGTGAAGTGCCTTGCCCAAGGACACAACGTCATTTGGCACAGCCAGGAATCAAACTGGCAACCTTCAGATTACTAGCCCGCTTCCCTAACCGCTCAGCCACCTGACTGCCATGGATATACATAAAAGTATTTTAAATGAAATGAAAATGTTTTGGCATGACAGTGCACACATTTTTTATATCTGTTATGTCTTGTCTCTGTCTTTCTCTGTCACACTCTTTCTCTGTCTCTCTCTTTCAAATTGGTGTGATTATGTGTCTGTAGGGGTGAATTATAGAGACATGTAGTCTGACTCTAGAAGCCCACAAATGGTCTATTAACAAATAAATAAATGAAACACACTAAATTAATAACTCTTTATATTTCCTGAATTGGAATTACATTTCACAAGCAACCAAACCACAGAAGTGAAAAGCCAATTATTATAATTGTTGCATGAAAGTATTAGTTAGCGACACACTGTACGCCTGTTTAGTCTAAAGACTGAAATATACTTCAAGCTAAGTATGTGTGCGCATACACTGAATGACTGCTGCACATAGCGTTCGTTTGGTGCGTACTCTGTGCACGTCTCCCTGGCCCTTAAATGTATTCATACGCAAGGTGCAATACCAACAGAAATTGTGGGGCAGTATACCAAAGATCCTCTGTCATGCTGCAAGATTAAATGCACAGCTTTCTGTTTGAAAGCTAAAGTGTAAGAACGTTTCGGCATGCTGCTTCAAATTTCTACAAAATGTGTAGACACACACGCAGCCTCAATTTTACACTAGGCTTGGTGTTTGACTTCCTTGTCTATTCTTTGTTTGTCTATGACCGCACTGCAGCTGCAATTCTCGAAATCTCTCTTACTAATTAAACACCGCCCTTGAATAAACGCCGCCCTCGAAAAAACAGTGCACCAAAATGATCATTGTGTAATACAGAATCATAATCAGTTTTTATTTGCCATGAAAGTTTGCACAGACAAGGAATTTACTTTGGCAGGAAGGTGCCTACCGAGGCAGCCATAATCGGCGCCAACTAGAAAGTTTCAGCATAACACGAGGAGAGGAGAGGGAAGAAAAAAGGCAACCCCCAGACTATGCTCCCAGAGTACAGTGTGGGAACAGGCAAAAAACACCTCAGCACATAAGCACATAGGTTGTACAACATTACAGAAACACATGCGGGGGTGGGGGGGGTGGGGTAGACAAGCAGCATCTGGACCGGCAGCCATAGTAGGCGCTGGTCACAGACCCGCCAGCCACCCTGGGGGAACAAGCAGGCAAAGGCGTTGGATGGGGGTGGGGGGTGATGGCATATCTGTAGTAGGTGAAAGTTAGTGTATGAGTATGCCTGGGGGTTGTTCGCCTTCGCCTAGGCCACAATCAGTCAGATTCTCAGTCCGCAGATATTATTGCCATGGAGACATCCTTGGTCATGACCAGAGACGCAATCCTCAGGTGTCTGTGGGAGGGGGAAGGGAAGAGACTACAGAGAGTCTCACTGCAGCGCTCTCCAGGGGAGTTGTTGTTCCACCAACGGCCTTGGCCAAGGCCTGAGCTGGATTACGGGGCCGAATGCAGATAAGATTGGGGTTGTTGTTTGGTCGAGTAGGCGCCTTCAATTTCCACGTCTACACATCGTTTTGGCCTCAAAGTCGGTCCACTTTCCTTTGCAGAGCCGCTAACTTCTCCATGATGTTATCCAAATTGCGTTCAACGCGTTGTAAAGTCACAGTCTGAGCACCAACAGCTCTGCCCACCGCATCAATCATGTCGGGCAGCCTTACGGGGCTTTTGACAGCTGCAGGCGTTTCAACAATTTTCCGATAAAACAGGGTACCACCAAATCCAATCAGCAGAAAGCCTGTAGTCATGGTTCTGAATAGAAAGATGTCTTCAACGTCCTCCACGGAAAGCACCGCTAGGCACACGACACGCCACTTGTCCCACGTGTCCATCGAGTAGTCAGCCACTTGTCCCACGCGTCCATCGAGTAGCCAGCAGCGAACGTCCCGTCAGGGCAGTTAGGTTCCCCCGAACCCAAGCTTCTCTTCGAGAAGATGGTGTCAATTGCATTTAGAGACCAGCTAACCAATTCCATGCTTCTTGCTGCGGAGAGAGTCTCTCGTATACAGGACAAGACAATACAATACAATAGAAGCCAAGCAGGGAAGGTCAGGGGTCGGGGAGGGAGAGAAAAATGTGACCGCCTTCGTCGAGAGGCAATGGAAGAGCCGCACTGCAGCGTTTATACAAAGAAATACGGTATTTACCTTTAGACACGTGAGTTCTAAATATTTCCTACGGTCCCCAAAGCGTAAGTTATTTTTCCGAAACGGTAGCTAGCTAGCTTTAGTTAGCTTCCGGGCTAAGTTAGCTTGCATAATACTTGTAGCAATGCTACTACCATGTTAGCAGACAGGGGCGGTTTTAGGTAATTGGAGACCCTGGGAAAGAACAATTGAGGCCCCCCATCAGCCGCTCCCCCCCAGAATGAGCACTTTGTTTGTAAATCTGAGTTTTAATCGCACTTTTAAGCAACCAACGTTGAGCGGACCAGTACTCACGATTGATTACTTGCCCAGACACACTGTCGTAGCGAATAGCTTAGATACCGATCTAACTAGACAAAATTCCCAACCAAGGTGAACACTCAAATTATCTAAACTATAGACCATAGCATTACACATATCAAAACAGAACAAACACAACAATAGAACTCCAAACAACGCTTATTTTACTAAGCTAATGCCCTTAAAGGTCACATGACATGCTGTTTTTGGATGCTTTTATATAGGCCTTAGTGGTCCCTTAATACTGTATCTGAAGTCTCTTTCCCGAAATTAAGCCTTGGTGCATAATTACAGCCACTACGAGCAGTCCCACAATGAGCTTTTCTCAAGACGCGCTGTTTCTGTGTCTGTAGCTTTAAACTCTAATGAGGAGGAGAGGGGCGGCACCATGCGCTAATGTTTACAATGGATGTATCGTAGCTCCTTTGCTGTAAGATGCCTCGAATTTGCCCATTCTCATCTGATCACCCTGGTTTGCAGAGGTGCACACTCAGTCATTTCAATGAGGGGAAAGGCGGATATCGCGCGCGCCATTACACCAAAAGCAGAACGGTTATCCAAATAACAAAGAAGTGTACAACACTCGCGTTACAGCATGTCTATTCACACACATACTTGATGCTATCTACCTTTACATTAGCGACAGTAACTCAGCTGTTAGCTGCAGAGCTAATGTTACAGCCACATTCTAAGGGTAGCAAGCTAGGTAACCATATACAGTAAAGCAACAAAATGATATAGCGTTAGTTAACTACTTGTCCGAGGTTTGTAGCTGGACCAAGGAGAGTTAGTACTGATCCAGAATTTAATTTCAGCAAGGCCAGCTTTGTATTGTCCCTAGTTGTGGAAACAGTTTTGCGCATTTCCAGCGAAAATTAAATTAAGATACTGGTTGTGCAGAGGCTCGGATGAAGGAACTAAAAAAAGACTTTTTTTCATTTGTACATCCAAGCACTGAGCAACTGTTATGCTTCGTTCGTTTTCTCGCCATGATGTCTCTCCAGGAAAAAACGATATCGCACTCGCCCCTTGCACGGTCATAGCTCAGTTTCTCATGGGCGGGCCAGATTATCTGGGCGGGCAAAGCAGAGAGAGGGGAGGTAACCTTCCTCCTTGTGACGTCACAAGGAGGAGATTTTCAAACAGAGCAATTGAGCCTTCATTTTCTCAAAGGCGGAGAAGAACACCCAGGGCTTGGTTTACACCTATTGAAAATTCTATCCACTGGGGGACCAAAGGCAGGCTAGGGGAACTCATATTAATGTTAAATAACCTCCTAAAGTGACGTTTTCATGTCATGTGACCTTTAACTTTGTAGCTTTTCAGCTTGCCACAGGGCATTCTGGGTACCAAGAGTAATTCACATTGTGTAACACACTTCGGTTGTGGATAGTATGTCCAGAAATAAAGCCAAGTCACTCATTTAGTGGCAGAATCCATTGTTATGTCTACAAAATTATTTTAGATATAGTATAAGTTTAGCTTGCAAATTCTGAGGATACTCAGGATTTGCAGACTGTAGCAGACTGTAGCAGACCTTTCTATGTGACAACGGACATGGGTGTTTTGTCCCTCGGGAGTTGCCATAGGCTTGATGCTGAAAGCATTACGTGAAATCAGTGAGGGCTGTTCGAATGGCGATGTCAAGAAGAGCAGTGGTAAAATACAAGTTATGAAAAGAGACCGCGTCCGTGTCTTATTGTCCACGCAATCATATACAATTATATCTTACAAACTTACAAAGAGCTTGGTTACACTACCAAAGTTGAATTAGTAATGTTGTTAGCGATGCTAGCGTTATTTTGCTAGCAAGCCTATAACATTTCACTGGATCTTGCAGCTGTTTGATTAACTGAAATTATTATGAAAAGTTATGTTCTACTAGCCATTTTCATACTTTAGCAAGTCACTGTATTTCCAAGCCCTGATAGTGTAACTGAGACGACACAGTAAATAATTCGTCTTTCAAGTAATAAGCCCCCATTCAAGTGTTGAGCCTTAAATTAGCTGCACGGTCTGTTGAGCTTGTGAGACGGTGACGAAGCCACTTTTTTGTTCTAAAACCGGACTATAAACCGCTTCGAAATATAAGCCGCACAAGAAAACTGTAAAATCGGAGTACAAGCCGCGGCTTATTTCCCGTAAAATACGGTAGTTGGTGTTGAAGTGGCTGTTTGTCTGCTGCTGCTAGCAATAGCTAAACTTGGCCCAGCAGCACTTGAAATATTATCAGAAATGTCTTCATCTTCCACGGACACATTCTTTGATTGGAAAAACTGCGTTAGCTTAGGTAATTTCTCCCTTTTCTTATTTCTTTTTTCACTTCCACTTTGAAATCGTTTCATGTTGTTTCCGCAATCATACACACTGCACCACACGACAAATTCTCCTGACAGAAACGTCATGACCTGCATCATATGTTCCATGATGGATTTAAGATGAAATTTAGCTATAAAGAATAGAATGAAAAAATTGTGTTTTCATGCTTAATTTGAATTTTCATTCGTTTGCAATGACAAGTGATTTATTTTAATTATATATATATAAAAAATTGTAAATACGATGAGGCCCCCCTGGTGGCCGAGGGCCTGGGCAACTGCCTGACTTGCCCAATGGGACGCACCGCCCCTGCTAGCAGACATTCCAACCAATTATTGCCATAATACATGCCTTGACATATGTTCCAATTAAAGTAAACAGTCTGTGAAGTAGTCTGTGAAATGTGAAGGTTCTGATTCTAACATGAAAAGGGGGAACAACATGAAATTAGTTTATCTCTTAATATTAATTATTCATAAAGGTTTGTTTCACTCTTTTTGTCTTTCATTGGTGTGCTGATTACATAACCCGGGACTTGAGACTTGGCTACTCTTTGGAATATAGGTTTTATTTCATCCAATCCAAGTTCAACTGTATTTTGTCTATATAAAATACAGACAAACTAGCATGTGGTAAAATATGTTTGGAGGTGACAATTGTTTAAAGTCAAGATAAGATTACAACGTAAATAATAACTTTCTAGCAATGTAAACACAAATGGGCTGTCTCGATCTACTGTATAGTTAGATATATGTTGGATGTTATGTGAGTGTTGGACTGTGGTAGATTATGGTTGAAAGGCTTTAGACAAGCCAGTCAACAGGATTATGGCAGAGATTAAGAGCCTGGGGCTCTGTACCTCTGCTGTATAGCATCATGTTGTCATTCTGTCCTCCCTTTCACACTCGCTCAATACTGAAATGGGAAACCAGCACCCCCCCCCCCCCCTTCTACACTTTACTCTTCGTATTTAATAGTGTAAATGAGCAGCAAAAAATGTATGTTTTTTAATCTATGCCATATTCATAAATAATAAGAATGCATACTTATTATTATTATTATATACAGAAATCAGTTGTAAAATTCCAGTAAAAAAACTGACCCATCTGCAACCGACGCAAGCACACCTCACAATTTCAGCAGAAATGGTACCCTCTCTTGTTTAAATCACTTCACAAAACTCAGACAATCAAAGCGAAAGTTTACAATGCATGTTAGGAGAGAGACGGCGAGAGAAGCAAAAGCTGGAGCGAGTAGCTGTAGTATGGCGTGCGCAAAAGTCAGGCAAGTCGATGCAGAAAATGAAGCTCTCAAAGAGAAATGGACCAATATACCTTTATTCTTCCTGCAGCGGGTATCAGTATTTGTATTATTTGTTTTGTTAACCATAGGGCCTACATCCAAGAATGAGTCCCCAAATCATATTGCACGTTAGGCACAGGGCTCTTAAGTCTCACGCATTCACCGTGAGACTCAAGCATTTCAACCAGTTCACATATCACACGCCACACCAGTGGCAGACGCTATCTGCGGGGCAGGGGCGAAAAAAATAAAAAGGGCACCAACTGCATATGGTGGGGCACTGGGGCGTTGCGAGACATAAAGCTCTACTGGGGCACAGGCCCCTCATTAGAGATACTCATCCCTTTTTTGTTTTTCTTCCAAGCTTGCAACGAGAAGTTTGCAATACAATGCACTTTACAAACTTCCCTTGCTTAAGCCACTATATGCTCAGTTCAGGGACATTTTGGACGTTTGATATCAGCTTAGGCAGGGACATCAATAGTAAATGCTAGCGTGCATAGCACACAAGCAAATTATTTTCGCAATAATTTGCCCGCAAAGAAAAGCTTAGTGTAATATAATACGTTGGACTATGAGAGTCAAAATAAGATGCATGTTTTCTCCACTGGTAGGGCACCCTAGAGGGCACTGCATCATGTTTTCTCCACTGGTAGGGCACCTTAGAGTGCACTGCATCACGTTTTCCACAAGTAGGGCACCCTAGAGGGCACACTGGGTCACCGTACAGGACCCTTTATCATGTTAAATCTACCATAGGGGCATCCAAGAAGGAACTTTTGCTAGCGTAGTGGCAACATGCATACCACGATAGTCCACCACTGCGCCACACCTTGTATTTCTCACGCTGAAAAGTAAGGGATAACTTGTCCGGCAATATAAAATGCCACCTACCAGCCAATCTGGAACAGCAGCACCCCCCTTACCCTTAAGATACCCTCAGATAGGAATATAGTAACAGATTAAGTCTGGGGTGTTGATAACATAAGTATTACACAACATAGCTCAGAGTTCAGAGCAACCCATTCAGAAGTGGACTAATTTCTCCAGTGAAATGTGCAGATATGCTTAATGCAAACTATGTAACTGAGGGAGTCAGGGGGCTGAGCGGTTAGGGAAGCGGGCTAGTAATCTGAAGGTTGCCAGTTCGATTCCCGGCCATGCCAAATGACGTTGTGTCCTTAAGCAAGGCACTTCACCCTACTTGCCTCGGGGGAGAATGTCCCTGTACTTACTGTAAGTCGCTCTGGATAAGAGCGTCTGCTAAATGACTAAATGTAAAATGTAACTGTGTAACTCTTCTGAAAACCTAGAAACATTTGTGTGACTCATTCAATTGAAAAGCAAATAAGAATACAGGTCACAATGATGTGCAATTTTTTATTATGGCATCCTACCAAGGTGCTTAAATTAGTTTGGTTAAAAAGATTACAATCTGCTTCACTTAATAAGTGGCATACTGGACCGAACAGATGCTTGTCATCATTCTGCTTCTGCACAAGGTGCTTAAAGATGGTTAAAAATGTTAGCAGCTCATTTGAGATCTGTACTTACATTTAGTCGTTTAGCAGACTCTCTTATCCAGAGTAAGTACAGGGACATTTCCCCAGAGGCAAGTAGGGTGAAGTGCCTTGCCCAAGGACACAAGGTCATTTTGCACGGCTGGGAATTGAACCGGCAACCTTCTGATTAATATCCCGATTCCCTAACCGCTCAGCCATCTGACTCCCTACTACCGTTGCTTTGCAACGGAATGTTCAATGTGTGTCAAATGATGAGTCACTTGTGGGCAATTTGTGTGTCTGATGGACATTTTCTTGGCGCAGATGGAGGGTACTACATGAGGTGCCAAACTGATTTCCATGGTGGCTTTATTTCTTGAGCTGGCATACTTAGTGGCATGATGATAATAGCTAAGAAATACCTATACAAAAGCTTTACAGGGCATTTTCTACTCATAATGTTTGTGTAAAACAAAGTATCTTTTTAATTAATGAGAATAATATGATGAAATCCATGTTACTCAAGCATTCATATGCTCATATTTTCTCTAACAGCTATAAATACACAATGTGTGCTCAGCATGGATACTAGATTTTGAAACTGCCATTTGGCAAAAGTAATTAATGCATTGTAAACCCAACACAGCCTAATATATATTTGTAGTTTACGACCTTGGAGCACACATTACAGTATGAGGATGTACCTCCCTGTATACAGTGTTACCTGGTCCAAATGTTTCCACTCCAGCAGCATCCACATTTTTTAAATGTATTACTTGTATTTTAACATTCAGTCCATTATGTGAAGAAGATGGAGGTGTCCTGTCCTGTGTTTATTATTTAGCAACTTTTTATCTTGATGTAATTATACAACTCTAATACAAAGATTGCTCTTGATGTCCTCCTTGCTCTCTTTGTCCTCCTAGATGTTACCTATTGGATGGGATCTCAAAAGGAGCTTGGCTGAACCGGTCCAGCATCATATTTGCAGGGAATGACAAATGGTCTGTGGACCCACGTGTCTCCATTGTATCAAGTGTGGGGGACAAACACGAGTACAGTTTGCAGATACAGAAGGTGGATGTAACAGACGATGGCTTGTACACTTGTTCCATTCAGAGTGAACGCAACCCACGACCAAAGCATCTCCATTTAATTGTAAAAGGTAGGTGACTGTTGTGTAGTTATTGTGTGTATGATACAGTTGGTAATTAGTACAATACTTTGTCTCCTTTTTAAAAGTGTATATGTGTTTTTGTGTGATGTTTGTATCATTTGGATCCTTTTACAGATATTTTAGCTTACATAAATTTATATCTTAAAAAATCTCTGACAACATCCAGTATATTATTTATTATATACTGGGTAGCTAATGGTTACATTTAGGAGAACCATTTGTCATTCATTTTCACTCTCAATCAGAGAAACAGTTTGATACAATTCTTTTGTAGTGAAGGTTATCTTTTAACAAAGATTGCCTAATCATGTTCTCTCATGTACACCATGTTTTGGGGGTTATCAATAAACTATGAAGATGATATGGTTCCCATAACGTAGGTTGTGCAAGTATAATTTAAGGTAAGATCATAGCATTAGTTGTATTCAAAAATCGTAGGGCTGCAACAACGAATCAATAAAATTCGATAAGAGTTGGTAACGAATTTCATTATCGATTTGTTGTGTCGCGCGACTATTAAGCCGCTCAATAAGTCGCAGAGATGTTTGAGTATTATTAATTTTTTGAGTTGAGAGAGCAGATAAAAAAAAAAAGAGGAGAGCGGAGGTAGAGGAAAGACCATCGGAGAGACCCGTAACGTTGTTCTGAAACACATGGCAGAGGCAGAGAAATCAGTACAACCAAGTCATCCAAGGTGTGGGAGCATTTCACACTAAACACGAGAGGGTACAATTTCTGGGGAATTGTGGGATGTGTTCCTGTATTTTTGTACGCCCTTCGACTGGTTAGCTGCTGCAATTCCCACACAACAGAAGTGTAGAAGTTAGCTAGCTCTACAATTTACCGGGGCTAGGTCTGAATCTAGGAGCAAAATGGAGCACAGCTGCCAGCTGTAGGTATATGCAGGAAGCAACGCTAGTGCTAAATAAGTATTTAGCTGGTCAGCTCCATGACGCAAACTTTCCTAGACTTTTAGCTAAGTTACTAATGCTGAGTACTCGCTGATATAGATGTCTGTCTTACTAGAACGGCATATCTATGCGTCGTTGCTAACGTGTGCTGAAGTTGTGTTAGGATAGCACTGAGGTCCCTTCTGCCACACAAGGCACTTTTCGCCACAAAAACTTAATTTCAGCCTAAACCGTGCAACGGAACGTAAATCCTTATACAAGCAACATTTTGACACCAACGTTATCTATGTAGTCAAAATATTGAGGGATCCTTAGGGGTGGGAAAAAAATAATTAATATATATGAGGGAGAACAATGGTTGTGCTCGCCGAAGGCTTGAGCCCAATTTTTATCCGATTCATCGAAAAAATAATCGACAGATTAATCGATGATTAAAATAATCGTTAGTTGCAGCCCTAAAAAAAATTCTAATTGCAATTAAGTAACAACACAGTAACATCATATTTTTTTTATTATGTAATAGTAAGTTCATGATGTATGATAACATACATCATGAACATACGTCATCAGATATAAGATTTACTCCAGTGCAAATCAAATATCAAGATGTTGGTAGAGGCTAATGTTGGGGTAAGCAGCAACCAAATACCAAAAGAGATTTTGTTATAGCTCAATGGTAGAGGATTTGCCTGAATATTTCAGAGGTTACAGATTTAAACTCCTCTCTGTATGTTGCTTTGGATGAAACCGTCTGCTAAATTAATACATTACATCTAATGCTTTCTCAAGACAAGAAGTGGTGCCAGGTGGAAGCTCTCACCACAAACATATGGCTACATTAAAGCAGTCAAAGTATAAAATGTACATTTTCAAAATTGCATGTGTAAATGTCAGTCTCATTGATACCAGATTTGACTACATCCTTGCCTGGTGTGTTTGGTAAATTAAGTTACTGCTTATTAAGCATATGGTAGCAAAAATCTCAACATAAGTTATTAGTCAGTTATATAAGTTATAACTGACTATCAACACAGAGCGAACTCTCTCCATTTGCGGACGACACCACCCTCATTGGGCTCATCTTTGACGGGGATGAGTCTGACTATAGGTGGGAAGCTGACAACCTGGTGACCTGGTGTAGCCAGAACAACCTAGAGCTAAATGCTCTTAAGACAGTGGAGATGGTTGTGGACTTCACAAAGAACACAGCCCCACTCATCCCCATCACCCTGTGCGACTCCCCAGTCAACACTGTGGAGTCCTTCCGCTTCATGGGCACTATCCTCTCCCAGGACCTCAAGTGGGAACTGAACATCAGCTCCCTCACCAAGGAAGCACAACAGAGGATGTACTTCCTACGGCAGCTGAAGCAATTCAACCTGCCAAAGACAATGATGGTGCACTTTTACACAGCCATCATTGAGTCCATCCTCACCTCCTCCATCACCATCTGGTACGCTGCTGCCACTGCCAAGGACAAGAGCAGACTGCAGCGTATCATCCCCACTGCTGAGAAGGTGATTGGTTGTAATCTGCCTCCCCTCGAGGACCTGCACACCTCGAGGACCCTGAGGCGAGCGGCCCTGTGGCCGACTCCTCCCACCCTGGACACACTTTCAGCCACTCCCCTCCGGCAGAAGGCTGCAGTCCATACCACAAAAACAGTTTCTTCCCATCCGCTGTTGGCCTCTTGAACAAGGCCAAGGGCTCACACTGACTCTAATAACAAACTGCACAATGACACCATGCCACATTGCAATTTGCACTATTAGTATATGTTGTACTATTTGTATTTTATGTATTTTTATATTGTAAATTATGGCTACTTTATATTTTATTTTATATATATATTTGTTAATTATAAATCTCATTAGTATTAGTTAGACTGGTACCTTTAGTATAGTTAGACCTCGTATTTAAGTTTTAAAATTCCTATATGTTTAATGTATGCACCTTCCGGCCAAAATAAATTCCTTGTCTGTGCAAACTTTCATGGCAATTAAAACCCTTTCTGATTCTGATTTACCACAGGTAAATCAGTTGGGATGAAAACATTTACATTTTCAAATAAAATGTAAAAAACCTATGAAATGTTTTTATAACATTTTTAACTGATTGTATGTTCTATCATGGTTTGTTGTACTCTAATGATTAATTTGTCATTTTAAGATCTAGTATTAATTTTGAGCATGTTTTGGTAAGCTAAATAAAAATCACCACCGTATTTTGGAAATAAAGCCGCAGCCTGTACCCCAATTTTAAAGTTTTCTTGTGGTTGTACGGCTTATATTTCAAGGCGGCTTATAGCCCGGCTTCATCCCAAGATCTCTACAGACCAGCTAATTTAATGCTCAACACTTGAACGGGGGCTTATTAACTGAAAGAGGAATTATTTACTGTGTCGTCTCAGTTAGGCCTACACTATCAGGGCTTGGAAATACTGTGACTTGCTAAGGTAGGGAAATGGCTAGTAGAACATAACATTTAACAATAATTTCAGTAAATCAAACAACTGCAAGACCCAGTGAAATTTACAAACAAAGTTACCATTCAGTTGGGATGCAGCTTATAGAAAATGCGGCCTATTTTCCGTAAAATACTGTAACACCCCCAGTTTTAAAACCTAGAATCGCCTATGCAGGGGGTATTCCAGAAAGCGGGATCAACAAACTGTAAACCTAACTCTGAACTCTTCAGTTGATTTACCCTAAAATGGGAAACTCTTTTCGGTTCCAGAAAAGCTGAATTAGTTAAATCAATTCGGAGTACATCCACTCTGAGTTAAGCCCGTGAATTAAAAGCCAACATCAATGGAACTCCAATACTAGGATCCACCATGGCACCCGGCAACAAAAAACATCCACCTTTTTAGTATTTAGTGCTTATTGTGAATCTGAGCATATATTCCAGTAAAAAGCAACACGGCTGTAGCAGCGAAGGAGAGACAATAGGAGTGGGAGACAATTGATGGCCAAATCAATGCATACATTTGAATGCAGTAGCCTAATCCATACATTGAACATTTAACCACTCTGTCTGTTAATATTACAGGTGAAAAAGTGGTGGAATTAATAATTGAATAAAATATCATGTTCATGTAGGTGCATCCCACGGGCGCAAAGCACACTTGGCAGCAGCTTAAAATGAAATATAAAAACATACTACGAACAGGTAAGGCATATTCACAGTAGAAACGCAGAGTCAGCACCGTTAGGGGTCAAATTGACCCATGAGTCTAAAGACAGGTACGTTGTTACTGACATGTAATGATCGCTAGATCATTACATGATCAAAATGAATGTGTCTTTGGCAATTTGTCATTTATTTCCGTGTTGTTAGTCGCTGATTATTTAATTGGAGCGTTTGTTGTCTAGCCCTTCAATCATTCAGCAAAATGTTATTTATTGGCTAAAGAATGTCAAACACGTTGCGGGATAGGCTAGACCACAGTTGGTCTAGTAGCCCGACATCACATTTTATAGTCGGCTGAAAAGATTGCGTTGTTGTCCCCAGTCAAAACACACAGGGACATCATAAAAAATGCAATGGTCTAATTAGAGCTAGTTACCCAGGTAAAAAATAAATATGCTAAGTATACTAAATCTTAGCATACTCGAGTATACTTGAAGACTGATTAATCTTCAGTATACTTCAAGATATTGAATGATTAATTAATTTGAAGTGTGCTATTTTGGAACAACTAATTTTGTACTAAATATATTTTAGTTGGAATTAAATTGTAGAAAAGCACTATTTAAAATGTATTAAGTGTACTTTTATGTGCTAAAGTGGAACAACTTCAAGTATACTTTGTACACTAAGTATATGGCTGTGTATGTACTAATATTCATGTTTGATAAGCGAACATCAAGTATACCTTCTATGTGTTAGAAGTACATTTAAAATGTATTCTGAGTGTCTTACAAATATATAAGCATTATACTATAACTATATTATTATTGCGGTTATAGCATGCTTATTTATACTTTTGGCTTATTCCAAATAATAAGAAAGTACTTTACAGCTTATTATCAATATACTTAATTATTGCTCTGCTATGCTACTTTATGCATTAGATAGGTATTTATTGGAATTTAAGTCAAGCCCCCCCAGAATGAACACTTCGTGTAAATCGGAGTACAAGCCGCAATGGAATACAAGTCGCACTTTCAATGCAAACGTTACCATTGCACATCCAACGTTGAGCGGTCCTATGCTCACAATGTTTTACTTGCAAATCCACACTACTTGCAGCGGACAGCTTGGATAGCTATCCAACTACACAGCATTCCCAATCAGGGTGAACACTCAAATTATCTAAACTATAGACCATAGCATTACACATATCAAAACAAAACGATAGAACTCCAAACAATGCTTATTTAACTAAGCTAATGCCCTTAACTTAGTAGCTTTTCAGCTTGCCGCAGGGCATTCTGGGTACCAAGAGCAATGCACGAGTATAGGCGATCTTACAGCATTGTGTAACACACTTCGGTTGTGGATAGGGTGTAATGTTTCTTTGGCTTATACCGCTAGGGGGAGCTCTAGTATATATTAACCCCAGTTTAGCACGTTCTCAATCCCTGTTTTGTGCACGAGAAAAGTACCTGAGTTTCTCTGTATGGCAACCTCTGCTTTTTCATATTAAAGCTCCAACTCGAGATATCATTCTTCGTGGTCCATGTTTTAGGTGTGGAGGGGCACACTATGCAAATGATTGCAAATTTCAAGAAGCTGTATGTCATGCCTGTAATAAAAAGGGACACTTGGCGAAAAAGTGCAGGAGTGTTGAAAATAAGGCAAAGAATAAAAAAATTGTAAGCCCAGCAGAATCAGGCGCCCACCCATTATCTTGAAGGTGATGAAGGAGATGCAGCCTGTGCATTCAACATGTTTGCAGTGGATACCGATGAGGAACCATCTATGCCCTATTATGCAACAGTGACTGTTGAAGGAAAGGACATTATTTTTGAAATTGTTTCTGGGGCTACAGCATCAGTCATCAGTGAGGAGACCCACAGGAGGACATGGGGACACGAGCCACCTCCTATTAAGCCATCAACACTCAGACTAAGGACATACACAGGTCAGGCTATACCTCTTTTGGGGGTGTTAGATTTGAACATTTCAGCTGGAGGTCAGAGGGCTCAAGGCAGATGTGTAATAGCCAAGGGTAAGGGGCCTAGTTTATTGGATCGGGACTGGCTTTGCAAAGTTAAACTGAATTGGCATGAGATTAAGTATGCTCACACCACAGAGGACATTTTGCAACGCTACAGTGATGTGTTCAGAGAAGAACTGGGCACACTTAAGGGCGTGACGGTGAAGTTTCATGTTGACCCCGAGGCAGAGCCACGTTTCTTTAAGCCCAGAGTGGTGCCCTATGCAATGAAAAGCAAAGTGGAGGAAGAGCTGGAACGTTTGCAGGTGCTTGGCATCGTGGAGCCTGTCCAGTTTTCAAGGTGGACAGCGCCCATCGTTCCTGTTTTGAAGGCAGATGGAACCGCAAGGATTTGTGGAGACTACAAGCTGACCGTGAATCAAGTCTCAAAGCTGGCGGAGTATCCGTTGCCACGGGTGGACGACTTGTTTGCAACACTGGCCGGAGGTCAGCTGTTCACAAAGCTGGATATGAGCCATGCTTACCAGCAACTACTCCTAGATGAGGATTCAAAACAGTATGTCACAATACATTTGTGGTGGGCCGTTATCGGCGTTAACGCGCGCGACTCTTAGAAAAATGTGTTATTAGCTACCCATCCAAATTCAAATGAAAAAAAACACAGACAAATATGTTAAATTAGGCTTTGAAATTGTGAGAAAATCAGCAGTCTTCCCTGCTTGAGACTGGGGGGGCGTGTCGCCTGAAGGAGCTGAAGCTCCGCCCCTCGCTGCCTACCTATGACCCAGATAATGGACGCTAGGTCAAGCCGAACAAAACAGAATTAAAATTTATTTCTTCAATGAGTGAAACATACAGATGCATATAAATGAAATGTTCCCCTGAGCTGTAACACAGGAGTAAAAATGCACACCAAAGACAGCAGACAGTGAGCTCTCCAACTACTTCTAGCACATTAGCTACCATTTCACCAAAATACCATCATTCTACACCGAGTAGCCTAATATAAAGTTAGCGGTTTGCACTAACTCATAGCAGAGATAACTTTTCCAGAGGTATCTAGTATAATTATAACAAGCATACAGAACTGAGTGATGAACTGCTGGCGGCGGTGGATGGTCCAAGTGCGACCGGAGGAGGAACGGCCGGGAGGGCGATGCTCGGTACGGCTCCGCGCTGCAAGGGAAGCCTTGTGTCCCTGAACCCCGTCTGTCTCTGGTCCATGTTAAAATTATCCGCCGTGAAATGGTCACTGCAGAGACGGCTGTTGGAATTTATCCGAAGATTTCCATTAGCGTGGCTCTTCACAAAATCAATCCACCTATTTTTCCTTCCCTCGTCAATAGGGAAATTAAATAGCGCTGCAGTGCAGCTGAAGTTCTTGCATCCAGGGAAGATGCAGTTGCGGGTGGAGGGAGACATCCTGAAGCTAGCTAGCTAGCTAGCTGATGTAGGCTACAATAACAGTACAGCAGGAGGAGCCATTCAGTGATCTGACGTAGATGGGTCAAAATGACGTAGATAGGTGATTTTTTGGCTCCGACCATTAAAACATGATCTGAAAACGGAAGAGAAACTGTTCTACGGTCTAACTCCACATTTCAGTGCGACCACGTTTTCGCGCTTTGCACATGCTTTAAGGAAATAAGCGCAGCTAGTTCAGGCAGGGCAATCGGGCAGCGCGCGTCATCCATTAATCAAGGACGTAAGACGTCTTACTCCACCTTCCTTTCCTTCGCCCACTACCACACCCATGTTGGCGCATATCAATTGATAAGTCGTCTTTAAAAGACGCGCGGATACGCACACACACAGCCCATTTGTTGTATGATCAGTGCTGCTGCCACCCTCCACCATCCACTTCACCCCCATGCTGTCTGTATGTTCTATCCACCAGGGAGATTATATCTCTATTGCTCCCTGCCTCATATGTCATGTATGTATGTGTTGCATCAAGGAGGCAGGGAGTGCTTCCCTTAGATCATCCACTCCACAAAAGTTACTCTACATGTCCATGTCATGCAACAATAAATGCTCAAATCTAATACGTGATTGTCTTGACTGAACTCATTTCACACGTATATAATGTACAGAGAAGCAAATCATGGAATTTGCTTTACAGGATCTTTAAGGGGACGGACCCACCTGCAACCGACGCAAGCAAGCACACCCTACATAGAAATTGTACCCTCTCTAGTTGGTTGTGCTCGCCGAAGGCTTGAGCACAACCAAATGTTCTCTCCAGTGTTGTTTTTGGCTGCCTGTTTATATTTTTGTTTAGTCTTTGTGTCAATCTGTCATTTGAGTTATTATTAGTTTTAGTCACGTTCATACAATTTTTTGTCTAGTCAAGTTTTAGTCGACTAAAAGTCTGAGCATTTTAGTCTTATTTTAGTCCGAATTATCCATGACTATTTTCGTCTAGTTTTAGTCAACGAAAACAATTATTCTCTTTTTAGTAATGCAATTCTATTTAACCCAGTCAATATAATATAAGTACCTAGTAGTATAGACAAAACCAAAATTCTCTTTTAGCCAAACCCATTTCAAACAAGGTTCTTATATTATTTTTACCTTATAGACTTAAGAATACATCCATTCCAGACACAGAAGGTGCTCTGATTTGAATTTACAACATATTTATTTGACCAAGAAGTACACACACAAATTTAAATTAAATAAATAAATTAGCATCACATGACAATGCCAGAAAAGTAATACATTCCAGTTTCACAAAGAGAAACAATGTGCTTGAATGCTCGAGCTACTAAAAAGTGCAAATAAAATGTGTGTCTGTTACTTGTAAACTGCATCAGATTTTGCATCATAAAAACTATTAAAAGAATTATGCCAACTACTGAACCAAATAATCAGCAGTCTCAACAGCAACTACATTACCTGTAACCTCCTGGATGTGTACACATTACTCTTTGGCTATATTTTTGACATCAGATTTTATTTTCTCTGGTGCCTGGCACAGATAGAGTATCTCTGTTTGATTGCCATAAAACCCACATAGGTTAAACAGTTAAAAGTTTACACCTTCAGCTGTTAACACTGTGTTGGCTTGAACTACCTGAATATATTTGTTCAGGAATAAAAATACAAATAAAGTCTTCACAACCAAATCAGAATCAACCAATGCTTATTTACTTATCAAAATGCTCTGTGTGTGTTTGTACAGTACATGCTTGCTTCTTGCATGTCTGTTCAGGCCAGCCATTAACTACTACTTAGGCTTGTTTACTTTGAGGAAAGCGCTTCTTTCCAAAATGGTCCTAGCCCTGTTCCTGCGGCCACAAGAGAGGTAACCAGTTACACTTAAGACCCTCTCTGTAAATGCCTGAGAGGCTGGCATCGCCAGGAGGTCCAAGGCCAGAGGTTTCAGTGTTGGAAACGCAGTGGAACAACACTGAGTTATACCATGGTCTGGGTGAATACTCGATTCTGATTGGCTGCAGGGGTGTCCATTATCGGGTGATAACGGACACCTACTACGTCATTGCAGCAAAACTGTCTTTTCACCATTCTAAATTATTGCGCTGGCTACATATATGAGCCTGTACAAAGTGTCTGAAATAAGTAACCATAACAACAGGGACCGAGTCAAAGCCTCCATTTACAATTTTGAAAGACTTTAACAAGCTAACTTGTATTTACAATGAGTGACTTCAATATTTATTTTAACCTATTTGAAAAATGTTACTTTTCTGAATGTAATGCGTCAGTGTCACGTAACCGCTCATCTCACATCCCATTCGCTATTCAATCTACTGCAGACAGGCTGCGGCCAACATGACAGTAGCAGCAACTCTACACAAGGACGATTATTTTCTTCTTAAAAATCTTGATTTTATCTTTATCTTTGATTTGGGGACAATGACATGGCTCGATAGCTGGCTAGTCATGTTGTTAAACATACTGTCAAATTATAATTACTGTTTGGAGAAAATCTCACATCCATTTGCTATTCAACTCGCTCCACAGGCTGCGGCCGTACTGTAGCCTAGTACTAGCATATGGCCGATACTTTGTTCGTGAAAATCGATTGATTTTGGGATAGTGACATGGCTGGTTAGCTAGACAATCTTCTTCTCAAACATACTGTACAATTATATTTACTGTTTGTCAACCGTACACAATGTTATTGCCTTTGAATCTTGCTAGCATAACGTTAGCTTTCGGGCTAATAGCTCAGCCAAAGGAAAGCCGGTGTTGGTTCTATGAGCTGAGCGGACTAGAATTATCAGAGTTTGCTAACGTTAGATTTCTATTGCAAAACACCTGAAAACATAAATTAATGTTTGTAAAAAAATATTGTTGGCAAGTGACCATGGTATAAGCGGGATAATGCCCTTTGAGGTGTCCAATATCACCTGATAATGGACTCCGCGGAAGCAACCGTTCACGCCTCCGCATCGTCCATTATCAGGTGATATTGGACACCTCGTCGGGCATTATCCCTTACTTAACCAATACTCGATGCCGGATTCCTCAACCTCAGCACTAGTAGCAGCAGTCTGGTGGGACTCAAGGCCGCAGTATGCTTCTCCGACTCCGTTAACGGATGGGCGGGCATACGGATACCGATGGATAGACTGCGTTTATGGTATCTCCGTAGGCTGTGGGTGTTGAAAACAATTAACTCCTAGAAGAGTGTTTATTTACCTAGGTTATCGAGAAGTCGGAGCAAATTTACAAATGAGCCGTTTCATCAATAAAATATGCACATTTTCAGCAACTACACTGCACATTTCTCGTCACATTTTAATTCAGATGCTGATTTACATGTATGTTTAGCTGAAATATGAATTATAAAAACTTAAAGCAATGGCGGTCAAAGGATTCTGTTCGTCCTGTTTATCACGGCAACCCCGCCCCTGACGCAAGCGGTTCTTAATACTGACCAATCACAGCCAAGGGGGTATCCGTAACTATCCAAAATTATGACTGATAGTTAGAAAATTCAGGAGGTGCACGTCGAGCTCTCCGGGGCTCTCGGAGAGCTCGGAGAGGGCGTTCCCCGTAGAGGAGGGCGTTCCCATGTGTCCGTTTTTTTGGAAAACGGAGAAGCATATATCGGCCTTGTAGGCCTGTAGCCTATCCACTGCGCTATCCCCTCCTCTTTGGTATGTCACTCTGGAGAGTTATTGTTGTAACTCTTTGTGGCAAAGAAATCCTGAGCACTAGTTGGCTTGTCCATCTTTGGTGGGACTTGCTTCACTGGTGCTATTTCTGGAATCTAGCTAGGAATAGATAAAATGTCAGGACAGATGCAGCCTCTGGAAAATCTAACTTTTGTAAATATGAAGTAGCATAAATCCTTGCTATGATTTTACCATAGTAAATCAACCCCTGAGTGAGTGACTTGACTGTCAGTAAAATAAAATAAAAGTCTACATAATCAAAACAGAAGTAGTCTCGGGAGGAACGTTAATGCCAATACCATTTGTTTAAATGTATGTATTGGTCTACAATAAAGTATTCAAAGTCATGTTGTTGATGCCAAATTCAGTTCAGTGTGATTACTATGTGAATGACAAAACTAACTACAGTATTTGGCTAACAAGGGATGCTTAGTACACATGGAGTCAGTCAGTCAGGTAGGAACTAAGAACCCACTTTACACTCTCACACAAACAAATACACACACACACACACAGTACACACACTAGTCACACATGTTAACCCACTTTACTCTCTCACAAACAAATATACACACACAGGCTGGTCACACGTGTCTCAGTCGTTTTCAACTCCAGTGGCGTTTAAAGCTAATGTCAAAATGAGACATTAACCACAGCCTCATGAATTGGCATGAGTTTTATAAAATAGAAAGTAACATTACATTTATGTCTTGACTTACCTCAATTTCATTATGGAATGCCTTCCTTTAAGGTTTGTGGTGTTTTTTCCTGTGATTTTGTGGCCGCATTTCTCACCATCTTTTTCCACAACACATACTGTTTCTTTTCCACTTCTACGTATTGAAAGTTCATCCAAATGTCGTTTCTTCTTTTTCTCCCCAAGACGTACCACGGCTGGCCGGCCATCGGTCCTTTTCTCTGTGTCAGACTTAATTTTGTTTGTTGTCGTTAACGCTAACTCACGGCAGCTGCATCTTAAATTTAAATAATATCGCAAGTGGGGCTTGAGGAAGTGGTGTTGCCTGCAAATTTCTGGGGAAATTGTAGGGTGTGCTTGCTTGCAGATGGGTGTGAAAGAAATTTTGGGCCTATGTACAATGAATGTGTTTTAGGAGAAGTTTACAGTTGGTTAAGAAGCTTGATACAATGAATGTTGATTCAACTCCATTTGGTAGAGATGCCATTTGCAGTTTTATGACACCTAACTAGGAGACGTGAAGTCTAAGAGACGGGAAGTCTGGGTGACCTGAGAGAGTTCTTGTCACCTAGGGGGAAGAGACAGTTGGTCTGAAGACAATATGGATTCAACTGTATTGTTCTAAGGATTTAACCAATGACAGAAGAGATTTGGTATAGCTGCATGTCTGTAGGATGGACCAATGACTTTTGAGAACTGTCGTATCTATAAAATGGTCTGTTGAAGAATGTTCTGGGTGGTTCAGGGCCATCAGCTGGGTAGTGCTGGTGGGCTGGATTCTCCCGGTTCCATTCTAGAATGCTAGATGGAGCTGTATGGAATTGTCTTTGTGTTATTGTCTTATGTTTGTGTGTCAATGATGTTATGTTGATAACGTTATAGTGTTTAAATCTACGTCAAATAAACATTAACTCTGTACTTCACCCGACTTCAGCTTAAACGATTGATTCTCTAAAAAACTTCCACGACATGGGTCCGTTTATTAACTGCTATATTTACAACTGATGTGTGATTTACACATATCAGTTGTGTAGCATGTCCCTGTACTTACTGTAAGTCGCTCTGGATACGGCTAAAATGACTAAATGTACTGTAAATGTAGAATGAACTTAACCTATATGACTAAAACGTCACCTTAAGTTTTTCCTTTCTACAGTAGTGATATTTTCAAGCATTTAGCCCACTCATATTGCATTCATTCATTAAGAACCACCTTTGAAACAAGCTGAACCCCCTTGAAACAAGCTTTTCTAAGTAACAACGTTCTCACCGGCAGTATATTAGCTAGATGGAATCGCGATTGAAACAGTACCATCTGCTAACTGAAAATATGCCCCCAAAAAACGTAAATAAGCTTTACATTTATTTAGGCGGAAATGGCTAATTCAAAAGAAGTTTGCTGGAAGCGATCATTGTCAGTAACAATGCCAAATACGACCATTTGATCTTAGACTAGAGCCCTGGGGGGTATTCGTCGTAGCTCGCTAAGTGGTTTAGCGAGCTAATTTTCAGGCAAAAAAAAAAAAAAACGCCCCTCTTTTTGGTTCGTGGAAGTAACTTTTGATAAATCACCATAGTAACATATCAATTAGCACTAACCTGCTCCAGAGCAGGCTAACGTAAGTGTAGCTGGATAAGCTTGCCACACCCCCGGAAAATAACATGGCAGCTCCCTTTTTGAGAGACCCAGTTGACCATAAAGTGGTCAACTTTATGGTCCTTTGATTAGCTTTCCATACCAATAGAGTTCTTTGCGAGTGCCAAGATCCTTTATTTCACACGGATGAGTTCTTGTTTGAGCGATATCGATTCAGCCGACAAGGACTCATTTATTTGCAAGACCTTCTCGGGACGTACATTGCAAATATCACACGCCGCAGCAAGCTTTATGCTTTATTATGAGCTTATGCTGCTGTATGTGAATATGGGAAATGTTTTTTAGGAAATGTCTTGTCTTAGCTGTTGTGCCTGTGCTTTTTATGTTTCACTGTGGGAGAGTGGGAAACGTCATATCGATTCCTTTTTATGTCTTGACGTGAAGAAATTGACAATAAAGCCAGCCTACTTGAAACTTTAACTGTGTTTCAGACTCTGCATAGCCTTGAGGTTTTTTTGCATCAGGTATAGGCTACATTTTTATACAGTATAGGCGATGCAGAAAACATTGGCAAAGCCGCAGATGCATTGCTGTAAGAAAAGTGTACTTGGCGCTTAACCAGCTGATGAATCAATTCATCATATTCCCTGGCCATGTCCCAGTCAATGAAATCAAAGAGGGATTTACACATAGGCCTACATACACATATATAGTACATGATATAAGCGCAGTAGCCTACATATATCCTCATAAGTGTCTATGAATTCGTATCAATTACTCTTGGCCTTGTTTTTATCTAGCCTACTTATTCTGAAAGAGTTGAGATCATTATTTTCGCTAGCAAGATCTCATTCGATTATTAATTTCCATTAAGCCTACTGCCAGCAGGCACATTTAAAGAAATGTGATCTAATTGATTGGGGTAATGAGGCACTTAAGATGAGCCTATACATTTC
The DNA here is from genome assembly GCF_963692335.1 of Osmerus eperlanus. NCBI lineage: Eukaryota > Metazoa > Chordata > Actinopteri > Osmeriformes > Osmeridae > Osmerus > Osmerus eperlanus. The sequence continues at coordinate 9,880,915 of NC_085041.1, forward strand.
CCCAAAACTTTCGCATTTAGCTTATCGGCAATTTTTTTGCCAAGCTGCTTGTCTTGCTCTGGCAGCGGTGGCGGTGTTTGACTTAGCCATGATAATATACTTATTGTCTTCGTAGAGACTCATTATAATAGTTTGCTCAGATGGCGAGAATAGCCTATCACCGCTCTCTCTCTCGTCTTTTCTGCCATCATACCGTTAGAAAATCACGGTTTTGGGGATCGACCTTTCCTGCCTTTTGAAGTAGGACGTGCACGTGCAATTTCCCTGATAAGTTTAGCCTGATTGAAATTAACCACATGATTTGGATGCGGATCAGCCGTTGACGAACCGATATTGGCCGGGTTTCCCAGATTCGTTAAGAAGCTCTTAACGCTATGAGCTTCTTAGGAGCGTTCTAAGAGCGTTCTAGAGCGTTCTTAGAACGTTCCTAAGAAGCTCTTAGCGTTAAGAGCTTCTTAACGAATCTGGGAAACCCTGCCATTTGCTGTTCTCACTCATCTCGCTAATGTTAACGGGCTAAAGGGACAATTGATTAACTTAGCTTCAACCCTTACGACGAACGGGGCCCTGCACGGTGGAGAAGCTGACCTCAGTAAATTGTGCTACGAGCAAGCTAGCCTAGCTGCTGTTGCTAGCCAAACTTAGGGGATTGTTTGACTGCGCAGTAAATGAAAAACGTTTCTTTTGACATCAAATTTAGGCTGTAGCATTGAAGACAGCGATGCACCACACAAGCTTGAGTTTAAATACATTATTTAATGTGACATTACTTACTGTACATGCAAGTCTTGATTTGCTTAAATGTAACCTACATTTGCTGCTAGTACACCACGGCACGATAAGATACTCGCTGCACGATAAGATACTCGCTGTGCAACAGCACATCTATGCACGTTGTATCCATGCTTCGTTGCTAACGTGTGCTGACGTTATGACTTAGGCTAGCACTGAGTACCCTTTGTTGACAAGGCACTTTTTGCCACAAAAACTTAATTTCAGCCTAGACCGTGCAACGGAACGTGAATAAAAATACAAGCAACTCAATCGCTACCAAAACGAAACTTTTGACACCAACGTTGTCTATGTAGTCCAAATATTGACGGATCCTTAGGGGGCCAAAAATAAACTAGAGAGGGTACAATTTCTGGGGAATTTGTATGGTGTGCTTGCTTGCGTCGGTTGCACAGGGGTCCGTTTTTTAATTACATTTTTACAACTGATATTCCTGTGTATTTTATATAAAAATGCATACTTATTAATTATAAAGATTACATAGATTGAAAAGCATCTTTTTTTTGCTTCTCATTTACAACTCAAAATACGAGTGAAGCGTAGAATGAAATAGATGTCTCCTCATTTCGCCTGCAAGAGGCAGCCTCATAGCTCAATCAAAACAAATAAATTTGGCAGACCGGTGTAAAAATTGACCTAATCTCTATGACTTAAACTTCCTTTTAAGTTTTTCCCTTCTCGTGATATTTTCAGGCATTTAGCCTACTCATATTGCATTCATTCATTAATAAAGGACCCCCTGCGAAGACTATTCAACGACGTTACCGGCAGTAGAAGATGGAATCGCGATTCAAACAGTACCATCTGCTAACTGAAAAAATGCCCCCCAAAACGTAAATAAGTTTGACATTTATTTAGTGGAAAATCGCTCATTCATAAAAAGCTCACTGGTAGCGATCATTGTCAGTAACAACGCAAAATGCGATATAGCCCTGTGTGGAGAAGCTGCCCCGGTAAATTGTACTACTACGGTACAGTACTAGACTACTGCTGTGTTCGTCTTGGTAGCGATTGTGTTGGTTGAATTTGATTTAACGTTCCGTTGTACGGTTTAGGCTGAAATAAATTATTTTCATGAACAGATTGACAAAGTTTAGGCTGTGGCAATGAAGTTCAGGTTAGTAGTCAGATAGTTTCACCTTTTGAAAGACTTTTGATGTAAGTAAGGGGAGTGCCGAACATGTTCTGTCGCCGTTTGACTTCCTAAACAGCTGTGGAGATGTTTTTGTTAGCTACTCACTAGTGTCTCGGGTAGGCTACAGCGTTGCAGTGAGCTACATTGGTTTGAAACCACAGGTAATGGTAATTTCACCAACAAGTCGTTTACTAATGTCATAATAAATCCTACAACGAAAATGTATTTGTGAGGAATGTTTATTTTAACGATTGAAAACAGATACGTTATAGACCACTGTAGTATGTGTTGCCCGGGCAACACAGGCTAATGTCATGATGCTAATACTTCAGTGAAATAGTAGACTACTGTTTCCGAAAGTAGATGTACTTCCTTAATAATATCAGCTTATATTGTAAATTACACATCACAATTGTGTGTCATATCACAAAGTAAAATTAGTAAATAGTTATCACCCTGGCCTCTTTGCTTGTGGCGTTTCTGCAGCTGCCTTGCAGTAAAGCAGTTAGCTTAACTATCTCCCAGAAGTTAACGAGCTAGTGATGTGTCGTTTGTGAACGATTTGTTCATTTTGAACGAATCCTTACAAGGACTCGGGAGTAACGAGTCCTCTCAAAGAGTGATTTGTTCATTTTCTCATGGCCGCGCATCGGGACTGTTGCATAGGCTCGTCCAAATCATTCGTTCATTTCCCGACTCGGTCTTTCTACGAGTCTTTGGATCATTTTTCACGTGACCTGCATAGGCTCTGTAGTGGTAGCTAGAGGAAACGAACGATTCGTTAATTTCCCGACTCGGTCTTTCTACGAGTCTTTGGATCATTTTTCACGTGACCTGCATAGGCTCTGCACTGGAGGAAACGAACGATTCGTTCATTTCCCGACTCGGTCTTTCTACGAGTCTTTGGATCCTTTTTTCACGTGACCCGCATTGTATTTTTTAGTAGGAAACAGTTTCCTCATTCCCTTTCGCATGGCCGCTGTTTTAGTAAGACGTGAATGATATTCGCTCCAGTCATCATACTGACTGGTTTTGTTATTTCACTTTACATTTACACTAACAGTTTAGTGCAGTGTAATTGTTTGCCGTGATAATTAAATGCTAGTGTGATAATAAATGACCAAATCATACAAACTGTCATGATACATTATTTTAATGCAGCAATTTCTTTCAAAATAGTATCTGCTGGTGCACATGTCATGCACTAACCTACATGAGAATATGATACGTGTTTGCAGTGGATGGATAGCACCCCCCCCCCCCCCCCCCCCGTTGAAATGAACGAATGACTCGAAAAAAGATTCGTTCATTTTACTGAACGAGATTCAAAGAACCAAATCAGTAAAATTATCCGAACTTCCCATCACTATAACGAGCTGCTAAACTAATGTTCTGCTATAGGTAGTCACGTGAGTTTTCGTGACGTTAGTGACGTTAGTAACGTCAGTGACTGTGGCTAGCAAATTAGCCACCGTTAGCTTCACTTTTCGCCACAAAAACGTAACTTGAGCATAAACCATGCAACGGAACGTAAATCCCAATAGAAGCAACTCAATCGCTACCAAGACGAAACTTTTGACACCTAGGTTGTCTATATAGGCCAAATATTGACTGAGTTTTAGGGGGGCAAAAAAAAAAGAGAGAATAAAGGTTGTGCCCTTGCCGAAGGCAAAGCACACCCAATAATAACTAGAGACGGTACAATTTATGGGGAAATTGTAGGGTGTGCTTGCTTGCGTCGGTTGCACAGGGGTCCGTTTTTTTTATGAAGTTTTTACAACTGATATTTCTGTATATTTTATATAAAAATGCATACTTATTATTTATAAAGATTACATAGATTTAAAAGTATATATGTTTTTCTGCTCATTTACAACTCAAAATACGAGTGAAGTGTAGAATGAAATGTCTTCTCATTTCCCCTTTCAAGAGGCAGCCACATAGTTGAATCATAACGAATAAATTTGGCAGACCGGTGTAAAAATTGACCTAATCTCTATGACTTAAACGTCCTGGCTTATAGTCTGGCCATTCAAACCGGTTGACAGCAGTGGGGTTTTTTGGAACTACAGCGAGCTACATGAACCACGTGATCACGTGTCGGCGAGATCAAAGCGTGTTGCAACTCTCTTTTTCTATGGCTCTGGTTAACAGATGCGAAACGAATGTTCTGCTACAGGTAGTCACGCGCATAGATATATATAAAGGGTAGATGTCTTGTTCTCGTTGCTGGACAATGGAGTCGAACGTCCGCACATGGCGGCCATCTTGCTACAGTCAACTCGCTCACCCATAACATTGTGTTGATGCTACATGTACTTTTTAAATGACCATAACTTGCTCAATTTTCAACCGATTTTTAAACGGTTTGGTTTGTTATCATCTTCAGAAATGATGTCGTTTTGCCACTACATACTTATGAATATATATATATTTTGTTTGTTTATAGAACGAATGTTACTGCGTTCGTTTGCACGCTCGCATTAAGTCTGGAACTCCGTAACTAACATCCCGTCAAACACAGAAACTGCATGCATTGGCAGGGCAGCTGTGGTGGCGTATATGGTGGCCGGTTCTGGTTGGCCGGTCTGGATCAAAGTCCAGGGCCTATTTTTACTCCCAGTCCGTCCCTGGCTGCCAGTATATAGCTTATCAGATGCATTTACATTTAGCAGACGCTCTTATCCAGAGCGACTTACAGTAAGTACAGGGACATTCCCCCGAGGCAAGTAGGGTGAAGTGCCTTGCCCAAGGCCACATTGTCATCTGGCACGGCCGGGAATCGAACTGGCAACCTTCTGATTACAAGCCCGCTTCCCTAACCGCTCAGCCACCTGACTCCCTGACTTATCAGTATTCCCTCTTGCAGGGGAAATGAAAAATCAACCGTTTCATTCTACAATTCACTTTTTGTATTTTGAATTGTAAATGAGCAGCAACAAATGTATGCTTTTAAATCTATGCAATCTTCATAAATACTAAGTAGACTCGGGACTGGGAATGACATCAAACGTGAGTTCAGGGTTGCCAGGTCCGGCAAAGATTTCCAGCCCAACGAATGCTCAAAACCAGCCCAAAATGCCTGAAAACTAGCCCAATATTTTTGGCTGTACAACGGAGGAGTTACTACATTTATCCAATCGATGTCTCCATAGTTAAAATGTAAAAATGACTTGTGGATGAATATTTTTTTTGCTTTCTGCTATTTTCACGTTTCATTTGTTCATTACAACAAATTATTTAATCATGCCGCTTCCTATCACAACCGAGACACAGAGCAACAATTACTTTATTAAAGTGAGGAGACACAATAGTAAAGGAAACGTGTGAAGGTTATGAACTCTTACTCCTCGCTCTCCGCCCACAATTTCCCCATCCATGCTATTTCCCTCTCACCCAGCACAGGTCACCCCAAGGCAGAAATGCAGCTGCCGCATGAGGCTAAAAGTAGCCCAAAGATCTGCCACCCGCTTTCAATACATTTCCCAATACTTTTTAAGGGCAGGACACAGAGAGAACATGTGATTTTGGAGACATGAGGAAACATGATATCTATCACATTCATTGTTCACATTTGGATATATTCTAGCTATATTTGACTTGGAAAACTGAGCCATATGCACAACCTTAAATTGTATAAGGCCAAGACGAGCACAAGATGTAGTGGAGTGTACCCTGTCTATCGTCTAATCTCACCACTCCTGTGTGAATTCCATGCCCACTCCCACTCCCAGGCAGATTTAACTTTGTTAGTGCTCGTCCAATGGCAGGATAACCAAATAGAAATGAAAGGTTAGTCCCTTCTGTCGAGGTAGTAAAGACAATATACTATCCGAGTTGGCCTAGGGTTTCAGCGGGGAAGCCAGAGAACTGTGATGCACAATGTCTGACTTGCAGGTAACGGAAAAAGTGAGAGGAGGGTAGAGAGTATTTAGAGACCAGAGTGGGAAACCAGAGTAGACATTGAGCATTCCAGGTCCATTGAGGCATTTAGACCCTTCCAGGTCTTGGAATGTCTAAATGCCTTTCCTTGCCCAGAGACAAAAAGCGGTGTCTATTAACTAAATATTTGATTCGAAATTAAGTATATATAGCCTATCTAGTCTTTAACAAGTACACCCCGCTGCAGTAACAATGTCCCTATCTGAAGATTCAGGGGTCATTTGACCCCTAACCATGCTGCTAACCGGCTCGTCACTTCTAGTGTTAAAGAGATCATACTTTCAGGTAGAAGATAGTGGCTGTGAACATTGCTTTTTGCAAAGGTGGATTAATTTGATCCATGTTCAACCTCTCGTGCCTAAGAATACAGAGCACCAGCAATTATCTTGATTCCTTGAACCTGAATTGAATGTCTGATTATGTGACCTAGAATTTGCAAGGACAGTTCAGTTTAGTAGTCAAAGGCCAAAACCAAGAGCTCTGTCAATGAGGCATACAAATCTGACAAAGGCATTCCAAGGTCCAGAAGGCAGACATGTAGGGTCCAAAACAGGCTGGAAAAACCAGCTGGAATTGGACTGGTACGCTGAGGGAATGAGATGCAGATGAGGTGGTTGCATGGCAAGAGTGAGTTCCTGGATCTGAATTGACGATTGCTGAAATTTGATGTCAAGGCATGAGAATGAAAATCAGATGAAGGTAACTTTGTGTGGTTTGTTAGGGTTCCTCCGGTAGGAGGGAACCTATTGGTATTGTTGGTATTATTATTATTAGGGTTCCTCCGGTAGGAGGAAACCTATTGTTTTTGTAAGAATTATTAGGGTTCCTCTGGTAGGAGGAAACCTATTGTTTTTGTTAGTATTCTTCTTATTATTTTTCCTCTTCTCCGCTAAATGGCTCAATAGCTCAAAGTCCTCAACCCGATTTTTTCTAATTTGGCCCAATGATACAACAGGTCACTCACTACTCCCAGACGGCTAGTGGCCCATGTACGCCCATAGGTGGCGCTATAAGCCACGCCCAAAGTATACGTGATTTCCCCAGCGCCCCATTGCTCCAAAATGCCTGAAAAATTGTATATTTGCCTTATTTCTCATGGGGAACCAAAAAGCCTCAAGGACCCATAAGGTCCGCCATGATGGATTTTCCTGTACAGCGACATTTTGCAAAAACCTTCAAAATCGATCTCCTCTTAAACAAAAGATCAAATTGACTTGCAATTGTGTACAGATATGTATCATTGATGTATTTTAAAAAGTTACTTAAGACAGTTGAATGAAATACAAAATGGCTGAAAGAGGTGTATTTATGTAAATGCACACATTGCCTCAATATCTTTGTGTCAATAAATCGAATATAATTTTGACTGATGGTTTTTCAAACCTAATAGGGTTCAAGATTACATCATTCTGAAGTACCACAAACAATTTCACCTTGGTATGTCAAAATATGATGAATCTAACAACGCTTACCACAGGAGAAACAGCTTACTTTTTTATACAGTAACTGAACATGACAATATTCAACACTGAGAATAGCTCAATGGGCTCAATGGTGACCTGCAAAGCATAAAGTTGTAAGTTCGAATCCATCCACAATCTTTTCGCCTGTCATCATTTTGATTATCTGTTTAGTTAAACAGGATGACATCATTCTAAAATACCATGTGCAATTTCACCTTAAAATGTCAACCGTTTCTTAACCTTTGCCCCAAAGCTGACCAAAGCTAATACTCTGCCCTTTCTATTCATACAATCTCAACAGTTGGTGTGTAGCAGAGAGGATAGAGAGACTGACTTGTAACCTTAAACTCATGAGTTCAAATCCCTATTCAGCCTATTGTTGTTGGCCAAACATGAAGTAGTTTTGCTCTCTTGTTGTCCAACTCTCAATCTTACACAGTGTACATGTTTATAATATTTTGCCTTTGCGGAGGAACCTGCATCACTGCTTGCAGCTATATTTAAAATTACTTCTTGTATGAATACCTTTGCCAGTGTATGCATTACACAACATATATAGAGTATTTGATATTTTTATTTTATTCTTTATTTGAAACACTAAAAATTGTATTGCATTGAGTAGTTTGGTGAGTGTTAACTAAGGCTGTGCTTCTCTTTCCGTGCTCCACATTGGTGGAATGATTACCTCTCCTTCACTACAGTCTTTCCAATGTTGTTTGAAAACTCACCTTTTAAAGCTCCTGGTCTAACTAGTATTCACTTGGCCTAAGCACACCCAAAGCTGCACTACATTACTTCTTGTGTCTGTGAAATTGTCCTTTTCGCCATGTTTTCTGCATTGAGATTGTGGTGTAGCACCGTCTCAAGATACTGCACCCACAAATTTGGACTGTAGTTCCATTTATGCTCTTTTTGTTGCACTGTACCAGGCGTGTTGCTAGACATATAGCTCTACTGGGGCACAGGCCCATACTGTTCAAGGAAGTAAGTTTGATATCAGCTTTGGTAGGGACATCAATAGTTAAAGTGAGAGCACACAGACAATTTTTTCAGCAATCAGTGCGAATACTGTTTTTTGAGCTTCATGTAACATAATACTTTGGACTCATGTTGTTATTATGATTGAGTCAAAATAATAAATATTTAGAAAAAAAAATTAGTTTCTTAAAGGGGTCATTGACTGGGTTTTTGGGGTATTTCACACTGTTCCTTAAGGTCTCTGAATAGGGCATATAACATTGGTGGGCTGAAAATGGCCCGGGTGCTGCTCTATGATCCCTGATGCATCCTGTGAAATAGCCCTGGGACAAAACAAGAGGTTTTCTTCTTTTATGGTATGCTCATGAATATATAGATGAGCTGCGTGCAGATTGGTTGGTTTACAACGAATGAAGCTGCAGAGCAAAGACGCAACACAGCCAACAGCATTCACTGAAACATCGAAGGTGGAGACTTGAAATAAAAACTTACAAATAAATCTATTGTCTACACAACACTGTTTTCAACAGATTGACTAGATATCATTTGAACTGATAACGTTAGTTGTTTCCACTTCTGTTGTTGAAGCCAACGGGATCGACTTAGGTGGGTAACATTAGCACTACAGCTTAGCAAACAAACTATCGTGATTCAACTCAGCTTCAGTTAGCTCTAGCTATCTTGCTGAAAAATAGATCTGGACAAACATGCATCTTGAATTGTAGATTTACATGACAACACAGGTTATTTATTTCAACGAAACACAGTCAGGAACATGAAATAACGTTCACCACATTGCCAATAAACTAAATCGTCACACATTCTACCGATGCTAGATACAGGCAGGATACGTTAGCATTGCTAATAACTGTTAACGACAACATACTACAGCTTGCGGTTGTGATGAACATAAGGTCGGAACAGCACCTCTTTTCAGCAACAGCTTCATAGGAAATCCTGCTTTACATTGTCCCAGGTTTTAAAAACTGTCCTCTGTGAAATGGTTCGAGCAAACGTGTAATTGAGGGTCGAACTGCACAGGGATTTTCTCATAGACAAAAAACACAGCCCGTCGAGTGTTTGGTTCCTTAGGAAGACTCTGAAAAGTGTCAGCATTCCCTGTACAGCCTGCATACTGCATTTACGATGGTCCATTTTCAATATCCTTTCAAAACTTCCAAACTTTCTCCTTTGTAATTCCCGTGGAAGTACACAGAGCAGCGCACAGCTAAACTAGTGTCTGAGATCCTGGGCCAGAACACCAGGGGGCTGGTCTGAATGTAAGCGTTGGGGCGTGACAAAGGCGATGCTACATTTGTGACGTCACAAATTCAGCTTTTTCGAAACCGATCGTTTTACAGCTGCAGTTTCAAGTTGTGAGATTTAGATAGGAAATAGATGTCAATGGACTTTGAGGTTCACTGTATGTCCATTTTACCCCCTGAACTGTCGTTATTCAACTATGACGAGGTAAAATCGGTTTGCAATCAATGTCCCCTTTAATGGTTTCTTAGCCTACCTTAATTATGACTTGCGTGCCGACACCTGGACTTATGTGTGAGCGCTGCAGTGGCTATTATAGCCAGTGTTGGGGAGTAACGGAATACATGTACCGGCGTTACGTATTCAGAATACAAATTATGAGTAACTGTAATCAGTTACAGTTACAATTTCAAAAGTTGGTATTTAGAATACAATTACATTGTTGAAATCAATAGATTACATTACGATATAATCTGTTTCATGAGTTTAGAATCAGAATCAGAATGGGATTTGTTTGCCATGAAAGTATGCACAGACAAGGAATTTGCTTTGGCAGGAAGGTGCATACAATAAACATATAGGGACCTCAAATTTAAATATGTGGACTATCTATACTAAGGGTACATAAACTAGCAGTACTAAGTAGAATGAGAATTTAATAAAATAAACAATAAAATAAAATATAAGTTGCCTAATTTACAATATAAAAGTAAAAAAAATACAATTATTACAAAAAATACAAATGTACAAGATACAATTTTGTAATGCAGTGCAAAAAGCAGTGTGTTTTAAGCAGGAAGTCATTAGAGTCAGTGTGGTCCCTTGGCCTTGTTGAAGAGGCCAACAGCGGAAGGGAAGAAACTGTTTTTGTGGCGTGAGGTATTGGTCCTGATGGACCGCAGCCTTCTGCCGGAGGGGAGTGACTGAAACAGGGAGTGTCCAGGGTGGGAGGAGTCGGCCACAATCTTCCTCGCTCGCTTCAGGGTACTCGAGGTGTGCAAGTCCTCGAGGGTAGGCAGATTGCAGCCAATCACCTTCTCAGCAGTGCGGATGATACGCTGCAGCCTGCTCTTGTCCTTGGCAGTGGCAGCAGCGTACCAGACGGTGATGGAGGAGGTGAGGATGGACTCAATGATGGCTGAGTAGAAGTGCACCATCATTGTCTTTGGCAGGTTGAACTTCTTCAGCTGCCGAAGGAAGTACATCATCTGTTGTGCTTTCTTGATGAGGGAGCTGATGTTCAGTTCCCACTTGAGGTCCTGGGAGAGGATAGTGCCCAGGAAGCGGAAGGACTCACCCTGTGTGACTGGGGAGTCACACAGGGTGATGGGGGTGAGTGGGGCTGTGTTCTTCCAGAAGTCCACAACCATCTCCACTGTCTTAAGAGTATTGAGCTCTAAGTTGTTCTGGCTGCACCAGGTCACCAGGTTGGCCGCTTCCCACCTATAATCAGACTTGTCTCCACCAGAGATGAGCCCAATAAGGGTGGTGTCGTCCGCAAACTTCAGGAGTTTGACGGACAGATGACTGGAGGTGCAGATGTTGCTGTACAGGGAGAAGAGCAGAAGAAAGGACGCAGCCCTGACGTGATCCGGTGCTGATGGACCGGGAGTCAGAGACTTGTGTTCCCAGCTTAACGCACTGCTTCCTGTCAGACAGGAAGTCTGTGATCCACCTGTAGGTGGAATCAGGCACATTCAGCTGGGAGAGCTTGTCCTGAAGCAGGGCGGGGATGATGGTATTGAAGGCAGAGCTGAAGTCCACAAACAGGATCCTGGCATAGGATGCTGGCGAGTCCAGGTGCTGTAGGGTGAAGTGGAGGGCCATGTTAACTGCATTGTCCATAGACCTGTTGGCTCAGTAGGCAAACTGCAGGGGGTCCAGTAGAGGGTCTGTGATGGATTTAAGGTGTGTCAGCACCAGGCGCTCGAAAGACTTCATTACCACAGAGGTCAGGGCGACTGGTCTGTAGTCATTATGTCCTGTTGGCCTTGGCTTTTTGGGCACAGGGATGATGGTGGAGAACTTGAGACAGGCTGGCACATGGCATGTCAACCCAAACTGCGTCAAACCAACCGGCGTCAAACCAAACGGCATCAGAAAAACCTCTGTCAGTCTCAGACAAAACTTTGTCAGAAAAAAAGTTGTCAGGGCTAGATGAGGGAGCTGTTGACTAGCTTTCTGAATTAGCTAAAGTAGGTAGCAGCTTTTACAGTGAATACCGCTGTGGTGTTGTTTCTGTCAACGGGTACAGCAAGCAAACTATTTGTGATATCATACGAAATAGTTGTTTTCTGCAAGGTAGTTCACTCATGTAAAGTAAACCCATGTTTTATCCTCCGGTTGCCTGGAATATTACAAACAAACTCAGTGTTAGAAACACTCAGTGTTAGAAAGTGAAGTAGCCTAATGCAATTGACATTTGTATGAACATTTAAAATAAATGCCTCCACTTGTCGCTAACCTAACTTCGCTAGCTAGAACAACATAAACTAGCAGAAAGTCTGTGATAGTAGGCTACACAACATTTTTCGTTTAAATTTACCCACAGAATTTATGGACTGAAGCATCTCAAGCTGTTATTGCAGCTCTACTCAGCCTGTTATTGTGCCATTTGAGCCTCTCAAATTTTTGCTTCTGGACAATGCTGTCTGAGATGCTTCAGTCCATAAATTCTGTGTGTAAATTTCAATAATTAATCTGTTAAATTTTACTCCTACCTAGGGCTATGCACAGTTTCAATGTAAAATAGCAATTTCAGAATTGCTAGGCTTACTCTGTGGCTGTAAAGCAATCACCATTAAAGGCCATATTGCAGGTTAAACACCACTGTTGATTAATCGGTACAGGAAGAACTCAAGATGTGTATATCATTTATGGTGTCTCCAAATGGTGTCTCCAAATGGTGTTAAAGGCCAGTTGTCGTTTTTGGTGTTAGCATTAGCATTTTAGCGCAATTCGGCGATGACGTCACGTTGGGGAGTCGTGGAGGAGATTAGCCTCAGCCTAGTACTAGAATTATGGCGACTGACTGGGATGAAGAAGAGGTGACAAAAACCACTTATGTGCAGGGCCGGGGTGGGTAATCAGGAGAATCGGGAGAGTTCCCGGTGGGCCGCTTCACTTTTGGGCCGGTCGAGGATTTTTTTGTTGTTGACATTTGTCACGTTAGTCTATCTTCTCTTAAAGTAGGCTACACACGTTCCGCATTCTGACACCTCAGCCTCAGCATGGGTTGTACCATGTGAGGGAGTTCTCCCCTCCCAAATAGAGTTGGTTGGGTCCATAGCCCGTCTTTTCCAAAAAGTTTTCCCAGATCGGCTACCGATAGCTAGGACGGGCGGCCCTACCGTAACGATACGCGTCAGGGAGGATGGATGGGAGCAGGGCCGGAGTGATGGCATCGCTAGACAAGGTTTTACCAATTGGAAAACGTCTGTTTATTTTACATAAAGCTCCAAAAACAATTTTGTGGTCAAATAATGGCTGTGCGCGCTCGCATTAACTGTAGAAGTCCCTATCTTGCATCACATCAAACCCATACGCCCTAGGTTGGGGCAAAGCTCCTAATGTTTACAACGTCTGGCTCCGTGCCTGATTAACACTCGGATCGTTAAGCAGTCTCAAAAATGGTATCAATATAAAAAATAATACGATCCCTTTCTGTAATCATGATACCCCCCAGAAATGTTCACTGCACCCCCAGTCAAAGCAGGCTCTATCCGGCACTGTTTGGTATACAAAAAAAAGGGCCTGAAACTCCCGGGCTGAAAAGTGGCCCCCCTCCGGCCCTGCTTATGTGTATGATGGCCCACAGCCGTATAATTTTGAACCAAGTACACATGAGAGGGCAAATGAGGAATTGCCGAGACCTGTTGGCCGTCAAAGCCAATTAAATGGATGGTCCGAGGAGAATGAGTGGAGAGTTGGTGAAGTGTCCTGGTGAGTTGCTATCATTTAGCAACGAGCTCTGGCGCTAGTCTACGAACAGCAGTGCACATATACATTTTTTATTTTACTGTCAGTAAATAGCACCGAGTAAAAGTCAACGTTTTCTTTATCTAGTGACAGTGATCATTCAGGGCCTGACATTAAATTTGGACAAGTAGCCTACATTTACATTTACATTTAGTCATTTAGCAGACGCTCTTATCCAGAGCGACTTACAGTAAGTACAGGGACATTCCCCCGAGGCAAGTAGGGTGAAGTGCCTTGCCCAAGGACACAACATCAGTTGGCATGACCGGGAATCGAACTGGCAACCTTCATTCCCTCACCGCTCAGCCACCTGACTCCCAGCCTACATTTACGTTTCACTTTTCCATGCACAAAAGTCACTTCTGGGTAAAGATTGTGCCTTTGACCAACAAAGATGAGCTGTAATATTATACAAATGATAACAATTGACGTGGTATACATTTTTTAATTTGTTACATTAAACATTTACAGAATGAAACACTTTCTGTTATGTACTGTATTGCAGCTTTGTCCCAATATCTCCACAGACCGTGCAGCTAATTTAATGCTCAACACTTGAACGGGGGTTTATTACTTGAAAGTAATTATTTACTGCGTCTTCGCAGTTCTTCGCAGAGCTCCGCCCCATAGGGGAGCTCTGCTCCTAATGGTTTACCCGCTGCCTAGTGCAGCCAATGACTGAAGATCAAAAAGTATCCGCACCTGTCACTCACACAGGTGCCCTATATAAGGGGGTGACAGCCCTCACTCATCGTCCCAAAAACCCATTCAGCACGGGTTGTTCTGAATTTCAGTGGCTTGAAGACTTTGAGAATCTAAAATAAGTTTTTCCATCCCACCGCTCCCGTGCAAGGCTCTTTTAAGAGCCCAATGCCGGTGCCGTTACCTGGAGGCCGATGGAGACCGCCACGAATTCTGCTTCGTGTGCCTTGTGCCCCACTATGCCTAGACTGGCTGACTATGTGCAAGGCTCGTGGGAGGCGCCATTGATGGCTAACGCGCCAGTCAAGGCGCTTCTCCCGTTCACGAGGGTGAATGGGCTGGGAGAGGCGGCTAAGTCAGGTCCCCCGCCCTTGTCCCTCGTGGCGTACCTGGTGCCAGGGGCGAGCACCTGGATGACGGCGAGGAAGGTGATCCTGCCGTCCCCCCGGGACAAGCTCACTGCCTCTCTGGCAGATAAGGCATATGTCTGGGGTGCGCAGGCAGTGGCTGCTTCCGGTAACGCTGCCCTTTTGACGGCGGCGGTCTCCAAGCTCTCCACAGAGAGACCTGAGGGACTGTTGGCCGAAGAGACGTCGTGGGTGGCCAGGATGGCGTCCGCGGCCAGTGGCGCCTTAATGCACGGGCTTACCTGGGCTTAAGCCCGGGGCCTCGACCAATCAGGGGCCTCTTAATAATAATACAAAATAATAATGATGATAAACGTCCGTATTCGCGGTGTCATTACTCTGCTCTACAGTGGCATCTGGTGGTGTATGTGGAGGGAGGGGAGCCCCTCCCCCTTATCTAAACAAAATGTAACAAAATGTAACAAGAACTAGAGAGGGTACAATTTGTAGGGTGTGCTTGCTTGCGTCGGTTGCAGATGGGTCCATTTAATATGAAACAAGCTGAACCCCCTTTGAGACAAGCTATTCTAACAACGTTGTCACCGGCAGTATTTTTCAGATGGAATCGCGATTCAAACGGTACCATCTGCTAACTGAAAATATGCCCTCAAACGCGACTTTTTGGTCTCAGTCTAGAGCCCTGCATGGAGAAGCTGAATTATGCTACGAGCAAGCTAGCCTAGCTGCTGTTGCTAGCCAAACTTCACTGAGGGGATTGTTTGAATGCGCCAGAAATTAAAAACGTTTCTTTTGACATAAAGTTTAGGCTGTGGCATTGAATACAGGGACGCACCACACAAGCTTGAGTTTAAATACATAATTTATTGTGACATTACTTACTGTACATGCAAGTCTTGAATTGCTTAAATGTATAATGCTGCTAGTACACCACGGCACGATATGATACTTGCTATGCAACAGCAATGCACGTTGTATCCATGCGTCGTTGCTAACGTGTGCTGACGTTGTGACGTAGGCTAGCACTGAGTTCCCTTCGTTGACACAAGGCACTTTTTTCCACAAAAACTGAATTTCAGCCTAAACCGTGCAACGGAATGTAAATAACAATACAAGCAACTTGTGCGATTAGCGTGTGGGGGGCCTCAAAAAATACATAAAAAGTCCATAGCCCAGGGGCCTCAAGTGCTATTAAGACGCCCCTGTCCGCGGCGCTCCACCTGAACCACGGAGTAGTGATTTGCGCTGGCAGAGCGATGGGCAACAGCATAGTTGTTCAACGCCACCTGTGGCTTTCTCTAACAGCCATGAGAGAGGCAGACAAGTCCGCCCTGCTCAAATGCTCCTATGGCTAGCGAGGGCTTGTTCGGACCGGCTGTGGCGTCAGCCTCTGAACGTTTCTCGCGCCTGGAGCAGGAGAGGAAGCACCTGCTGGGGCATATGCCCCTGCAGAAGAAGCCCAACGCTGCTCCCTTCTCCTCTGTTCCCACAGGTGCTTCTCAGAGCAGGAGGAAACAAGCTCGCCGTCCGGTGGCACGAGCGGCCACAGCGACGCAGGCTGCTCCTCCCGCGGCACCTGTTCCACCCTTGTCTGTTCCCCTCGAGAGAGCGGGTTACAGCCGTCCGCCTAACCCCAACTGGCGTGGTGGCGGAGGTGGGAAGAAGAGGAGAGCGTGACTGGCGGCGGGGACCGAGGCTTCGGTTTCCACCCCTGTTTATGTGGATGAAATAAAGAGGCTAGGACTTGTGTTCCATTCAGTGCCTCTTACGGTCTCGACGGGTACAGAGTTGAGCACTTGTACTGTTGTCGAGTGGGTTAAGGAGTTGGTTTCGGTTCGCGAGTTTTCCACAACTGGCGATTCCGAACCATCGAGCACCACGCACGTAGCGTAGTCTGGCCCAGCTAACATGCGTGTGGCCAGACCGCTACCCACCTCCAAGCATCATAACACAGCATGAGCCACATGAGCTTACATGAGCCACCGCTGTGACAGTTCGCACAGACCTCTGGTCACGCTGTGAGACCTCTCGAGGACAGCACTCAGACCTCTCTTGATCAGGGGGCGCAGCCCCAGCCCTTTCGAGTCGACCCCACCTTGGGCTGTGCCGCCGATTCGGTGCACAGCGGCGGCTGGGGTCATACGAGAATACAGCGGTATTCCTCCGCTCTCTCTGCGTTATGCAGAGTGGCGGGAGTCGTGCGCACTGCCATGCTGGCTGGACAAGATACTGAGAGAGGGTTATGTGATCCAGTTCAAACGGATTCCCCCTCCGTTCAGAGGGGTGCAGGAGACACGGTTATCCTGCCCGCTGAAGGCAGTCGCGCTCCGGAAGGAGATGGCGAGCTTGCTGATCAAGGGGACAGTGATCCCGGTTCCCAGAGACCAGGGGAACTCGGGTCTCTACTCCCCTTATTTTCTAGTTCCCAAGAAAAATGGGGAGATGAACAACTATTTTGTATTATATCACAAATAGTTTGCTTGCTGTACCAGTTAACAGAAACAACACCACCGCGTTATTCACTGTAAAAGCTGCTATCTACTTTAGCTAATTCAGAAAGCTAGTCAACAGCTCCCTCATCTAGCCCTGACAACTTTTTTTCTGACAAAGTTTTGTCCGAGACTGACAGAGGTTGGTTTGACGCAGTTTGGGTTGATGCCGTTTCGCCTGAGACTGACGATTTTTGGTCCGAGACCTGATGCCTTTTCGTTTGAGTCTGACACTTGAGTCTGAGATCTGAGGATGTCCTAAAATCAGGGGCGGTTTGGCAATCGGGGATACTGGGGGAATCCCCGGTGGGCCGACGGGGGTGGGTTGGTCCAAATACCGGCCCACTTCCATCACCAACCGGCCCTCCCTCTGACATCGCACCTCCAACTATTTTCCATATTACACAGCTTGAACACGTATAACATGTTGGAACAGAAGAACACACCAGAATAGGTCAGTGTGGGGGTATTCATCCTCTTATCAGCCCCCCTCATGGAACCCTGGCCAGCTCTTTTAAAGGAGGGCTGATCAGGGGTGATTGGGGTCAGGTATGCCTCATCGGCCTCTGCCCAACGGGTCGTTGACTCCCTGGGTCCTTCTGCCTGTTGTGTTCAGTGAGTAGTTGAGCTCTGGAGAGGACCAGAGCCCACTCCGCCACACAAGTAAACACAATGATTATCTCTGGCAATCATAAGCTTCAAAGAAGATGATTTCTTTAACCAAGCTGAACCACATATAGCTGGTCTCAGAATCACTTTATATATGTAATTCTGACTCACTCTTCACTTCAACAATTTTACAAACAATTCAACTGTCTGAACTCACCAGGAATGTATTTTAGTAAGTGAATACAGGGTCACAGATTCAAAATGTTAACTTGTGTGTTTTCTATTTTCTTTCACAGTTCCTCCGAAGATATATGACATTTCTTCTGACATCACAGTTAACGAGGGGAGCAATGTATCACTCATCTGTACAGCCAGTGGAAAACCAGAGCCCACAATCTCCTGGAGACACATAACACCATTGGGTGAGTTCACATCCTGAAATAGACGTTTTACTTATTTAAAATATCACATATTTAAATTTTTAGAATATTTTTTACCGGACGCGTCCGCGGCGCGTAGTTGTCTTTACAGCAGAAAAGAGAAGCTGCGAGGTAGCTGTATTGGCGAGTTCGCAAGATACATATTTGTGTACGCTATTTGTGGATTTGTGGTGTCATACAGCTAGTGTGGCTCTTCTTCTAGAATGAATCTCTCATCGTCCATGATGTAAAATCCATAGATTTCTGGCCTTTTGCCACCGAAGTAATGTGAAAGTGAAATTAAATCGGGAATATGCACACAGCAGTGTCCCATACATAGATTTATTAGTGGTTTAACATGGCAAAATAATATTTAATTGTAGAGCTGCGTGTAGCGCATTGATTCACTCAGCCCCTTCTTGCCCCACTCGCGTTCTATCTCTCTCATTACAACGGACCAGTCTGTGAATAGCCCCCTCTCTCCGTGCACGCTCTGAATCAATGTGTGGGACTAACGGTTTTTACCCCAAAAAAAACGTCTGGAGAATCAATCTGGAGTTAACTAACTGTTAGGCGGTCCAAGGACGGAGCCCTGTGGGACACCAGTTATGATTATGTTAGTTTGTCCAAATATTTTTGGTCCCTTAAAAAGGGGGGGGGCCACATATAAAATGTGTTGTAATTCCTACACCGTTCACCTGATTTGGATGTAAATACCCTGAAATTAAAGCTGAAAGTCTGCACTTAAAGGACATCTTGATTGTTTCATTTCAAATCCATTGTGGTGGTATACAGAGCCAAAATGATGAAAATGGTGTCAATGTCCAAATATTTATGGACCTAACTGTATATCCCTTAAATTCACTCCCAAAAATTGGGTTCTCTCTCGTAACTTTACATTTAAGTATATGAAATTTACCATATAAAATAAACACATTTACAATAAATTCACTATCGTGTTCCTCATGCTCAAAAAGAGTAATCACATTCTTACACTCAAGTTTGATATTACAATTAGTTTTGCACAAAATATAATCTTCCATTCGGGTCCAAAATGTAAACAAATGTATACAATGGTAAAACAAATGTGGTAAAGATTCTGGATCAGTATTGCAAAAGCTACAATTACTTTCAATATCTAAAAACTTGGAGAAATGCAAATTTGTTGGATATATGTTGTGTAAAATTGTAATATGTACTTCTTTAATCTTATTTGTAATACAGAATTTGTAAGGTAGAAGCCAAGATGTTTTCCAGTTAGTGCCTTCAAATATATTGTTCCAAAAAGCTTTTCCTTCTTTCATAATGTGTTACGAATGTTTATTGTTGTATTTAGAACTCAAATCAATGCCATTTATCATCAAACGAGATTCTATTCTCAATACTGCTTGAAACGGAAGATGACGTTTCAATAAAAGTGATAGACCAGTAGGGATAGCTTTCACTACATAATTAAACTCTCTAATTGTTACAAGAAAGGCTTTAACCAGAAGGAATCGCTCATAACTAAACAAAAAAACAGTGCCATCAAATAGATAATGTACATGTAGAATACCTTTATCAATCCAATTCTGTTTAAATATAGACTTTTTCCCAACCGTAATGTCACTATTGTTCCATTGTGAAAAGTTATGCACATAACATAGTTTCCAAGCCAGAAGAGCCTGTAGGAAAACATTTTATAACTTAATAGGCAATTTAGTAATGTTAAAATTACATATAAGCAGGAATGGAAGACCACCCATGTATTTAAAGATATTGTTTGGAATAAAATACAGAATAGAGTCTGGAGTTTTAAGACATTCTTTAACCCACTTGATTTTAAATGTATTATTTAAATCGATAAAATGTAATAATTCAAATTCCCCTTCTTTTCTGGATGCAGAAATTATTTCTTTTTTAGATGGTGGTGTTTGTTTTTCCAGACAAAATTAATAAATATGTTGTTGATTTCCTTAGAAGTCAAGCCTTGGACGTAAACAAACAAGCATGCATGGAAAAAAACAAGCTTACTGATGGTAAATATAGCCAGAACTGTGTGTTGGTTGTCCTTTGATGATAAATTCGAAGTTTGAAACAACTCTCAGTATACCTGAGCCTCTTCCACTAATTGTATATCGCGGGACAAGTTATCCCTTATTTCTCACCGTGAGAAATGGTTGAAATGCGTGAGAAATACAAGGTGTTACTTGAGAGCGTGAGAAATGGATGGAATGCGTGACACTTGAGAGCCCTGTTCATTGTTAAATAAATTCGGCAAATATAACAATGAGTAATGTTTATATTACATAAAGCTCAAAAAACAATTTTGAACACACATCCATGCCAAAAAAAATGGCTTGTGCACTCTGCACGCTCTCTGCACACAAGTTAAGAAATAATGTAACTTTAACTGTTTACAAAAGCCATTGGTTAATTGACATAAAATATGGCCTAAACTAAGCAGAGCGTCTAGACAAGTTACAATCAATTATGGCATATCCGTTCTTCGACAACCCTGTGGATGAAAGTGCTCAGATTATACAAAGAGCGTTTATCCCTTCAGAGACAGAAGTAATGTTTCCCTGACCAGCATCTGTGGTATAGGTACAGCAGGCCCAGCATAGTTTATCTAGGTAGATTAGCAACTCTTAAGGATGGCAATGAACACATAAGAGCAGCCTACCATCCTTAGTAGAAAGGAGAGTAGTACACTAAAATAGTAGAAAGGAGGGTAGTAGACTGCAGTCTATGTAGGTAGGCCTAGACTATGTAGTCTGCTGGAATCACACATAAGGAAGCAAACTCACTGCAGCCAAGCCTTGCCCACTGTTCAGTCTGTCTGCATCTCTGTGTTCCTTTGCATGTGGGACATTCTTGTACAGGATTGGTGACTCAGAAAGGTTTTGCAAAGTCAACTGTATGCCAGGAAATAAGAAGGGTATACCTTGCTTCAAAGCAGTACCTGAATACTTTTTATCAGTTTTCCAGGTCATCTTGAAACACAAAGAATCAAGGAGACTTGTTCAATTGCATAAAGTATGTTGACAAGCCTCTATATTACTTAATTACCTCTCCTTCTGGCTTCCCCAATGTTATAGGTGCAATATACTGTCCCCATGGGTGTAACCAGGCCCACTGGAAGACTCAGGGGGTGACTTGCCTGGTGCCCCCAGGGTTGAAAAAGCGTTTCTAAAATGCCCTGGCAGAAATTAGACCAAGTGCCCTACTGTCTGCCATACACATTGTGAAATATGCTTGAGTGCCCAGGGTGCCCCTAAACGCAATAAAACGTGCCCTTACTTCCAATGGAAAAGAGTGCTGTTATGACGTGCCCTTTATGCCTTTTCCAAAGAAGACGATTAGAAGCTGTGCCCAACAGTCTCCCCTACAATGTGCCCACTAGGGCATGCTTTCCCAAAGTGAGGCTGTGACGACACTTGGGGTGTCGTCCCATTCCCATTGTTACACTGGTGAGAGCCCATGTCGCGCAGTAGCAGCCCTTTACATTTTTCTGCCCCTGCCCTACAAAAAAACACATTTTGCCACTGTCCAAGCCCCAACTGGACCTGTGGAGGCAGACTATGTTAATTGGAAATATGGAAATATGGGGCAGCTGTCCATGCATAGTAATAATTGGATTTGGATTAAATATGCACGCGTAATATAATAATTATATATTTTTTGTCATGCTGAGCAATTTTAAATGACTGTTCTGCCAAGCAAGTGTGCTACGGTTTGGGTCACCTTCTGATCTGAAAGTCTGCTGGATCTGTGCAATAATACTTATTTCAGTGAATCCCCATTTTAGTCATAGTTATCTTTCCCTTTTATTTTAAAGCTCAGCATATAGCCTATCAGTTAAAAAATGTGTGTGGCAAAGTTATTTTTAAGTAATTAATTAATGTTGTTCAAGATGTGAAGACAAAAACATTATTAGCCCACGTCAAGTCCAAACCAGGGCCTTCTTGACCATGGTCACATACTTGACCCTCCAAATACAATTTTCAATTGCTGCCACGTTCTTTTTTTGGCTATTATTCTCAACCTCCTGTTGAGGTTTGCCAGATCGTCTACCTTGCCCTATTAATTGCATCAGTATTGCAATTTTTCGGGATAACTCAAAAAATTCAGTTACGCTGCTGAAAATAACACCGCTCTGCTGGTTTACGCTCTGCTTTTTGCGACATAACTCTTATTTTCGACAATCGCCTGATCTGGGCTGCTTCGGTTGTCCGTGTGCACGCACAATCTAAGCTTATTGAGGTCTATCTTGAATTAGCGTTGCCTGTTAGTGGAACGAAACGTTAGTGGAACGGCTTGAGGCTTAAGTCTGAGTTGACGTTAACGTAAGTGAGACTTTTTCATGTAGGCCCGACTTGCGTTAGCGACAAGTGTAATCATAATTGTAATGTTTCATTCTGCTGGGATTTTCTACTCAAGAAGATCCAGAACTATTGTGCTTTGTAGATAATAGGCTGCTAGTTAGCTCATGGGATTTCTTGCATCATGTGTTTAGAAAACCTGAAACAACACAGTAGAGTCAGTGGTGTAATGGATTAGATGCATGTATACAAGTCTGAAGGTTCGGTCCCGGGATCTGCCATAGATTGTTTGTATTTAAATTTTTTGAGCAATTGACAACTGTTTTGTCAACAAAATCAATGTCACATTAAGCTTATATACTTGGTATGTGCAACCCTAAAAGAACACTACAGCATTGTAGTGGAGACGCTCTTGGTTCCCATGTCTTGCTGCAGGACAAAAAGGATACGGTTGGGGGATTTATGTAGTTCGAAAAAGCATTCTTTAATTGTGTTTTGCTGAGGTTGTGTTTATTTACATTTGTGTGTTGGTGGTAGCTGTTAGCTTGGGTAGTTAAGTTAGTCACTCTAAAGGTGTAAGCTAGCAAACTAATTGGCTAGCAAAATCGTTTGCTAGAGCTTCAGAATTCTTCTTGCATTTCTTCGTACATTTTCAAGAGCAGCGTTGCTTCTGTTACAGGTCCCAGGCAGAGGACCCATAGACAGATAAGAATCTTGAAAAACAGGAAAAGAATTGAGACCAGGGGGGTATTCATCGTAGCTCGCTAAACCGCTTAGCGAGCTAATTTTCAGGCTAAGATTAAAAACGCCCCTCTTTTTGGTTCGTGGAAGCAACTTTCGATAAATCACCATAGTAACATATCAATTAGCACTAACCTGCTCCAGAGCAGGCTAACGTAAGTGTAGCTGGATAAGCTTGCCACTCCCCCGGAAAATAACATGGTAGCTCCCTTTTTGAGAGACCCAGTTGACCAAGGAGCTATAGTTCGATTAGCTTTCCATACCAATAGAGTTCTTCGCGATCGCCAAGATCCTTTATTTCACACGGATGAGTTCTTGTTTGAGCGATATCGATTCAGCCGACAAGGACTCATTTATTTGCAAGACCTTCTTGGGCCGTACATTGCAAATATCACACGCCGCAGCAAGCTTAATTATGAGCTTATGCTGCTGTATGTGAATATGTAACGCTATGTTTTAGGAAATGTCTTGTCTTACCTGTGCCTGTGCTTTTTATGTTTCACTGTGGGAGAGTGGGAAGCGTCATATCGATTCCTTTTTATGTCTTGACGTGAAAAAATTGACAATAAAGCTACTTTAAACTTTAACTGTGCTTCAGACTCTCTGCATAGCCTTGAGGTTTTTTGCGTCGGGTACATTTTTATACAGTATAGGCGATGCAGAAAACATTGGCAAAGCCGCAGCATGCGTTGCTGTAAGAAAAGTGTACTTGGTGCTTAACCAGATGATGAATCAATTCATCATATTCCCTGGCCATGTCCGAGTCAATGAAATCAAAGAGGGATTTACACATAGGCCTACATGCATATACACATAGTACATGATATAAGCGCTTTCAGTACATATATCCTCATAAGTGTCTATGAATTCGTATCAATTAGATACTCTTTGGCCTTGTTTTTATCTACTTATTCTGAAAGAGTTGAGATCATTATTTTCGCTAGCAAGATCTCATTCGATGATTAATTTCCATTAAGCCTACTGCCAGCAGGCACATTTAAAGAAATGTGATTGATTTGCTACATTTTCCCAAAACTTACGCATTTAGCTTATCGGCAATTTTTTGCCAAGCTGCTTACTGTGGCAGCGGTGGCGGTGTTTGACTTAGCCATGATAATATGCTTATTTTCTTTGTAGAGACTCATTATAATAGTTTGCTCGGATGGCGAGAATATCACTGCTCTCTCTTTCGTCTTTTCCGCCATCATACCGTTAGAAAATCACGGTTTTTGTGATCGACCTTTCCTGCCTTTTGAAGTAGGACGTGCACGTGCAATTTCCCTGATAAGTTTAGCCTGATTGAAATTAACCACATGATTTGGATGCGGATCAGCCGTTGACGAACTAATATTTGCTGTTCTCAATCAGCTCGCTAATGTTAACGGGCTAAAGGGACAATTGATTAACTTAGCTTCAACCCTTACGACGAACGGGGCCCAGGCGACAGGTGCTTCTTCTTGCTTTCGCGCCACTCAGCATATTGAGGAAGCACCGACACCCGCCTGCCAATAGAGTCCCCGATGAGAAAACAGCGCCACATTAGTTCCTACTGGCAACAACACTGAAATGTTCCGTTTTTTTCCTTATAATTGGCCTCTATGACCCATATTTCAAAACATTGCTCAAAATAAAACTAACAAAACCTCCATTGGGTGTCACACTTCCACTCTGCTGGCAGCAATATAACGTAGAGTGTGAAAGAGAGATGTAATATATTTTGCTTAGAGATGTCTTCTGTCTGAACTTCTATGTGCAGAATCACCTTGGTGTATCGAAAGACATATTTGGCCGAAGCTAAAAAAGTGACTGCACGTTGTAACTACAGGGCAATAGTAACTCCCACAAAGGGCCCATATTCGACCGTACTGACTGACCTTACTGACGTACGACTTCTTAACAGACCGTCCCCAGTCAGTTCGGCTGGGCTCCCAACTTTCCTCTGTCATCATCTCGCACGACATTCTGGTGTGGTTTAGCAGTTGCACCACTGCTGACAAAAAGGCGCTGGACAGAGTCAGGAAATCAGAACAATACATAAATCACACCAGATGCCTGCAGCAGGCAAAACATATAATTATGGTGTTTGCTGAAAGCAAAAACACTATTGTTATTTAACATTAATATCAAATCAAATCAACATTTATTTGTATAGCCCTTTTTACACGCAAGCATGTCACAGAGGGTTTCACATACGCCCATAGAACTGCCCCTCAACCAACCTAAACCCTCAGGGAAGACAAGGAAAAACTCCCAGAAAAACTCACTACAGGAGAAAAAATTGAAGAAACCTTGGGAAGAGCAATTCAGTGAGGGATCCCCTCCTCCAGAGACGGTTGGTGAAAGAGAGGAGCAGAACACAGGCTTAACATAGTCATACAGCAGGAAGTGTCAATGGGTTTTGAAACACCAAAATCCATTGTTCAACTTGGTAGATGTAGGAAGGGACCAGGAAACTCGCTGTTGACCGTCATGGAGACTGGTTTCCGGTTGGCGACCAGGTCCAGCGTTGGCAGATCGACGACCAGGCAGGTGCTGACAGCTCAAACCCCCCACGCCACAGGGGATGTGTGGAGGGGGGACAGAGAGGGGAGAGCAGCAATCAGAGAAGGCCAGGAGCAGCTAACAGTTACAGTCATATTTAGAATGAGATCCCCACCGGTCAAGTGTGGACTAATACAGCAATTTAGCAGAGCAAAAAAAGGGTATTTGATGAAGCCCTAGACACTAAGACAGCGCCAGCCCTGTCGTGGAAATTTGGAATACAGTTATAATGTGTGTGTTTTATATATGAGGAATGTGTTTTAATGGAAGTCTAAAGTTGGTTAATGTTGAAATAACTCCATTTGGTAGAGATGCCATTTTCAGTTTATGACACCTGGGGAGGATGAGACAGCTGGTCTGGAGACAATGTGGATTCAACTGTATTGTTATTGTGATCTGAGGGAGCAGTATAACTGATCAAGCTGCTCTGACCCTTCCTGTAGCATGGGTGGGGTTAATTAAATACTTGTTTGAAGATGTCCACACAAAGGACAGTTGACCATTTGACTGGTGAACTCCTGTGGTTTTACTATCTACTGTTTTGGGGAGAGATGCCACATCAAAGAACTGTGGGACACTTGGTATGGAGTCAAACTGTCACTGAGCAGTGCTGACCAATCACAGAGTTGGCTACATTGAGGGATTGACCTTATAGAATGCCATTTGATCTAAAGTTTATATAAGGCAGGGTTTTAGGGTTGTTCTTTATCACTCTGGCGAACGACCTGTGGCTAGCACCTCCTTCGTTATGACACAGTATCACAAAGTACTTTGTTAATTCTTGATTTGTACAAGCAAAATAAATTTTATTGAAACCGCCATCTCTTGACTGTTCAAATCTACACAGTGCCACTAGAATTTTTCCACTACATCATGGTGCCGAAACCCGGGATCCTCGATTGGTCTACGGCGTTCAGCAGGCGGCTCCCCTCGGCGAATTGATCTTCCGGCAAAAAGCCGCCTTTCCTTCCGCCATGCGTGAGACAGCAGGGCCAGGGGGGGCGCCCGTTGGACGTTTTGTGGCTGACGCGGGATCCTGAAAGAACCGGTGAGATATTCTTTTTTGGCCTCTGTGTGATTTGAGTTGTCTAAATGTGTATTGTTTTAGACTATTGTCAATAATTCGGTTTAGTTAGTAATAGGGCAGAGACCGGAGGAGAGCTGTGTCCTGTACGTGCAAGTCGTACAAATTGGGGGAACGTTGGAACCCGTTTGGTCCCGTTACGTTAGAGTCGTACAAACAGCATGCAGGAAATGTGCTGACAAGCGCATAAAGGGTAATAATTCACACGTGATATCGTGCTGTGTGTCTTTAAGGCCCTGGGAAATTGGGTCAGGAAATGTATTGATTTCTGAGTCCCAAGAGTAAAATGGTAAAAAGTATACTTTAGAGGATTGGTAAAGATTAAATTGGTAAAGATTAAAGAGAAATTGGTAACCAGCTGAGAGTGTTTTAGAAAAAAAAAAAAAAAAGTGAAGAAGGCCTGAATTATGGAATTTCAAAGTTAGTAACGCGCGTGTTCATTTTTTGTTTTAATTGCAAGTTATGTTTTTTTGAGGTTAAAAGAAGTATGAGTAACTAATGGTGTCTATTATTCAAGCTATATACAAATTACAAAAATCAAAAATTTTATTATTTTTCGGTTTGAATATTTGTAATTTATGATTGTGCAGTTATTTTCATTGAAAGTTGTGAAGTCGGAATTTAATTGTTTTTAGAAAAGAAAAGGGGTAATTGTGTCTTTATTTTCCGTCGTTGGTTATCGTTTATGGATTGTAATTCTAAAAATGAATGGTCTGGAGGCAGAATTGACCTGTCCAAGCATCGATTACATGAAGCAAAAGTATGGTAACGATAGTTTATTGCAAATGCAAATATGGATTGATAAATGTGGATTTTCGATTGTGGGGTCGTTTTGTTTTAAGGACCTTATTGTATTGCGAAATAGGTTCGTGGAGAGAAATAGATACACAATTTTTTTTAAGTGGAGAAAAGAATAGATCTTAGCCTGATTGGAGAGCTTTTTCTGATTGGATGGAGATAGGTCAGATATCTTCTGACATCTGCCATCTTTATAGATTTGCTTTGGATTCCCGCAAGGATTGCGGTTTGTGCTTTGACTTGCAATTGCCTATACTTATTATTTTGCGTTTCAAAGAAGGAGAGGTTAAAGTCCTCTCCGGTACAAAGGGTTTGAGTCCCTGTTGTGTTTGGAATAAATAGTGTTGTGGGCTATGTTGGTCAAAGCTAATGCAGAGCGTGTTGACATGCTGTTGAAAAACATGTAGGCCAACACGAATTGCTAGGTATGGTCAATCCAGAATGCGTGCTTTAATTGTGGGAATTTGAGCCAAATGTACATGAATGTCCGGAGATGTGTCGTCACTGTTGAAAGTTTTCTGGAGGCGAACTCTCGCAAAATCAGAGGGGTTCGTGACAGGAAGTTGAGTTCCGAACTGGTGGCGTACAATGTTTATCGGTTATGACACTGTTGGTAGAGGAGAGACGATTGACTTGTTATATTGTTTTACAACTTTGTGTTAACCGTTATATATTTGATGTTAGACTTTACATTGGTCTGATTACCGCCAGAAGGCATTTGTTTTTGAAGACGGAGACATTCTGTTTTTAAAATGCTAATGTTAATTCTTTGACTGAATTCTCCACTTGAAAAGAGGCGCATGCGCTTGAGCCTAGCGGAAGTTGATTCTTTCATCGAAGCTCATTCTGCGTGCAGTGGCCCACACCACATGAGTAAAAAATAAAATAAAAAAAAATAACACCCATTTTAGAGAGAATTTGACGTTGAATTGAGAAATATTGGTTGGAAAACAGATGTGTGTTTCTGTTTCTTTGTCAAACTTAAGAAAATATTGTGAGTTGCCATACTCTTGATTTGGAAATTATGTACAGACCAATTTTCTATATTATGAGCTTGATTCGTTATTGAATAATGCGCTGGAAATTTAGTTTTTGGGTAGGATAATTGGTAAAAGGCCAGTTTTGGCAACAAAAGCGATATTCATTTGAAGAATTACAATCCCGGGCTTATTGAAACTTTTATAGAAAGTTATGTGTTCAAACGGAAATGTTATGTTGTTTAAGGAATATTTTTTTTTATGTATTGAATTTATCTGGAAATGTTAAATGGTTTTTATTTTCAATTTTGTGTTGAGTTCACAAATGTTACTGTTGTTTAAAGAAATATGTAAAGGGTTATGAAGAAGTGATTAGAAAGATTGAGCCAGTCCGAGGGACTGAAGTGTATACAAGGGGAACTAGTTCGAGAGACTGAATTGCGATTGTTGTTAAGGGCAAAGGTGCTACATATGTGTGTTTATTGCTGCTGAGATGATTTGTTGAAATGTGTTGGGTTTGGTGGTATTCATATTTACCTATTTAAATGGACTTGAAGTTGAAGCTTTGTCCAACCAGAATGCTAATACATGGGTAAACTGTCGTTCTCTGACGAGTGATTTAGGTGCATATGTAGATTTTGGAGCCTAATTTTTATGTTGAAATTAAAATAGTACTAATGGTTGATAGAATTGTAAAGGTTGTAATTGTAAAGAAAATCCAGGCCGTGACTTTGTTGGCTAATGGCTAATGGTGAAAACGTGGAGGAAGTGCATTTTGCTCTGTCCTGAGACAAAGGAGAGTCCAGGAAGTTGAATTTGCAACTATGGCAACGACATTAGCTAACAAACTAACAGACCGACAGGCGGGTACAGGCTGGTAAAGGAATTGCAGCTTGATATTTGAGATCCAGGATGAGTAACCGCATGACGCATGCGCAGATGGAAATTGAGAAATTGACTAAGACGCAAATTTAGAGAAATAGATAAATTTGGAGCGAATTTTACATATTAATTTGGTTATTTTGGAAATATGTTGGGTGATGAGTATTTTGAGACATTTGCTAACAAGGTTTTTGTTTGTTTGAGGACATTTTAAATGAGTTTCAGGAATTCCGAGGAAAGGTGGGGGCAAAAAAAAAAAGTCCCGTTACGTTGAGTTTTACAAAGGTGATCCCAGAGGGTGTAATTCTGCATAATTATGTGAGTATTAATGGTGAAAGATGTGTCCGTTTAGATGAATTCGAAGTTTGGTGGTTTACGAATGTATGATTAACATTTGTTCTAATTCCTAGCCAAACAGGGAGGTAGAAGCCTTTCAGACCAGAACTTGTATTTACGAGCGGAAAATCTGTGGTGTGTGATGGTATCCATAAAAATGCAGAAATTGGACCCCTGGTTCATAAATTAGTTCTAATTGGATTGGAAAAGTTATACTCTAGCAAAATTAAGTGAATAGACGGTAAACGCCAACCATCTGTGTTGTTTAAAAAGAAAAAGGGAGAGTTTATATTTTCTTTTGTCTTAAGGGCATTGTTTGATTGATGTGATTGCGAGTCGTAGCGTAATTCTAGCATGAATTACTTATTCTAAGAGCAGTTTTAAGTGTGCGAACATGGATTTAATGAAACAAGAGAACGTTTTGTGGATGTGAAGAGATGATAGGTTTAAACATTTTGATGTTCTGAAAAGGGAACTATGCATATGCTTTGAAGAGGTATATGGGCAAACGTTTTAAATCAGAATACTAAAATCTAGAGTTTTTTTAAGAGTTTTGATAAAGGTATTAGATGCAATGTGGTTATGAAATGAGAAAGAGAAAATAATTACAATGTACTTTTGTTTGGAGTTTGACTGTACTTTGATTTTAGTTTTCTGTGAGAGTTTTATCAGGGTATGGTACAATGTTTTGGGATAAACAGTTAGGCTGTGATGAGGTTGTTTCATTATGCTATTGGTTCATAAAGAGGGTTATTATAATTTGGTTTTGAAATAATTTGGGAAGACTCATTATGTCTGATAAATTGTGGTTATGATGGTTTGTGCTAAGTAGCTTGTTCTGGACTGCAGCCAAAGCAAGTTATGAAGTTCTACCTATCTAACCTATATAGAAATATAGATGGGGTATAAGTTTGGCTAATGGTTACAACATTTTATGGTCTATGTTTCATTTTGGAATTATACAGACTAAATTCTGGTTTAGGGTAGTGATGCTAGTTTTCTACATGTCTTGGAAAAAGAGAGATTTGATTTGGTGAATTTAAATACAGGAAAAATAAAAAAATAAAAAGGGAATCTGAAATATAAAGGTATTCATTTGAACTGTTCCTAAAGGTTTTTTTTAAGAAAAGATAATAAGAGACTAAAAGATGGGGTAATTTGGTTGTTTTCTAAAATAGTTTTATTTTATACAAATTGGTTCAAAAGTTGTTTGCTTCAGTGTAAGCTTGTTAATTCATAAAAGGGAAAAGAGTTAAAATATTTACTGATAGTTAAATACATCATTGGTGTTACATATGATTTTGGGAAAGGTATGGAAACAGGAAGTTTCTTATTTTTACTTAAAGAACAACTTGCTGTATGCAAATGTGGAATTCACTCTAACAATTATGATTATTCCACAGGGAAAATGCTAGTGCTGATACTAGCTGGAGCAGTTTCTAGATTGCCTGCATGCATTGATGAACTAACTAGAATATGTTTTTGATGTTGATATGTTTACAGGAAGTGATGAGATGATGTTGCTATGTCCGGATGAGCCTAACTTGACAAATTTGGGCTTACAGGACTCTTTTGAGGAAAATTGTTGTGTGAACTTGATA
Organism: Osmerus eperlanus; assembly: GCF_963692335.1. Taxonomy (NCBI): domain Eukaryota; kingdom Metazoa; phylum Chordata; class Actinopteri; order Osmeriformes; family Osmeridae; genus Osmerus; species Osmerus eperlanus. The sequence goes on from NC_085041.1 coordinate 9,912,314, forward strand.
CAACATTTGTTACAGATTCTTGTAAGGGAAGCGCAGGCTTCTTAGAGAGGAAGAGGTGACGTTTAGGAATTTATGACTGACTGATGACTGACTGATCCAAACAGAGAGTGACTATGGGGTTTTTATGGTTTTATGAATTTAGCTTCAGTAGTTTGGATTTGTGATAGGACTGTGAGGGTTTGATATGATACTGCTGAGTTGAAAGTATTGGACTGTATTTAACCCAGAGTGAGAATTTTGTTTTGTTTGAGTATATTTGATAAGAATTACAGAATACAGCGGACAGATGGAGAAAGGAATGTTGGAATGGAGATTCGAACTTGGACTAATCCACAAGAAAATGCGTTTTGGAAAAAGGAAGGATATGAGAATAAAAATGGAGGTTGTATGGTCTGCATAAAACATTTATCTTGAGATTTTGCTAAGTTAACACATGGAAAGATCATGCCTCTACAGTTTGTGTGATATCAAGAATGCATTATTTTAGCATACAAGAGGATTTTTAATGGATGCATAGTCATTTTGTCAGTACTTGTGGGACAAGTAATATGAGAAAAGGAATTTAAACACGATAAGCTTCACAGTTAAGGTTAGAGAAACTATTTGAGTATTGATAGATGGATTTTGTAGAGTTCAATTTTTGGAGAAGTGATACTGTTTTGATGGTTGTTGGATGGGAAGAAGTTTTAGACTTCTCAGGGGCTCAGTGGTCAAGTTTTGTTGATTTAGATTATTCTTCGATGGGATTTTTCTTTGAGGATATGTAATGATAATGGGTCACACTTGTTTATGGAAGTTATTTTGGTGTTGATAGGATTCAACATTGTGTTAATCACTTCAGTTGAATGAGAGAACAGAACTTTGAAGACTAAGTCAGACGACAAGAAGTCAGTTACCTTTAACTGACCTCTGTGAGAATGTGCTTGTTTATCACTGTGCAACCTTTTGGAGTCTACTTTGTGTGAGATTCACAGGCAGGTGAAGGAGGCTATTCCTATGACTGGACCGCTGCATGATTTGATACCAGATGACTGGATCGTGGTGAAGGACCCTTAACGCCTGGTAAAACCCAAGGTGGACGGGGCCATACCAGATTCTCCTGACGACTAATCCGGCGGTTTAGATCGGAAGGAAGAGCAACGTGGATACACGCTAACCATTGCGTGCACCTTGTCTGGAGACGGAAGCAGAGGATACGCGTTCTGCGTAGTACCAAGGAAATTTCCGAGCTGTACGCAAAGTGCAGTGTCGTTGAAAGTTGCCCTGAGCAATTTGATCGTTGTTTATAATTGGTGAATCGACTACACTGACTGAAAGAAGTTTGCCTACAGCCAACTGAAGATGGTCACTACGGATGCACGACCATGGCATCCGTTCCGACAACCTGGACTTTGTGGTGTACAGGGTACAATGGGTTTTGTCTTGAGACTAGCATTTCTTATGTTAATGTTTGAATTTTATTTTTCTTGATTAACTGTTTGGGTTTATGCTATTGTAAAAAAAAAACTAAAAAAGAGTGGAATTGTCGTGGAAATTTGGAGCAGTTATAATGTGTGTGTTTTATATATGAGGAATGTGTTTTAATGGAAGTCTAAAGTTGGTTAATGTTGAAATAACTCCATTTGGTAGAGATGCCATTTGCAGTTTATGACACCTGGGGAGGATGAGACAGCTGGTCAGGAGACAATGTGGATTCAACTGTATTGTTATTGTGATCTGGGGGAGCAGTTTAACTGATCAAGCTGCTCTGACCCTTCCTGTAGCATGGGTGGGGTTAATTAAATACTTGTTTGAAGATGTCCACACAAAGGACAGTTGACCATTTGACTGGTGAACTCCTGTGGTTTTACTATCTACTGTTTTGGGGAGAGATGCCACATCAAAGAACTGTGGGACACTTGGTATGGAGTCAAACTGTCACTGAGCAGTGCTGACCAATCACAGAGTTGGCTAAATTGAGGGATTGACCTTATAGAATGCCATTTGATCTAAAGTTTATATAAGGCAGGGTTTTAGGGTTGTTCTTTATCACTCTGGCGAACGACCTGTGGCTAGCACCTCCTTCGTTATGACTGATCACAAAGTACTTTGTTAATTCTTGATTTGTACAAGCAAAATACATTTTATTGAAACCGCCATCTCTTGACTGTTCAAATCTACACAGTGCCACTAGAATTTTTCCACTACAAGCCCCCCTCGGTTGGAACATGAACTCTGTTCCAGGGGAGAGAACTCTAAAATAAGTTATATTTATATAATAAAGGTGAGAATGCCCCGTCCCCCGTTGTCACCAACTAGTAACGGAAACTATAACAATAACAATATACAGTAACAGGTTTACTTTATTTGTAAAATCTAGATGTTACATGTGATACACACAAACAAACACACACCCCAGGTTTACATAGAAAGTACATACACACACTTACATTTAACAGTCATAGAATTGACTAAACAAGAACGTTTTTAACCTAATTTTGAATGTCGAAACAGTATCAGCCTCCTTAATTGACACAGGTAATTTGTTCCAGAGAAGAGGTGCTCTATATGAGAACGCCCTGCCTCCAGCAGTTTTTTTCTTAATTTTCGGAACCACCAGATAGCCGGCATCTTGAGATCGAAGTGTCCTTGCGGGGCGATAGGGTGCAAGGAGACCAGAGAGGTAGGGTGGTGCCAATCCATGCAGAGATGTGTAGGTTAGTAATAGCACTTTGAAATCAGCTTTGGCTTGGATAGGGAGCCAGTGTAAAGAGACGAGAGTAGATGTTACGTGATCAAACTTTCTGGTTCTAGTCAATAGTCTAGCAGCAGCATTTTGCACCAGCTGTACATTTTTTAAGTAGGTAATTGGGAGACCAGAGAACAACACATTGCAGTAGTCCAGTCGGGATGTAACAAATGCATGTATTAGTTTTTCATCATCATCCTTTGAGAGGAATTTTTGTATTTTGGCTATGTTACGTACATGGAAAAATGCAGTTCTGGTAATTTGCTTAACCCTGTGAAGCCTGACACATCAACTAATATCCGGAAAATTCTGTTTTTTGTTATTATAGTGTTTATTGGACCTTAAGTCAAAACATATTAAAAAAAATCAAAAATGTAATTTACATATGATATTTCATTTGTATCACATTTGATACACCAGGCATATTCGTCAATGTATTTATCGCAACACTACTTTTAAAAACAATATTAATATTAAATAATATTACTTTTTAAAACAATAACAAATGATTTTCACTGCTTTTGGAACATTTGAAGTGGTTTGGTTCTTATTTTTTCCCAAACAGGAACCTTTTTACAGTCTTTGTAATATACATATACCATCAGAAGCTGAACTTGTAAAGTGCAGACAGCATATCTGGGAGGTCAACACTTCCCATGAACTTGTTTTGTGTTTCAACAATGGCTGGTCTGGGAACTATTATGTGAGTTTTGGATTTTCAATCACAGTGTTTCACACTTCCCAGGGGTTTAATGCCAAAAAATGAAGAAAGTAGGTCCACAGCTTTGTTTTTGTATATAAAAAACACATAAATTCCAATCTAAATATGTCTTACTATGACATCCTTACTTTTAATTAGTTTAAAATTTAACAAAATAGTGTATTTGGCATTGTGATATGACAAAATCCAGATTGCATCATGAAATACAGTATATTGGCTATGCGGGAAACTTGTATCATATTTGATACATACATTTTCAACACAATTTTACTATAAAATAATGAATGAAACATTAATCAATTATAGGCTGCTTCAACACAGTAAATATTCATATTGAAAAATCAGAAACACTATAAATGTTATTCTTACTGTAAATTTTTCAAACTTAGCAACGATCGTCCCTACCGAAAACGAACGAGTCACTTTGTGACGGCGGCCATTTTTTAAATGGTGTTTAAATGCATGATACTGCCTGTAGTGCATTGGAAATCTACCAATTGGCAGAAGACATATCTAGGATCGTATGCAACAGTTTTTTTAAGGAAAGTATTGCTCATGATAATGACGTAGAGGTCTCTGAAACTCATGTATCAAATATGATACAAATGGCGCTACTTAATATGGTACTCAAACGAAAGGTCTGGGTCCATTGTGACTCCTAGATTTTTTACCAGCTGGCTTTGAGAGACTTTGACGCAATCTAAGTCTAAGGTCAGATTGGATAAATTATTTCTGTATTTTTTAAGACTGAAAATTTGAATCTCTGTTGTATCCGAATTGAGAAGAAGGAAATTTGCTGTCATCCAAGTTCTTAACCCAGAAACACATTTTTCCATAGCGTGTGGTAATTCTCCAGGCTTTATAGACATATATAGCTGAGTATCATCTGCATAACAGTGAACATTTACCCCAGAGCTTCTCATTATGTTTCCTAAAGGCAGCATATAAAGCGAGAATAACAGAGGGCCTATAACGGAACCCTGTGGTACTCCGTATTTTACAGTGGAACTCCTGGATGAGCAGCCATCATAGTGGACAAATTGTGATCTGTCAGATAGATACGATCTAAACCACTGAAGTGAAGTACCAGAAATCCCAACATAGTTCTCCATATGTTCCAGGAGGATCTCATGATCCACAGTGTCAAAAGCTGCACTTAGGTCTAGGAGAACCAGGACAGAGATAGAGCCTGCGTCAGATGCTAATAGTAGATCATTGACTACCTTGGCTAATGCAGTTTCAGTGCTGTGGTGAAGACGAAATCCAGACTGGAGAGGTTCATAAATCTGATTTAAGGAGAGGTGCTCAGTGAGCTGTTGTACCACAGCTTTTTCAAAAAAATTGGCCTGTAGTTGCTAAGACAACCTTGTTTTTTTTTGAAGGGGCTTAATAATTGCTTGTTTAAAATCGTCAGGGACTTGGCCGGTTATGATAGATTTATTAATAATACTAAGCATGGGTAGTCCAATAATAGGGAGAAGTTCCTTACGGAGTTTGGCAGGGAGGGGATCGAGAAGGCAACTGGTGGGTTTCGATAAATCTATCAGCTTTATGAACGCTTCCATAGAAATAGGGTTAAAGTGAGTGAGAGCCTCAACATGCAGCATGCTTGGTATAGAGGAATATTCAGTGTTCATGGCTATTCCTCCAGGGCTAGCCTGTAGTTTGTCCCTTATTGCATAGATTTTTTGGTAAAAGAATTCTAGGAAGTCATTGGGAGAGAGATCTGTACTAACACCGTGTGTACTTTTCTTAGTGAGTTTTGCAACGGTATCAAATAGGAACTTAGTGTTGTGCTGGTTCTTACTAATCAACTTAGAGAAGTATTCAGATCTGGACCTGATGAGGACTTGCTTGTACTCCATTAGGCTGTCCTTCCAGGCCAGGCGGAAAACCTCCAATTTAGTGATACGCCACTTATGTTCTAATTTTCTAGTGGATTTTTGAGAGTATGGGTTTCCTCTGAATACCATGGAGCCAATTTCTTATCTTTTCTTTTCTTAGGTTTGAAAGGGGCAACATAGTCTAGTGATAGCTGAAGAACTAAATTCAGATCCCTAGTTTTATCATTTAATGATTTATTTGGAACGTTAAGTCCTTTTAGTGCAGCGGGTAGAATACTAGCCAGTTCTAGAATCAGAATCAGAATTTGGTTTATTCGCCATGTATGTTATACAAACACAGAATTTACTGTGGCAGGGAGGTGCAAAACACTAAACATATACAGATCTTAAATTAAGTAAAAGTACAAAAGTTTAACTATTTCTAAGAACTAAACAATCTAAGAATACAACAATTTAAATATAAAATAAAATATATATGAAAATAAGAATAGAATGAGCAGCGTGAATGGTCAACAGTGCAATCGGATAATGAGATAAAGTGGCTTATGCATACTGAATTGCCATTAGATGGACTTATAATAGTTAAATAAGTGAATGAATGTCAATGGGAATCCTTGGCCTTGTTGAAGAGGCCAGTAGCAGATGGAAAGAAACTGTTCTTATGGCGTGAGGTTTTGGTCCTGATGGACCGCAGCCTTCTGCCAGAGGGGAGTAGCTGGAACAGGGAGTGACCAGGGTGGGAGGGGTCGGCCACAATCTTCCTCGCACGCCTCAGGGTCCTCGAGGTGTGCAGGTCCTCGAGGGTAGGCAGATTGCAGCCGATCACCTTCTCAGCAGTGCGGATGATACGCTGTAGTCTGCTCTTGTCCTTGGCAGTGGCAGCAGCGTACCAGATGGTTATGGAAGAGGTGAGGATGGACTCAATGATCGTCAGAGATGAGCCCAATGAGGGTGGTGTCGTCCGCAAACTTCAGAAGTTTGACAGACGGATGACTGGAGGTGCAGCTGTTGGTGTACAGGGAGAAGAGCAGAGGGGAAAGGACGTAGCCCTGAGGAGATCCGGTGCTGATGGACCGGGAGTCAGAGACTTGTGTTCCCAGCTTAACGCACTGCTTCCTGTCAGACAGGAAGTCTGTGATCCATCTGCAGGTGGAGTCAGGCACGTTCAGCTGGGAGAGCTTGTCCTGAAGCAGGGCAGGGATGATGGTGTTGAAGGCAGAGCTGAAGTCCACAAACAGGATCCTGGCATAGGATGCTGGGGAGTCCAGGTGCTGTAGGGTGAAGTGGAGGGCCATGTTAACGGCGTCATCCACAGATCTGTTGGCTCTGTAGGCAAACTGCAGTGGGTCCAGGAAAGGGTCTGTGATGGCTTTGAGGTGTGCCAGCACAAGGCGCTCAAAAGACTTCATTACCACAGAGGTCAGGGCGACGGGTCTGTAGTCATTGAGTCCTGTTGGCCTTGGCTTTTTGGGCACAGGTATGATGGTGGAGGACTTGAGGCTGGCACATGGCATGTCTCCAGGGAGGTGTTAAAGATGTAGGTGAACACCGGAGACAGCTGGTCAGCGCAGTGCTTGAGGGTGGCAGGAGAGACAGAGTCCGGCCCAGCTGCTTTGCGGGGGTTCTGCCTCTTATTGAAAAGTCTGTTAACTTCACCCTCCTGAATGGAGAGAGTTGTCACTGTAGAGGGGGTGAGGGAGGAGGCCTCGTGGGTGGGAAGGGGTAGTTCAGGACAGTCCAATTGTCTTTCAAATCTACAGTAGAACTCATTCAGGTCATTCTATAGCTGTGTTTGGGGATATGTAACGGCTAGTAGAAATTTTCTGACTGCCATCAAGGCTCTGGCAGAGGTCCAATTTGAAGGTAACCAGGCAATGGTCTGATAATATAGGATTGTGGGGGTGGACAGTGAGGTCAGTAATCACAATTCCCTGTGTGAGAACTAAATCTAATGTATGCGAGTGCAGATGGGTAGGTTTGGAAACCACCTGTGTGAGACCTGTGGAATCTATTGGAGCAGTAAAGGCCTTACTTAAAGGATCATTTGGGTCATCCACATGAATGTTAAAATCACCCATAATTAAGATGTTATCAGTATATGTCACAAGATCGGCACTAAAATCTGCAAATTCCTCTAGGAAGAGGGAGTATGGGCCAGGGGGCCGGTATAGAGTGACTATACAAAATGAGGGAGGGGGGGCAGGAGTAGTCTTTAAAGTTGTTGGTGGTTTCATGCAAATTATTTCAAATGTTTTAAAGGTGTTCACAGATTTTAGGCTGAGGTTGAAGCTAGCTTCATTTATCATAGCAACACCACCACCTTTCTTTGAGACACCAGGAACGTGTGAGTACGCGAAATCCGGAAGCGATGCTTCATTCAGGGGGGAATATTCGTCAGGTTTTAACCAGGTTTCGGTAAGTCCAATCAGGTCCAGGCTGCATTCAGACATCAGATCATTGGGCCTCATTCTCGAACCCAGTTAAGAAGAATTTAAGAAGGAATTTCTTCTGAATTGGATTTAGGAAAACATTTGGCATTCATGAAAGTTTTCTTATCTGGGATTTGTTCTGAACTTCAGAAGACTTTCCGAACTCGAAATAGCAGTCGTAAATCGGCCAGAGTTGTCTCAAATGCGATTCCTTAAAAAACCACAAGGGGAATCGCATTTAAGAAAACTCTCCGTGTTAGAAGTGTTAATGAATTTGTGAGAAATGGTTGGTGATTGCGTTCACATCAACTCTACAGACATCCTCGGATTAAAATAATTATAATAATTTACCTTGCTTGGTGTGCACACTGTTAGATCCAGTGGAGAACAATTCCACTGCTCATCTTACTGGTATGATGTTTTATGTGACAAATAAAACCTTTAAATTGCACTTGGACTTGAACATCATATAAATTCAACCAGGCCATCCAATTATCACTGATCACTCGACCTATTTAAAGGGACGAGTGTGCACCCTAGGCATACAATATGGCACAATTGCTTTTCGCTTGGACATAACGTGCGTTCCTGTTGCTTTCCTAATTGTGTCGATTCTGATTGCATACGTCACTGCTGTTGCGTGCCCTTATAAGGAGCTTTCGGGATGTGTATGTATGCAAATTCAGGAGCACGAGGACGCGCTTTCAACTTAAGAAAACTTTCGGGGGAGCACAGCTCAGAAAACTTCTGCTGCGTAGGAACATATTTTCAAGCGTTCATGAATTTGGCGGATGTCTTTTTCTTACGTTGTTTTTCCGAAGCCCCTAAGAAACATTTCAGAAGAAACTTCAGAGAATGAGGCCCATTAATCAAAACGGCCTTTGTGGATAGGGATCTGATGTTTAGGAGCCCAACATTCCAGTATGGGTTTTTGGCAGTTTTAGTCATAGATATTTCTTCTGAAAAGGTGGCACTGTTAGCAGAAAACTTAGTAGGAAGGGCAATGGGGGAGCAAGACTGAATACATGTTAAATTGGTATAATTCCTAATAATTGAAGGCCGAAATTTGGAAAAGGGGCGGGGGACCGACACCGTCTCAATGGGAAAAACGACATCAGCAACCACACTGGCTACACTACAAGCCAAGCTATCGGGCCCCAAACAACTCACAACAGTTGTGGCCCGGCTTGTTCTAATGAGTGTCAGGCGTGCTCTAAAATATCTTCAATATTCCTAGACAAAAGAAAAGCACCTCTCTAGCTCGGGTGGAGCCCGTCACCTTTCAACAAGCCAGGTTTGGCCCAGAAACGAGACCAATTATCTACAAATTCTAAACCCTGTTCTCTGCAGAAGCGAGCCAACCAGCGGTTAAGAGAGACAAGTCTGCTGTAGATCTCATCAGTCCCCCTAACAGGTAGTGGACAAGAGACTATTACTTGATGCTGACTCATCTTTTGAGCAAGGTCACATGCCCATGCTATATTAACCTTTGTGACCTCTGACTGCCTCAGCCTAACATCATTGGTGCCAACATGTATGACAATATTCTCTTACCTATCATCAGCGTGTGCGCCATGTGCCTTAGCTTTGGCCTTTGCCTTAGCCCTAGTACTAGCCAGCACCCTAAGATATAAGAGCTAATATAAGTTCCCCTAGCCTGCCTTTGGTTCCCCAGTGGTTAGAAATTTCGATAGGTGGAAACCAAGCCCTGGGTATTCTTCTCCACCTTTGAGAAAATGAAAGCTGAAACGCTCGGTTTTGAAAATGTTCCTATTGTGACGTCACAATAGGGAAGGTTACCTCCCCTTTCTCTGCTTTGCCCGCACAGAAAATTTGGCCCACCAATGACAAAATGAGCTACGACCGTGCGAGCGCTTCTATTGTTTTTTCCTCGAGACATCGTGGCTTGCAAACGACCGAAGCATGGCAGTTAGCCCCGCCTCTTTCTTCCTCATAGCATTTAAAGCTACAGACACAGAAACGGCACGTCCTGAGGATAGCTCATTGTGGGACTGCTCGTAGTGGCTGTAACTCTGCATCAAGGCTGAATTTCGGGAAAGAGACTTCAAATACAGTATTAGGGGACCACTACGGCTTAAGCATCCAAAAACATCCAAAAACAGCATGTCATGGGATCTTTAAAGAACTGTTTCTCACCAAGTCAATGTTCACACTGTTTAACACTTTCCTGCCTGAATATGCATACTTTCTCAATTAATATACCTGAACTGTTTAAACCATTTTGAAGAAAAGAAGTAGGGCTTTCTAATGATATAAATATTTGTATCATTATGTAATGCAAATCATCCTTTATCAAGACGATTTCACGCAGCCATTTTGACAAATCTTCTCCGTCTGCAATACTTCATTAGAAAACCTCATTTTTAACCACTTTCAATACAAGATAGAGGAAAAGTTAGAGCGTTTGAAACATACATAATTTCGTGGTGAATTCAGAACAGCAGACAGATTTACGCAATTCCTCTCAAACCATTTCCAAACGAACGTTTGGAAATGGTTTGGTTTCAAGTTATCCGACATCGACCAACAAACAGTAGCCTACTCTGTAAATTGTGTCGTCGAATTGTGGTAGCCAAAGGTGGAAACACTAGCAATCTTTTTCACCACCTGAAAGCCATGCATGTGCGCGAATATGAACAATCTACCAGAATGCATTTAACAAATCGAATGCCAGGTTGGTTAGAATTGTGAAATGTTTATTGTAGGCCAACAGAATAGAATATTCAGCCATGTAATAATTGTTTATAGCTAACTCACTACAACTATTTAACAAAGTTTTCTTGCGATCCCATAAACATAGGTCAGTGCTTCCGAATTATACCGTGATAAACATTTTAGGCCATACCGCCCAGCCCTACTGTGTTATCCGGTCAGCAATGTGGTGTGTACATTATTTTATGGGTATTTATCATGGTGAGTGTTAAGAAACAACATGCCAGTGATTTATTATTGTCTTGACAAAAACTGGAAAGTACTGATGTGCATTTAGCCACATGGACCAACAGACTTGACTGTATTCCAGTATGTGGGTCTGAATGAATAATCAGTCCAAAGTCACCTGTTTAGGTCTCTATTGATATTGTTTCAATATGTTATGTGTATTTGATAACACTTTTTATCTTCCCCTCTCTTTGTTTCCAGCCAAGAAGTATGGCAGTGGAGAATATCTAAACATCTCAAGTATCACCCGGGACCAAGCAGGGGACTACGAATGCAGTGCTCTAAATGACATTGCCTCTCCAGACACCAAGACGATGAAAGTCACTGTCAACTGTAAGTGAACCCATCTTTGTATTCCACTGTAATCTAATACAGTGGTACAATTCCTCTTTGAAATCAATGTTTTATTGATCGATAAGATATCATGGTCATTTGGTGAACCAACAGTCAGAGTTTCAAGTTTCTTTATATTTAACAAGAGAATTCCCCCTTTGACTGTACAAAGGTGTTTAATTCATAGCAAGGAAGTGTCTGGCTGTCATAGGGACTATGACATTATGTAGGTAATGAGTCTTTCAAAGTGTGAGGGGATGTTAATGAGCACCCAGAGCATTAATGAATGATACTAGCTTTAGTCATCACTGTCACATGGAAATTAGCTGAGGCGGAAGAGTGCTTGACAATTATTTCTGTTTTCTCCTCCTCTGCTTTCACTCTTTTTCCCCTGCATTTCACTCCCCTAGACCAGTGGTTCCCAAACTTTTTGCAGCACCAACCCTTTCTAGTGTTTGACACCTGTCAAGCACTCCCCAACACCTTACTCTGGTTAAACTTAAAAATGTTAATTGCTAAAAGGCCTATGTCTCACTCCTACTGTCCCTTGATTTCTTTAAAGTGACCGTTTTTAACCATGTGTCCATTTTGATGAATGTAGTAAGCGAAAAAATTTATGAATGAATTATCACTTAACGCCTAATATGAACAGGGCGGGGCTATTGTGACACAGACGTGCTTGTAAAATGAAATTAAATCATGAGTAATTTACAACTTGTAATGTGAAATTGTATTGCTCAATAAAACTTTGACGTGTGCATTTTTACCTCCGAGTTTATAAAGTCACAAATTTGCGGAAAAAAAGTAATTTTGCGAGAATTATTATTATTTTCTTTCAAGGAACCTCATCGCTTCATAATCAGAATCAGAATGGGATTTATTCGCCATGAAAGTTTGCAGACAAGGAATTTGCTTTGGCAGGAAGGTGCATACTTAAGCAATAAGGTACGAGAGGCAGTACATTATCGTCAATTAAGTACGTTTTCCAGGGTGTTGTTAGGCCCGACGCCCTTGAGTACCTTATTGCTTTTATAATACGGTTACCAGCGAAATTATAAATAGTAAATAAATAGTAAGCTGTCTTTCAGCACAAAATAGTTATAGCCAACAAACGTTGTGTATCCATTTCAGTAGCCGAGAGAAAATAGTCCCGTACGTGTGGCTGTTGCTATGCAACGGACAAACAGCATTGTGAACTTCACATTTGTTAGCCTAGCTAGATCTCGCACCATCTCATTCATTCTCAATGCTCATTTTATAAAAGTTGCCTTTAAAATAACAACAATGACAATGGGACACTTTCAATAAAATAATATTTAATTTAAACATTAGGCCTAAACATTCTAAATCATTCAAATGTAGGCACTGGGTATAGGCTATACTATAGTTACGAGTTACTCGATAGAATAAGGGCAAGTGTTTCTTTCGTTGCGCAACATTTCCTCAAGACCTCAATTTCTTTCTTTCTTTTTTGTCTATAAGAGCATGACGCCCACCTGAATCATCCTCTTCGGCTAACCATTGATCAAAAGTCATCCCCCCCAAAAGATCGAAGTTAACACGAAACATGTTGTTGATGTGATTACTGTCAAGCTTGAAATGAATAACGGTCGCGCACAATCTAACCGTTATTTTGATAACGCACTAATACGGAACGCTCCTCAGCTTAATTGTAAACAGGTGTACAGTTACTTTTTGAGTGCGCACTAATATGGAACGCTTCCCTTTTAAGGTAAATGTAAAAAGGCGCACAGTACTTTATCGCTCAATAATGCACACCCCGGAACTCCCTCTCAACCAATCAGAATGCTTGATTTCATCCACCCGTATTATAAAATAAACATATAGGGACCTAAAATTTAAATATGTGGACTATCTATACTAAGGCTACATAAACTAGCAGTACTAAGTGGAATTATAATTAAATAAAATATAAAATAAAATATAAGTTGCCGTAATTTACAATATAAAAATACAAAAATACAAATATTACATAAAATACAAATGTACAAGATACAATTTTGTAATGCAGTGCAAAAAGCAGTGTGTTTTAAGCAGGAAGTCATTAAAGTCAGTGTGGTCCCTGACTCTAATGACTTTGGTGTTCACTTTGCATGGTCAACCTCATCACATCACAGACGCCGCCGCTTGCCATGTATAAAGCCTGCAGTTATGGATGCCTGATCAAATTATACTTTTCAATAGGTTCGTGGTTCAACAGGACACAGCCAAGATGCTGCGCTCTTCAAAGCTGATCCACACCTCGAGGATCGATTAATTTGAGGATCTGTCGTATTGTGTCCTGTTGAACCACAAATTGAATTTGAATTGCCCGTAGATGTAACCAGCGATATCCTTGCATCTGTCCATTGCATTGTAGTTCCTGATGTACAAAAGCCATCACCTCATCCAAATAAGTATGATGTTTCCTTCTGAATAGGCCCAAATCACGGCAATGTCTTTTCAAAGTCTGAATGCTTATTACAATCTGGTGATTCTGAGAAAAATTTGGAGTAGAGCTAGCCTATTTCCTTATTGCTGAATCCTATTGAAAAGTATAATTCTGACTTTCTTCTCGCAAAATTTACAACTTTAATCTCAGAATATTACCCCCCCCCCCTCCGGATCAGTTTACCTCAGTTGAATACATACAAATATTTTTGTATCAGGTGTGTTGGAACAGGGAAATATCTAAAACATGCAAGACAGGGGAGGGGGTACTTGAGGACCAGGGTTGAGAACCACTGCCCTAGACTGATACATAATGCCATTTTGTTGTTTGTAAGTGCATGTGTCAAATGGCGACTAAGTATTTTTGTGAATGGTGCACAAACAAGCTTGACTTGAGATGGATTTTTTTAATCCAATCTTTTACAGCTCTTCTGAAACACAGACTAAATTAAAATATGGCGTGCCAATTTGTAAGTAAGTAAGTAAGACTTTATTTATATAGCACATACAAGGATTGTAGCTCAAGGTGCTTTACATAAAATCAATAAAAACAATAATACAAGTGATAAAAGTAATAATTAAAATAGCAAATTATAAAAACAATAATATAACTAATAAAAGTGATAAAATTACTTAAATGCTTCGGTAAAAAGGTAGGTTTTAAGCTGTCTTTTAAAAATGTCTAGCGTATTTGCTTCCCTAATATTTATGGGTAATTTGTTCCATAGTATTGGGGCGTAATTGACAAAGGCCGAATCACCAATCTTCTTATGACTGCTTCTGGTGACCTCTAATAGGCCTGCATTTGATGATCGCAGTGTTCTAGCTGGTGTGTAGTTTATAAGGGAGTTAGCAATGTAGCTAGGTCCTTGTCCGTGTAGAGCTTTGTATGTGAGGAAAAGGACCTTAAAGTCAATTCTGAAGGTAACGGGGAGCCAGTGTAAAGTAGCTAGGACAGGACTAATGTGTTCTCTCCTTTTAGTTTTGGTTAATAATCTAGCTGCAGAATTTTGAATGAGCTGTAGTCTTTCAGTGGTTTTCTTGGGAAGACCAGTGAAAAGTGTGTTACAGTAGTCCAGCCGGCTGGATATAAAAGCATGAATTAACTTCTCTGCATCATTTTGGTTTATGAATGGTCGTACTTTTGCTATATTCCTCAGGTGAAAGAAAGCTGTTTTGGTCACTTTATTAATGTGAGAGTTGAAGGTTACACCGAGACTCGTCACCTCTGGTTTAAGACAGTGGGTTAAGCCTCCTAGATTCTTAGTAAGCATCTCTCTTTTGGATTTGGGGCCACATAGTAGGACTTCGGTTTTGTCTTCATTTAATTTAAGAAAGTTATCATTCATTCATTTGTTTATTGCCAACAGGCAGTTGGTTATGGAATTGATGGCCGTTGCATCGTTGGGTTCAGTGGATATATATAGTTGTGTGTCATCCGCATAGCTATGGAAATCTATGTTATGTTCTCTGATTATGTCGCCGAGTGGTAACATATAAAGAGAAAAAAGTAATGGACCTAAGCAGCTTCCTTGAGCAACCCCGTAGCAGTTCTCATGTTTCTTGGACCTATGGTCTCCTAAACTAACATAAAACTTCCTTCCTGTGATATATGATATATTCAGTTCAATACACTATCCGTGAACCCAATACGTTTTTCCAGTCTATTGATTAGGATGTCATGATCAATGGTATCAAATGCTGCACTGAGATCTAACAGGATAAGGATAGAGACTTTATTTGCATCAGAGTTTAGTCTGAGGTCACTAATTATTTTGGTGAGAGCAGTTTCAGTACTGTGATATTTCCTGAAACCTGACTGCGAGCCTTCCAGGATGTTATTTTCTTCAAGAAAATAATTTAATTGGACTAAAACTATCTTTTCCAGTACTTTACTAATAAATGGAAGGTTTGATATTGGTCTGTAATTTGCAAGTAGACTGTTATCCAATTTGGGTTTCTTTAATAGGGGCTTTACAACAGCTGTTTTGAAGGCATCTGGGAAGACGCCAGTTCTAAGGGATGTGTTTATAATCTATAGCACCGGACCTGAGACACTATCAAACACCCACAACAAGAATGTTGTGGGTATAGGATCAATATCTGAGGTTGTGGAGTTAGATTCGCTGACAATTTTGGAAAGTTCACTAAGTGTGATACAGGTAAATGTGCTCATGGTTATGTTGCAGAATCTACTGATGTCAGTTTCGACCCCACTATTAATAATACTAGCTCTGATCAAAGTTATTTTGTTCTTGAAGAACAAAGCAAGCTCTTCACATTTAACTGCTGAGGATGGAGGTGGAGCAGGGACAGTGTTTAGCAGCTGGTCAATGGTGGAGAAAAGAACTCTGGAATTTCTGGCATTTTCTGTAATAATGTTGGAGAAATATTCTCTCCTTGCTAGACGGATGGTTTTGTTATAGGTGGTTAGTGTATCTTTGTAGATATTGTAGTGGATAGTGATCTTTGTTTTCCTCCATTTTCTCTCTGCTGCACGGCATTTTCTTTTCGTTTCACTAACATTTTTATTTCTCAGCCATGGGGAGGTTCTGCTTGTGCACTTCTTTTTTGTTTTCAGTGGTGCAACAGTGCAAGAGTCTAACACAGATAATAGTGCATCATTGAGGTTCTCTACCATTTCATTCAGAGAGCAATCATGGTTAGTCGGCTCATATAGAGCAAATTGTTCAGAAAATGTCATCATAGCTGTATCGTCTAAATATCTTCTATGGATTTTTTGTTAGGATAATTTCCACATTAAAAAGTATATAATGATGGTCTGAGAGGGGTAGATCAGTTATTGAAATATTATTGATATTTAGTCCAGTTGTTATCACTAGATCTAGTGTGTTTCCATGCCGGTGTGTTGGGTCTGTTATGTGTTGAGTTAGATTGAAACTGTCGAGGAGATTTAAGAGCTCAATAGTTCTTGGGTCTGCTTTTTTATTTACTTGGATATTTAAGTCTCCGTTTAAAACTACTTTGTCATATCTAGTGACACATAGTGATAATAGTTCAGAGAATTCTTGTATGAATATTGGCGAGTGCTTGGGTGGCCGATATATAATAACAAAAAGTATTGATTCGGTTTTGAGCTCTATAGCAAGATATTCATATGATGTGAATTCACCTAGCTCAGTGATTTTGAACAACAGTTTAGAGGAGAAAATAGCTGCGACTCCTCCACCTTTTTTTGATGTCCTAGAAACTTGGTGAAAGCTGTAATCGGGCGGACACGCTTCTATCAAAGTTGCTGTTGCCATGTCATTGTTTAGCCAGGTTTCTGTTAGACAGATGCAGTCTAAGTTGTTTTCTTTGACCAGATCATTAACTAGAAATGTTTTGTTATTTAGTGATCTAACATTTAGAAGGGCCAGTTTCATCTGTGGGGTATTAACAGATAAAACAGGGGTAGATAAATCTGTTGGAAGAATATGGATAGTTCTGTGACTTCTAACACTAGTTTCAGGTTTGTAACCATGCATTTTACCATGCCATTTTCTGTTTGTGATGATGACCGGTATGTCCAATGAAATAGCATGGTGGCTGTCCTAGTGTAGCTTTTCTTTGTATTTGTTTGTACATCAAATCAAATTGATTTGTATAGCCCTTTTTACACGCAAGCATGTCACAGAGGGCTTCACATACGCCCATAGAACTGCCCCTCAACCAACCTAAACCCTCAAGGAAGACAAGGAAAAACTCCCCCCCCAAAAAAACTCTCAACAGGAGAAAAAATGGAAGAATTACATGTTTGTATTTGCACAAAACAAAGAGGATAAATATTATTCAGCTGGCATGCCATGGGCAGATTTTGCTGGGATTCTAGGTATGTGGTGAGTTATATAATTTCAGGATCTGCTTTTGATTCAGTTTTGCAATGAGGCATCAAAATCACTGCATGGTCATTGTCTACCAGACTTGTGTTATTGGAGCAAAATCATTTATTATAATAATAACTAGAGAGGGAACAATTTCTGGGGAAATTGTAGGGTGTGCTTGCTTGCGTCGGTTGCACAGGGGTCCGTTTTTTAATGACATTTTTACTACTGATATTTCTGTATATTTTATATAAAAATGCATACTTATTATTTATAAAGATTACATAGATTTAGAAGCATTTTTTTTTTTTTGCTGCTCATTTACAACTGAAAATACGAGTGAAATGTAGAATGAAATAGATGTCTTCTCATTTCCCCTGCAAGAGGCAGCCTCATAGTTGCATCAAAACGAATAAATTTGGCAGACCGGTGTACAAATGTACCTAATCTCTACAATACCAACACTACAATACCATCTGCAAACTGAAAATATGCCCCCAAAAACGTAAATGAGCTTGACATTTATTTAGTGGAAAATCGCTCATTCATAAAAAGCTCACTGGTAGCGATCATTGTCAGTAACAACGCAAAATGCGATACAGCCCTGTGTGGAGAAGCTACCCCGGTAAATTGTACTACTAGACTACTGCTGTGTTCGTCTTGGTAGCGATTGCGTTGGTTGAATTCGATGTAACGTTCCGTTGTATTGTTTAGGCTGAAATTAATTATTTTCATGAACAGATTGACAAAGTTTAGGTTGTGGCAATGAAGTTCAGGTTGGTAGTCAGATAGTTTCATCTATTGAAAGACTTTTGATTTAAGTAAGGGGAGTGCCGAACATGTTCTGTCGCCGTTTGACTTCCTAAACAGCTGTGTAACGCTAGATGTTTTTGTAGTGTGTCTAGTGTAAGCTACAGCGTTGCAGTGAGCAACACTGGTTTGAAACCACAGGTAATGATAATTTCACCAACAAATCGTTTACTTGTAATGTAATGTCATAATAAATCCTACAACGAAAATGTATTTGTGAGGAATGTTTATTTTAACGATTGAAGACAGATGCATCATAGACCACTGTAGGCTAATGTCATGATGCTAATGCTTCAGTGAAATAGTAGACTATCGTTTCCGAAAGTAGATTCCGAAAGGCCTACTTCCTTAATAATATCAGCTAATATTGTACATAACATTTCACAATTGTGTTTCACATCACAAAGTAAAATGAGTAAATAGTTATCACCCTGGCCTCTTTGCTTGTGGCGTTTCTGCAGCTGCCTTGCAGTAAAACTATAGTTAGCCTAGCTATCCCCCAATAGTGATGTGTCGTTCGTGAACAAGGACTCGGGAGTAACGAGTCCTCTCAAAGAGTGATTTGTTCATTTTCTCGTGGCCGCGCATCGGGACTGTTGCATAGGCTCGTCCAAGTAAACAGAAATGATTCGTTCATTTCCCGACTCGGTCTTTCTACGAGTCTTTGGATCATTTTTCACGTGACCTGCATAGGCTCTGTAGTGGTAGTTAGAGGAAACGAACGATTTGTTCATTTCCCGACTCGGTCTTTCTACGAGTCTTTGGATCATTTTTCACGTGACCTGCATAGGCTCTGTAGTGGTAGCTAGAGGAAACGAACGATTCGTTCATTTCCCGACTCGGTCTTTCTACGAGTCTTTGGATCATTTTTCCCGTGACCTGCATAGGCTCTGTAGTCGTAGCTAGAGGAAACAAACGATTCGTTAATTTCCCGACTGGGTCTTTCTACGAGTCTTTGGATCATTTTTCACGTGACCTGCATAGGCTCTGTAGTGATAGCTAGAGGAAACAAACGATTCGTTCATTTCCCGACTCGGTCTTTCTACGAGTCTTTGGATAATTTTTCACGTGACCTGCATAGGCTCTGTACTGGAGGAAACAAACGATTCGTTCATTTCCCGACTCGGTCTTTCTAAAAGGCTTTGGATCCTTTTTTCACGTGACCCGCATTGTATTTTTTAGTAGAGGAAACAGTTTCCTCATTCCCTTTCGCGTGGCCGCTGTTTTAGTAAGACGTGAATGATATTCGCTCAAGTCATCATACTGACTGGTTTTGTTATTTTCACTTTACATTTACACTTACAGTTTAGTGCAGTGTAATTGTTTGCCGTGATAATTGTTGGAATGCAGCATTCCAAGTATTGTTCTTTGAATCTTTATTCAACTTATTGTTGGAATGCTGCTTCAGCATTCAAAGTATTGTTCTTTGAATCTTTATTCAACTTATTATTATTTATCTTCTATTGCTTCCGTGGCACCTTTCAGCGCCTTCAAATCTTCAGCTATTAAAACCGTTCAGCTATTAAAAAATTCAGCAGTTTCAGGCCATGGGTGCTATGACTTTTCAGCTTTGTACCTCTTATGCTTGAATTAATATAAATCAATATTCATAATATTTTTAACATGGGTTTCCAATGGAGTTTTCTTTCAAATCCTCTCAAACTTCTTTAAACTTCTTCAACTTCCAAATCCTTCTTCTTCCTCAATCTTTCAGCTAGAGCCACCATTTAAACTTTAAAATGTTGACAAAACCCTAAACTTTTTTGAAATAATTCAGCTTTTTGATATTTGATACGTTTTTCTGAGATTTACATGGGTGTGTACGTGAAACCCTAGAGTGCAGACTGAAACGCTTAAGGCCGATATATGCTTCTGCGTTTTTCGAAAAACTGACACATGGGAATGCCCTCGTCTCCGTGGAACGCCCTCTTCGAGCTCTCCGTCAGCCATCGGAGAGCTCGACGTGCACCTCCTGAATTTTCTAACTATCCGTCGTAATTTCGGAGAGCTACGGAGACCCCCTTGGCTGTGATTGGTCAGTATTAAGAACCGCTTGCGTCAGGTGCGGGGGGCGGGGTTGCCGTGATAAACAGGACGAACAGAATCCTTTGACTGCCATTGCTGTACGTTTTTACAATTCATATTTCAGCTAAACAGTACATGTAAATCAGCATCTGAATTAAAATGTGACGAGAAATGGGCAGTGTAGTTGCTGAAAATGTGCGTATTTTATTGATGAAACGGCTAATTTGTAAATTTGCTCCGACTTCTCGATAATCTAGGTAAATAAACACTCCACGACGACTTACAAAAAACCGTTGCGCCACCTACTCTTCTGGCGGTGAATTGTTTTCAGCACCCACAGCCTACGGAGAACCATAAACGAAGTCTATCCGTCCGTATCCGTGCGTATCCGTGCCCCCGCCCATCCGTAAACGGAGACGCAGAAGCATATTTCGGCCTTTAGAGTGGAGGCCTGAGCTTCAGATGTCGTTGAAAAAATATTTATAGTTTGCCAGCATTGCCACAATTTTCGCTCTTCTTGCTTCATTTTTGGATCAATAGATAGCTAATTTTGTGCTGGTTGTAGACAGTTGTCTGTTGAATCCAACAGACGTACACATTTGTTCAGAGCCCCACGAAAGCGAGACAAAGTCCAACTCTCGCCCCATAGAGACCAGTGCAAATCTGGTGACAAAATCGTCAGAGAAAGCAAAAAGAACAAGATTTTGAAACTGCCGGTAGAGTCGTATTTCTGACCGCACAGACATATAAAGGACATCTCTGGTTTCGGCAGAGTCTTGGGTCTCGGAAAATATATTTTTGGATTGGACGTATAGTTTTGCGTCTAAGTTAACTTGTTTGAGGTGTGGATTCTAGCTCCATTTCTGTTATTCTCTACCCTCAGCTGGTTAGCAATCATAGCTGCACCATCACCGTGGCAACGACAGACACGCACCACTCAGTCTCTCACACAGGTGATTTGTATTAGCTGATTAGTGGAGTCACAAGACAGAGCTATTCAGTCAACTTGTCTCATTAAAAGACCAATAGCGCTATAATTTCAGCTACTAAAACGAATATACTACTTCTACTACTTCTACAGTTGAACAGTTCAGCTTTCAGCTTCTCCCGCATTGTAGGCTATTTAAGCTCTTAGCTTTGTTAGATGATGCAGTTCAGCTTCCACACTGCCTCTTGAAATTCGACTATTTCTTCGATTACTTCACAACGTTCAAACTTATTCTCCCGCATTGTATTTAAGCACTTAGCTTTGTTAGATGATGCAGTTTAGCTTCCACACTTCCTCTTTTGTGTGACTCACACATTTTTGAAATTCATTTCAGCTTTCAGCTTGCGGGTATTTTCTAATTCTGTAGCCTATTTTCAGCAATTTAAAAACAAATAATTCATATTTCAGCATTCCAACGCATTTTCTGCAGGAAATGCACTTTTTTCTTAGTTCTTAGTTTCTTCTTAGTTCTTCCGCCGTTTTTTGTCCTTTAACTAGTCCTGCATACTTTCACCGATTCCTACAATTTTTGTATCAAAACGTTCAGCTCCTTCAGGAGATGTGTGCTATGTCTTTTGGTATTTCTCACTCCTATACTTTTTAAGATATTAAGGTTTTTGTGCGGGGAGTCAGGTGGCTGAGCGGTGAGGGAATCGGGCTAGTAATCCGAAGGTTGCCAGTTCGATTCCCGGTCATGCCAACTGACGTTGTGTCCTTGGGCAAGGCACTTCACCCTACTTGCCTCGGGGGAATGTCCCTGTACTTACTGTAAGTCGCTCTGGATAAGAGCGTCTGTTAAATGACTAAATGTAAATGTAATGTAAATTATTCTCCCATTAAAAGTTATGGTAAATCCTTTCAAATCATTAAAAAGCTTCCTCCTCTTTTAAACGTAACTACTTCAGCATACTTTCAGCTAGAGACTCCATTCAACCTTTAAAATGTTCACAAGACATTCAGCTATTCCCAATTGATTCAGCTTTTTGAAATATTCAGCCAATTTTGAATTATGACTGTTTCAAATACATTAAAACTTTTTCTCCTTCTTGATTTTTATGAATGAGCGTCTGTTCTTTTCTTGATATTGAACTAAATTGTCAAACAAATTCCTCTAACGTTCATATAGTTTAACTTACAGAAACAAGTTATACCTTAAAATGTAGGAAAACTTGTCCTCTTTTAGCCAATGTAACTACTAAAGAGCTCACATTTACAGATTTTCAGCTATGAGCCTTGAAGCGAGAGCAGCCTTTCAAATTCTCTCACTAACTTCAATGGAGAGGTGGGTAAAATCCGTAAGAGAAAGGAAGACGGAAGAAGTTAACCTAGACGCAAAACTATACGTCCAATCCAAAAAATAAGGATATTTTCCGAGACCCAAGACTTTGCCGAAACCAGAGATGTCCTTTATATTTCTGTGCGGTCAGAAATACAACTCTAACGGCAGTTTCAAAATCTTGTTCTTTTTGCTTTCTCTGACGATTTTGTCACCAGATTTACATTGGTCTCTATGGGGCGAGAGTTGGACTTTGTCTCGCTTTCGTGGGGCTCTGAACAAATGTGTACGTCTATTGGATTCAACAGACAACTGTCTACGACCAGCACAAAATTAGCTATCTATTGATCCAAAAATGAAGCATGAAGAGCGAAAATTGTGGCAATGCTGGCAAACTAAAAATATTTTTTCAACGACATCCGAAGCTCCCCTCAACTCTAAGCGTTTCAGTCTGCACTCTAGGCTTTCGGAGAGGCAGTTAGAACCGAAACTGTACTGTACTGTAGCTAGTGATACGTGAAGCAGCATTCCAACAATTAGCTATTACTTACTGCTTAGTTAATCTTGGTTCCATATTAGTTAATAGTATTAAATTCGGTGTTAATGTAGCTACCTATTACTTCCTGCATAGCTACTCGTTAACAACGGACCATTATTCTAAAGTGTTACCTCGTTTCATTATAAAAGGTACGTGGCCCCAGTCTCTATGTCACCGAGGACAGCAATGTAGCCGTATTTCCGAGTACTTACAGCCCTTTGGACCTCTTAGTTAGGGGGCATTACGAGGTGCACGGCGAGAGTATTAGTATGGAGGACTCATCTAGTGCTAAATACATCTATAATTACATTGAAGTGAGGTTCCAGTGCGGCCATGGTGTCGATACCGTAACAAATTACTCACTCTTTGTGAATCTTCTGCAAACTTAGCAGGTTCAACACATGAAGAAATCAATAATGTCCAGGTCACAAAAACAACATTTAGAAATTAAGTTTGTTCCGTGACCAGTTTTTTGTTTCATTTTTTTGTCAGTCAGTTGGTTCTAACGGGGAAACTCTTTTGCTTTCCCCCACATGGACAGACACTTTGTTCATGCATACCTTACTTAGTTTAGCATACCTCTCACTTTGTCCTGTTATGTCCTGAGTATGTATTTGTTTGGTGTTGTTTAGTCAATTGTTTGCTGTTAGCTGTTTAGTCCCTGTACAGCCTGCATGTTTTGTTTATTCCTGTGTCCCTGGATAAAGTTTTTGTGTATGCCCAAGTCGCCCTTGGCATACACAACCAGCAGGAAAACTTTGTCTAAAAACACTAGTTAGAACCGGACAACCCACTGTATTTTTGTATAGGTTAGTAGTCAACTAAGTGGTTCTTGAGGCAGGCAAGTTCAGTTTAGGGGTGTTTTGGACTACCGTATTTTATTTTATTTTTTTTCTTGTGGTGGTGCGGTTTATATTTCTATGCAGCTTATAGCTCGTTTTTTTAACAAAACAACAGTAAAAAACTTTTTTCATGAATGCCATTTAAATATTAGTTAATTCCCAGGCAATAGAAAACATACATTACGCACTTACTTTGGTTTTCGTACGTAGTTTCAAATGATCCGTCCCCAAACAACATGTTGTGCAGACCTCATCTTGGTCAAACTCAAATTGAAAGGGCTTACGTATGTAAATTAATCCATGCTGATTTTTATGTTAATGTATCACACTCAAAATGTGCAGGTGCATCCTGTATCCACTGATCATCCCTGAGATGTTTGTACAACTTGATTGGAGTCCACCCATGGTAAATTCAGTTGATTGGACATGATTTGGAAATGCACACATCTGTTTATATAATGTCCCACAGTTGACAGTGCATGCCAGAGCACAAACCAAGCCACGAAGTCCAAGGAATTGTCTGTACACCTCCGAGACAGGATTGTATCGAGGCACAGATCAGGGGAAGGGTACAGAAAAATGTCTGCAGCATTGAAGGTCCCAATGAGCATAGTGGCCTCCATCATCCGTAATTGGAAGAAGTTTGGAACCACCAGGACTCTTCCTAGAGTTGCCAGACGGAAACCACTCCTCAGTAAAAGGCACATGACAACAGGTCTGTAGTTTGCAAAGAGGCACCTGAAGGACTCTCGGACCATGAGAAACAAAATTATATGGTCTGATGAAACAAAGATTGAACTCTTTGGCCTGAATGCCAAGCGTCATGTCTGGAGGACACCAGGCACCCCGCTCATCATTTAGTGATTTACATTTACATTTGGCCAATCACCTGGCCAATACCATCCTTACATTGAAGCATTGTGGTGGCAGCATCATGCTGTGGGGATGTTTATCAGCGGCAGGAACTGGGAGACTAGTCAGGATCGAGGGAAGATGAATGCAGCAATATACCGAGACATCCTTGCTGAAAACCTGCTCCAGAGCGCTCTGGACCTCAGACTGGGGTGAAGGTTCATATTCCAACAGGACAACTACCCTAAGCACACAGCCAAGATAATAAAGGCAGAGCCCAGACTTGAACCCGATTGAATATCTCTGGAGAGATCTGAAAATGGCTGTGTACCGATGCTCCCAATCCAACCTGATGGAGCTTGAGAGGTCCTGCAAAGCAGAATGGGAAAAACTGCCCAAAAATAGATGTGCCAAGCTTGTAGCATCATACTCAAAAAGACTTGAGGCTGTAATTGCTGCCAAAGGTGCTTCGACAAAGTATTGAGCAAAGGCTGTGAATACTTATGTACATGTTGTATTTTAGATATAATTAGTCTTAATTTTTGCAAATCTATAAAAAATGTTAAACAAAACTTTTTCACTTTGTCATGGTGGCAATTTTGAGGGGAAAAATGAATTTGATCCATTTTAGAAAAAGGCTAACATAGCAAATTGTGGGAAAATGAAGAGCTGTGAATACTTTCGGGATGTATTATAAACATGTTTGTGCGTGTATTTAAATTCCTTTGATATTGATAGTCTTTCATTAATTTTGTCTTTGAAATGAGTGGTTCACTTCATACAATTTCCCAATGCAGGAGCTTGAATTGTGTTTCCTTTTAAGATAATGGCAGAAATTGAACCAGCTTTGCCTCCTAAAGGAATATATTAAAAACTACTTTGAACACTGCCAGTCAGATTTAAACTGTCCTTTTTATTCTCATTCATTGACAATTAGATCATTCAAATTACTACACTTGGTTAATGAATGGAACACCATCCTAATAATATATAGCACAAATACAACATTAGAGGGAAGAAAATAAAGCAAAAATGCAGATTTAGTGAATTAATTAATTTGACAGACTTTGATAATACGAACACCGTCGACCAACTCCTATTGTTACTAACTACAGTATTAGAGTCAGCCTAATGCATTGCACATATTCAAATTTCAATCCAATAATTAAATGTTTTGTAACCACAAGCTCTTAGAACGTTTAATGTACAAAAAGTGCCCAGGCAGCTTGAGACCATTGTTAAAGCTTGCTCTCTGGCACTGCCAAATAGATTATGTTTCATTTCAGAAGCATATGAAAGGATACTGATTTCATTTGAAGGACCTGCCACTGCCATACAGTCTTTTAATATATGTTAACCAATTTATAACCATGTCATAGTCAAGTCATATCCTTTTCCTTTACATATGGATTAACTTTCCTACTACCTGCCCCCAGTGTACATTATGTGTATTAAATCACTGACCACAATAGGATACTGGATCAAATCATCTATCATATTAGAAAAGTTTTTTATGAGGACAAAATTGTTGTTACTTTTATAACAATGACATTTTGTTTCTTGGTCCCAGTTGCTCCAACCATCCATGAGACGAAGAGCCATGCGGTAGGGCTAGGTCGCACTGCTCTGCTGAGGTGTGAAGCTGCATCTGTTCCTGTCCCAACATTTGAGTGGTACAAGGGAGAGAAAAGGTGAGACCCTACTCCTTTCACATTTAATTTTGTATTTATTTTTTTATCCGGAAGGAAAAGTAATTTGCACCTTATTGCATGTTTACACAACACTATTGTAACCCAGGTTAAAAATAAATATGATTTAGTTAATAAATAAGTGAATAAATAGTATTAAAACTTACCTGAGTAAAGTTATAGTAGTTATAAAATCCATGATTTAATCTGATTAAAATGTTATCCTGGTACTTTAAGATACTGCTGTTGTATCAATCAGAATAACTGTAGCTCTTCCTGTGGCGGGAAGAACGTATTTGCAAGAGATTGAAGACAGCGATATAGAAGAAAGACGCTTGTTTGAAACCAGTGAGCTAAATAACTTGAAAAGACTGGATTTGTATTATTGTAAGCTTTTATTTTATTTTCTAAAAGTGTTTTGAGTTGTGTTCTGTCTACGTCGGTAGACTGTGGTTATTTTGGCATTAGTTATTAAGTTATTGAGAGATACCGAGAAATCGCGTGGAGCTAAGCATCCATGCGGCTGCATCCATGCTAGCATCCTAGCTCCATGCTTGCAGAAGAATAGATGGCGAGCCTTCCGAGCCAGTAACCACACTGAACTGAATCCTGTTACATCGGAGGAAAGCACCTGCTGTCACAAGCATCAATCCTTTCGTCCAACGAATGGTAGGACTGACAGAAACCTTCATTACTTCAACTAGAAGTTCGCGGGAACGTTGGATTTCGTGGTAAGAGTGACCATCTCAGATCGACGGACTGTTTCTACCTCAAGTGGAATTCACGAACTGCACAACGTGGTCGTAAGAAAGAATCCGTCTGAACTTGTTAACGAGCCAGTTACCACATACTGAACTGAATATACACCATTACATTCACAGTATGTTTAGAATGTGTTCTTTTGATATTTGAATGTTATACTTGAAATATGATTAGTGTGTTTGCTGAAAGCAAAAACACTTGTTATTCTGCATACTTATATATTTTTTTGTGTGTTTGCTGAAAGCAAAAACACTATTGTTATTCTGCATACTTATTATTGGGTGTGCTTGCCTTCGGCAAGGGCACAACCTGTGTTCTCTCACATATATTTCTTTATGTATTAGTGTGTTTGCTGCAAGCAAAAACACTATTGTTATTCTGCATACTTATTATAAATTTTCCTCCCGGACACGTTTTTTTGCTCGCCTACTAGTTTCACACTGTTTAAGATAGAAACACTGTTCAAAATTCATTTGATAAAGTCTGAACTGCTTTAGTGTGCTATTACTTTTCTCATTGATAACTTTTAAAGTTTTTAAGATATTAAAGTTTAAAGTGCAAAAAAAAATTAATAGGTTTCAATGGTTCAGAATGTTCAAGTCAAATTCCATTGTGACAGAACTGTTTCTCACCGTGTCAATTTTTCAGAATCAGAATCAGAATGGGATTTATTCGCCATGAAAGTTTGCACAGACAAGGAAGGCTTTGGCAGGAAGGTGCATACAATAAACATATAG
Source organism: Osmerus eperlanus (assembly GCF_963692335.1). NCBI lineage: Eukaryota > Metazoa > Chordata > Actinopteri > Osmeriformes > Osmeridae > Osmerus > Osmerus eperlanus. The sequence continues at coordinate 9,940,123 of NC_085041.1, forward strand.
GGACCTAAAATTTAAATATGTGGACTATATACTAAGGGTACATAAACTAGTAGTACTAAGTGGAATTAGAATTAAATAAAATATACAATAAAATATAAGTTGCCGTAATTTACAATATAAAAATACAAATATTACAAAAAATACAAATGTACAAGATACAATTTTGTAATGCAGTGCAAAAAGCAGTGTGTTTTAAGCAGGAAGTCATTAGTCAGTGTGGTCCCTTGGCCTTGTTGAAGAGGCCAACAGCGGAAGGGAAGAAACTGTTTTTGTGGCGTGAGGTATTGGTCCTGATGGACCGCAGCCTTCTGCCGGAGGGGAGTGACTGAAACAGGGAGTGTCCAGGGTGGGAGGAGTTTTGACACTGTTCAACACTTTCCTGCCTGAATATGCAGACTTTTTCAAATAATAGACCTGAACTGTTTATACCATTTTGAAGACAAGATGTAGGGCTTTCTAATGATGTAAATATTTATATGATTATGTGAGGCAAATCATCCTTTATCAAGACGATTTCACGGAGCCATTCTGACAAAAAATCTTCTCTGTCTGCATTACATTTTTTAGAAAACCTAATTTTTAACCACTTTCAATACAAGATAGAGGACAGGTTAGAGTGTATGAAATGTGCGTAATTTTGTGGTGAATTCGGAACAGCTGACAGATTTAAGATAGACTATTTTGTTTAAAAGTTATGATCACTGAAGTGATGAGTGGAAACACAATTCCAAGCTAGCGCGATGGCTCTCCATAATTAAAAACGGTTCTACTTTTTTCCACAATCGACCAAATTGGCCAAACAAGGTATGTACATTGAGCTTAAAGTGTACATAATCTAGCTAGATCATTTTTCTTTTAGCAAGTTTCACAGAAATCTGCAAAAATCGAGGCTCAACACTGTCATACCTGACCGTCACGAACAGCCAAACCGGGGTCACGAAAGTGTTTCCTGCAGCTGGCGTTAGTCCTACGAACAAAGGCTTCGTAACTGAAAAGTTTTTAGTTAACATTTTAGTTGACGATATTGAACACAGATGTTAAGAAACTTATCTTTACTCTAAATATCTTATCCGTTTTCAATTTGAAGCAGTAAATCTAACACAGTAGGAATTCTCCCACGACATCCGCTCGCTCCGCTTTGACTAACAAATATGTTCTCTCAGTCCACCATACATTAGACGAGCACTTTCAATACAAGATACAGGCCATGTTAGAGTTGATATATACATAATTGTGTGGGCAATGTAGAACAGCAGACATATTCGAAATATGATCTTTTGTTCAGTTATTGCCATTTTAGCTTAGCCTGGCTCTGCCCTCCTACGTACTTCCGCTCAATTTTGATTTTGCTTCTGTACTAGGTCTGGCCATGAGGTAAGTAAGTCAGATGTCTCCGGTTAATTTTCTACCGGCCAATCAGCGAACAGAGGGAGTGGCTGAGAACAATGACGTTGATGTCGTGTGCTAGTTTGTGTTGTAGTTCCGTAATGGCGGCGGAGAAAGATGCGAGCGAAGCTATTCGGTCCGTTGTGGCAACGCTGCCGAATATCCATAAGCTAAAGCCAGAGCAAGAACAAGTTTTGCTGACTTTTGTTGGTGGCCATGATGTTGTGGCCCTCCTCCCCACGGGGTTCGGGAACAGTTCAATTTTCCAGCTATGGCAGCTAGCTGTGTTACAGTAGTGGTGAAAGAATTGGCGAACGCTAGCGATTGGTTATGGCAGATCAGAGTGAATCTGGGCAGATCCAATAGTTTTAAACTTTAACAGAGTACCCGCCTACAAGGAAGTCAACGCTTGTCAATGGAGCGAGGCCAGACTCTCTGTACAAATGAAATGTACGAGAGTCTGGTTAGGACCAGGCTAATTCTAGCTGCCATAGAACGGCGAAACCAGGTCACATAGCTAGCTACGTCTATCGTTCGTTACCTACAAACAAATGCTTCTTAACAGTATTTACTTTTTATTGGCGATATTGACAACAGAGGTTAAGGAACTTAACACTACGTCACACGACTGTCAAATGCTCAACTGCGCATGTCGGATGCAAAAGACAAACTTCTCCCGGGTATAATACACTTGGAGTGTCGATCAGGTCATCATATATCTTTGGCCACTGGATTTCAGGGCTTGACATTAACTTTTTGAGGCACTTGTCCTTGGACAAGTACATTTACGTTTCATTTGTCGATGCACAAAAGTCACTTGACCCCGATACCTTTAAATAGCCTGACCAAGTGATCGGGCAAAACTAGCGTGGCTAACGGAGGTCACTTTCTCAGGCAAATGACGAATGAAGCAGGCTTAGTTAAAGAAATCCGAGATGCTGGCTATCTTCAGCAGGCTCGTATCTACAAAAGACAGTCCTCCCTGACGTTTTTAGTGTAGAATGGAGTGAAATACAACATTGTGCACACTGCCAGTGAGCGACCAGAGGCAAACAACGTCAAAACAGTGTAACGGGGACGCAGTCTCACTCACATTGCCAGTTTTACACAAATCACAAAAATAATCCGACCAGCTGGCTAAAAGCAGAATTCCCATATCTCTTGAAAGCTGCCTTGCTCGACTTTTTAGGTGTAGAATTGACTGTAAAACTGTAAAATTATGAACTTTGTGACATGACTTGAAGACATGGCTGCCGCTAAGACTATGCGGTCTACCGGGCAACATTCTCACTCAAATTTCAAGACTTTCGTAACCCAAATCAAAATTCTGATGTGACAGATCAATGGGGAATCGCTTTCTCTCTTAAAGACTGTCCTCCTCAACCTTTTTGGTCTTTTTAAATCGAACTATTTGTATAATCCGTGTACTTCTCTAGCCATTATAAAAGCTATCCTTTCCCGGTTTTCTGCAGCCACAATGCGCGCGCATCCCGAATGTTTACAAACAAATAATTGGTCTATATGATCCGCTGGCTAGATGTAACATGACCTTATCTACTACCCACAATAGTTCAGCCTTATTGCAGCAGAAGCAGCAACATTTTAATCAGAGTTGGAGTAGCTTTTGCAGTTGCACAACAGTCACGTAATGTGACGAGATTTAATTTAAAAGTATAAAAAACTCACCAGGGACTACTCCAACATCGGCAACCCTGCACTATGGATTATTATTTTGAATCTTTAAATTAAGTGTCTGAACAGGACTGGGTGTGCAGGCACACATGATTAGTTTCTCCTCCATGTTGATACTGAAACCTAGATTCTAGGTTAGAAATGTTGACAATGACCAACGGTTGCTACGTTACAAGAAACAAGGAACCAATCCGATTGGCCAACGCTCTTCACTGTTCCACTGTTCAAACTTTTTTCTGTTTCTACGTCTTTCAATTATTAATACTTTTCAGAATGGGTTTTATTCGACAAGAAACATCACACAGACAAGGAATTTACTGTGGCAGGAAGGTGCACACATTAAACATATAAGAATCTTAAATAAGAAGTGTACAAGTCTAACTCATACTAAGGGGCTAAAAATGTAAAAGATTTAGAATGAAATAAAATATAAAATGGCTATAGTACAAATAGGGCAACCGTGCAATATGGCAAGGTGTCTTGTGCAGATAAAGTGATAAGTGGTCAAGTCAGTGTGAGTCCTTGGCCTTGTTGAAGAGGCCAGCAGCGGATGGGAAGAAACTGTTTGTGCGGCGTGAGGTTTTGGTCCTGATGGACCGCAGCCTTCTGCCGGAGGGGAGTGGCTGAAACAGTTTGTCCAGGCTGGGAGGAGTCGGCCACAATCTTCCTTGCTCGCCTCAGGGTCCTCGAGGTGTGCAGGCCCTCGAGGGTAGGCAGATTGCAGCCGATCACCTTCTCAGCAGCGCGGATGATACGCTGCAGTCTGCTCTTGTCCTTGGCAGTGGCAAAATTGTACCAGATGGTGATAGAGGTGAGGATGGACTCAATGATGGCTGTGTAGAAGTGCACCATCATTGTCTTTGGCAGGTTGAATTTCTTGAGCTGCCGTAGGAAGTACATCCTCTGTTGTGCTTTCTTGGTGAGGGAGCTGATGTTCAGTTTCCACTTGAGGTCCTGGGAGAGGATAGTGCACAGGAAGCGGAATGACTCCACAGGGTTGACTGCGGAGTCGCACAGGGTGATGGGGGTGACTGTCTTAAGAGCATTGAGCTCTAACATAACGCTTTAACATTTATGAAATTAAATAAGATACCCTTTTCATCACTCTTTTTAATCCTTTTTCAACCGTAAGAAAATATTGCAATGCATAACAATGACAGATTTACTTTTAACGCTGTCTCACCATTTTGGTTTCAAAGCAACACTTTTTTTCACTTTCATACTGCTGACATACTTTTTTGTCTGCTATATTGATAACTGTTATGCAATATATTCTTCATCACTATATTTTCTCATTTTTCTAACTTCAAACCTTTTTCTGTTTCTCAGTCTTTCATTCTTTAATACTTTTAACGCTTAAGATTTTATGAAAGTCAATAAGATACTATTTTCATCACTCTTTTTTCTCCTTTTTAAACAGTAAGAAAATATTGCGATGCATAACAATGACAGATATACTTTGATGTACTTTTAAAGCACATACCTCTTTTAAAATCTTTGTAAAACCTTCATTATTCAAGCCATCTAAACAAAATCGTTTCAAATGCATTCAGCAAAAACACACATTTTCTTCAGGAAATGTACCTTTCTAGTTTTGATTTTATGCATATTATTTTCCCTATGTATGTTGGTGAAGCATACGTTTGTGTCATGCTAATGCTATTATATTGGTGAAGCATATGGTTGTGTTATGCTAATGCTATCTCAATGGTTTAGCTGAGATGTAACATAGGAAAGTAAACTAGATGTTTAAATAGGCCTAATTCAATATAAATTGAGAACTTAATAGAACTTATTAGAATTCATAAATGAAGTTAACTCAAATAGAAAGTAAACAATAATTCCAAGTTTACTGTTTAAAAAACAATTTAAACAGAATTAAAATTAGGAATTGATAAAACCCAAAAAATATTTTCGTTTCCTAAAAGAAAAAGATTGAGCTTGAATTTAATTCATTTGAAGATGTGTATGTAACGTGTGTTATTTTAATTGTATTGTAAATGTGTCATATGGTACCAATTCTTTATTCCATCTAAATAACTAATTTCTTTTCTATTTTTATATAAAAGAAGCCGGCATTTCAATTCATTCTATGGTCTATGGTGTGTTTACTATATTAATATTTCCATTGTTTAAAACCTCGACTCTGATCCTCTTTACCTACTTAACTTGCAACTAGTAGTAAGTGTTACACTATCCACTGGTTTAATAATTCTCAGCACATACTGTATTTCAATCAGTGTAGAGTCAAGTGCTGGTTCTTGAATTTGAAAACCAAATTATACCCTGTTACCCATAATGTATCCACTCCTAGAGAGCACAGTTTCAATCATCAGTTCTCACTGTGCTAATTGTAATAACAGGGTTGATTCAATTGATAAGAATGGCTAAAGAGGAATTTTGGAATTATTCTAGTGTTTACATAATTCAAGGCCTTGCTCTTCCATGAAAATGTTTGTATATTTTTGGAAGTATTCCTCCAAATTCTTTCATCATCATCATTTATTACTTGTATTGTTGTTTTTATTGATTTGATGTAAAGCACCTTGAGCTGCAATTCTTGTATGAAATGGGCTACACTGTAAAAAAAAAAAGAAAAAAAAAAGGATTAAATTACAGTACTTTTTCTGAAATACAGAGGAAATACAGATAGAAAGACAATGCCAAAATGTAAATTTTGATATTTACATTAAAATTACAGCTAAATATTGTTACTTAAAATACACTAACATTTCTTTCTTTTTTTTTACAAATATTAAGAACATTTTCACCTAAATGTTCTGTTAAAACACATAATTTCACTTTATCAAAACTATTTTAGCTATTTTAACAGTTATTTTGCAGGAGATATATATGCTTCTGTTACCCAGAAAGCCCCGCAGCAAACTGAAAAGCTACAGTTTGGAGTTTTGTTGTTGTGTTCGTTCTGTTTTGATTGTGTAATGTGATGGTCTGTAGTTTTAATAAATTAAGTGTTCACCCTGAGTGTGAATGTTGTCCAGTTAGATGGCGATCTAACCTGTCTTATAAGACAACTGTGAGGAGAGCAATATTACTCTCCAATTCGTACAGCTTGCCGGCGCTACAGTTGTAAATATCTGGATACTGATTACAGCATCCGGATGCTGTATGTTGTGCACACGACTAGTTTTGAATGAACATGTTAAATCGTGATATCTTGTTTTGGCTTTATTGAATATTTGTATTTATTGAAAATTCTTTATCTTTACATCGAAGTTTAATTAATAAAAGTAGTATTTACCGGTAAAGAACAGCCTGTAATGTAATATCACAGATATATCTTGTAAATTTGGTACTGGAACGTGTCATAACATGGGTTTATAATGTGAATGTACACAACGTACACATGTTTGTACAATTACAAATCGTTTTTTTCCCGCAAATCTGGTTTATTCAGGATAATAGTACACATTTCAAATTAGAAATGCTGTTTTTTTTACAGATTTCAATTAATAAAAGTCATATTTAATCTTTAATCTGGCGTCCCAGCTGCCAGATTGTGCCTGTTTTTTTACAATGTTTTTTTTACAGTGAATGAGAGCAACTCGCATCAAGTCAAGCAAGTACACTCAAAAAGCAACTGCACAGTTGAGATATATCTTAACTTAAATTTTATTGTATTGATTGACCAATTCATATTTAGATTAGACTGTACTGTAACAATTGTTTGATACACAATTTAGACTGTGTGATGGGGAGTCTATGAAGCATCCCTCATAGGAACAAAGTTATTAACAGCCAACTGGTTTACAAATGAGTATGTACTAGCATGTAGGTCACCTCTCCTCCCTCCCTCAGTGATTTTCTGAAGAGGGTTATTTAAGCTCTGTAGAGATCTGTTGAGGATGGTAAACACTTTCTTACTCCTTGACTCGGCACGTTGACATTCTAGAGAAAATAAGCAGCATTATTTGTCTTCTATTGCGTTTCAGGATTAACAAGGGTCAAGGCATTGACATCAAGAACCTCAGCTCCAGATCAGTGCTCACCATGACCAACATGACAGAGGATCGCTATGGTAACTACACGTGTGTAGCCGTCAACAAGCTGGGGACAGCCAACACCAGTGTCCCTCTCATTCGTAAGTAGACACAGTATTTTTTCAGTATAGCTAGCCTTGACTCTACTCTTGAAAGTCACCTGGTTTGCAGTGTTTTGGATATGCATATCTATCCAAGATGGCGCCGATGATGGCTGCCTCGGTTGCTAGGTGCGCTCTGTATTGTCTTGTTTTGTCTGTTAATTCAGTGTTCTGCCAAGATTTCTGGGGTTCTCTAACAAGAGAAGTACTTCTAAACATCAGGACTACAACTCCTGTGGATTTATTTCCCACTTTTCTGCTTCCAGCGGCAGATTTAGTGGGAATTCTAGCCAGTGCAGCGCTAGGCTTTGCCCATGCAGTGAAACGCTGAAGAAGGGGAAAGCGAGCGGGAGCGCTAGTTCGGCTACGCAGACGTGGAATCCGAACAGTGCTTCCAAGTTTTTTCCTCTCCAACGTACGTTCACTGTGCAATAAAATGGACGAACTTCAGCTACTGATGGTGAAAAACAGAGACTTTCTTTCATCTTCGGTTTTGTGCTTCACGGAGACATGGCTTTGCGATTTGATCCCGGACACCGAATTACATCTGGCAGGCTTTCAACTCGTGAGAGCTGACCGGGACACTGGACTCTCCGGCAAAACCAAAGGCGGTGGTATTTGTTTCTACATCAATAGTGGCTGGTGTGTAGATGTGACAGTGATTCTGCAACATTATTCTCCGGATCTGGAATCATTTTTTATAAACTGTAAACCTTTTTACTCGCCAAGAGAATTTGCGTCACTCATTTTGGTCAGAGTCTACATGGCGCCGGGTCCACAGGTTAAAGAGGCCCAACGCATGCTCGCCGACCAGATTCTGAGTGTGGAGCGAGCAAACCCGGATTCCCTTGTTAGCGTACTCGGCGACTTTAAAAAAGGTAATCTCAGCCACGAACTCCCTAAAACAGACAATTCATCAAATGCCCAACCAGAGAAGAGAACACACACTGGATCACTGCTACACTACAGTCAGTAGAGCCTACCACGCCGTCCCTCGTGCAGCACTGGGTCACTCTGACCATGCCATGGTCCATCTGAGTCCTGCAAACAGGCAGAAATTAAAGCTCTGTAAAACCTGTTGTGAGGACATCAAAACAGTGGACCAGTGAGGCTATAGATGATCTGCGGGCGTGCTTGGACTGTACTGACTGGGATATGTTCACGACTGCTACCAATAGTCTGGATGAACTCACAGAGGCTGTGATCATACATCAGCTTCTGTGAGGACTGCTGTATTCCAACACGCACCAGGGTGAACTTCAACAACGACAAGCCCTGGTTCTCACCAGAGCTCAGAAGGTTGAGGTCAGAGAAGGAGGAAGCATTTAGGAGTGGGGATTGAGACAGATTCAATGAGTCGAAGAACAGGTTTAGCAAGGCGGTGAGAGAGGCTAAACAACTGTACTCAGAGAGACTGAAGCGCCAGTTCTCTGCTAACGACTCTGCTTCTGTCTGGAGGTGATGAAGAAAATCAAAGTACTAAGTCCTTGGGTTCATTTTTCTAAGTTTGAAAACAGCACAAAAACTTCCAGTGTTTGATGCAACGTGTTTAATCAGAATCTAATACAAACAGGGTGATTCCTTTCAAACGTGAGCCAAATTCTGCAGAATCAGACTGAGAAATATTCTCCGGACATTACCTTTTATATCAAAACCTTATCAGTTCTGTATATTTGCTATTGGTACAATGTTGTTTATCACAAATGCATAATTCATTTTACACTCTATTGGTCTCTCTCTCTAGAGGCTTCAAGTTACAGGTGCAAAGAGAAATCCCCTATTTTTTTTAGACTTGCTCTGACCTTGATGGCCAGACACACTGGGCGTCTTGTAGTTTACTATGGTGGGAACCTAATCTTGTAGCCTTCTTTCACACCCAGCTCCAATCATCAAAAATAACACTTTTGGGGCTTAATTTTCCTTCTATATCTTAGGGGAAATACTAAACAATCAAAGTGGCTTTGCATCAGGCTTTTCCAGTAGTGTTACATATAAAAGTATAAAAGTACAAAGGTGATTAAAAGGCATACTTCAATAATATAATCCATACTCATTCTCCATCTTTCATAATTACAGCAGTGTGATATTATTCCACTTCAGAGGGGGCTCAGGCAGATTACCAACTACAAGCCCAGAGCCCCCCACTCTGAACTCTGAACAAGTTCTACTGTAGATTTGAAAGACAATTGGACTGTCCTGATCTACCCCCTCCCACCCAAGAGGCCTCCCCCTCTACAGTGACGACTCTCTCCATTCAGGAGAGTGAAGTTAACAGACTTTTCAAGAGGCAGAACCCCCGCAAAGCAGCTGGGCCGGACTCTGTCTCTCCTGCCACCCTCAAGCACTGCGCTGACCAGCTGTCTCCGGTGTTTACCAACATCTTTAACACCTCCCTAGAGATATGCCATGTGCCAGCCTGTCTCAAGTCCTCCACCATCATCCCTGTGCCCAAAAAGCCAAGGCCAACAGGACTCAATGACTACAGACCCGTCGCCCTGACCTCTGTGGTTATGAAGTCTTTTGAGGGCCTTGTACTGGCACACCTCAAATCCATCACCGACCCTTTCATGGACCCACTGCAGTTTGACTACAGAGCCAACAGGTCGGTGGATGACGCCGTTAACATGGCCCTCCACTTCACCCTACAGCACCTGGACTCCCCAGCATCCTACGCCAGGATCCTGTTTGTGGATTTCAGCTCTGCCTTCAACACCATCATCCCCGCCCTGCTTCAGGACAAGCTCTCCCAGCTGAACGTGCCCGACTCCACCTGCAGGTGGATCACAGACCTGCAGGTGGATCACAGACTTTCTGTCTGACAGGAAGCAGTGCGTCAAGCTGGGAACACAAGTCTCTGACTCCCGGTCCATCAGCACCGGATCTCCTCAGGGCTGCGTCCTTTCCCCTCTGCTCTTCTCCCTGTACACCAACAGTTGCACCTCCAGTCATCCGTCTGTCAAACTTCTGAAGTTTGCGGACGACACCACCCTCATTGGGCTCATCTCTGACGGGGACGAGTCTGATTATAGGTGGGAAGCTGACAACCTGGTGACTTGGTGCAGCCAGAACAACTTAGAGCTCAATGCTCTTAAGACAGTGGAGATGGTTGTGGACTTCAGGAAAAATACAGCCCCACTCACCCCCATCACTCTGTGCGACTCCCCAGTCAACACTGTGGAGTCCTTCCGCTTCCTGGGCACCATCCTCTCCCAGGACCTCAAGTGGGAACTGAACATCAGCTCCCTCACCAAAAAAGCACAACAGAGGATGTACTTCCTACGGCAGTTGAAGAAATTCAACCTGCCAAAGACAATGATGGTGCACTTCTACACAGCCATCATTGAGTCCATCCTCACCTCTTCCATTACCATCTGGTACGCTGCTGCCACTGCCAAGGACAAGAGCAGACTGCAGCGTATCATCCGCACTGCTGAGAAGGTGATCGGCTGCAATCTGCCTACCTTCGAGGACCTGCATACCTCGAGGACCCTGAGGCGTGCGAGGAAGATTGTGGCCGACCCCTCCCACCCTGGCCACTCCCTGTTCCAGCTACTCCCCTCCGGCAGAAGTCTGCGGTCCATCAGGACCAAAACCTCACGCCATAAGAACAGTTTCTTTCCATCTGCTACTGGCCTCTTCAACAAGGCCAAGGACTCCCATTGACATTCATTCATTATTTAACCCAGTATCTGATTGCACTATTGCACTATGTTGACCACTCATGCTGCTCATTCTTATTCTTATTTTTATATATATTTTATTTTATATTTATGTTTATGTTTTATTCTTAGATTGTTTAGTTCTTAGGAATAGTTAAACTTCTGTACCTTTACTTAATTTAAGATTTGTATATGTTTAGTGTTTACACCTCCCTGCCACAGTAAATTCCATGTTTGTATAACATACATGGCGAATAAACCGAATTCTGATTCTGAATATGTGACCAGTCCGTTTGTGATACACTGATTCTATGAAATGTTGTCAATGTATTTGTTCTCTGGTTTTATCTGCCAATTGCTCTGTGTGCGTGTGTTTGTGTACATTTCAAGAGGACAGAAGGCGATGTTGTTAGACAAGGACTTATAAGATGAGCTGTTATTTATATGTAATTTAACAATATTTTTCCTTGATGTACATTGGCAAGGAAACATGAACAGGTTTTTCAATTGCTTACTAGGCTGTGCTTTCGGCTCTTAATATTGGTCTGTCCTCATCACATCAGTCCCTGCCATTAAAGATAAATGTACTATAGATAGTGCATGTTGTCAAGGGTGAGCTTGAGTCTCCTGTTTGTGAATGCGCAAATAACAACATTAATAAACTTCCTATGACAGCTCTCTTGTGACACTGTTGAGATCATAAATACATCTCTTTCTTTCTCAAATTCTCTTTTTTTATTACTTTTGCTCTTCTCTGTGCTTTACGTTTACATTTAGTCATTTAGCAGATGCTCTTATCCAGATCGACTTACAGTAAGTACAGGGACATTTAGTCATTTAGCAGACGCTCTTATCCAGAGGGACATTCTCCCCTGAGGCAAGTAGGGTGAAGTGCGTTGCCCAAGGAAACAACGTCATTTGGCATGGCATCGAACTGGCAACCTTCAGATTACTAGCCCGCTTCCCTAACCGCTCAGCCACCTGACTCACGCTTTCTTCATGATCCACATGAATCTTCTAATAAAAAATGACAAGCAATCTGTGCAGCCTGCCTACTGGAATGGGAAATCATCACGTGACATGGAATAGCTTTTCAGTCAATATAGTTTGATGAGCCAGGTGCATTTTAAATGGAAACAATAGATCGTTGATGTTCTGTGGCGAAGAAATTGCAGATTTTTCTTTCTTTGTAGTATTGACACTGCTAAATGGTTGACTGTTTTGGTTTGCTTGTTACAATCACACCAAGTGCCATTTTTCAAGATCATTTGCAACCCACATTTCATCTAGGGTTGAGCAGAAGTTCTTCACCCCTTAGTTTTATACTAACTGCCATAGAAGCAATATAATATGGTTAATGTAAAATAAAGGAAAATATTTAAAGCAATATTATTTTGAAGATCAGATTCATGTGTGCTAGTGGAATGATGAATGTCTTGTCCCATTTGTTGTGATTATCAATCACAGCTTGAAAGAATGTCATCTCTTTGTGCGCCCTTAGTCCAAATGTGCTTTTGTTGTTTTTGTTGTTGCCAGGCAATGTGCCTTTGATCGTATACAAGTCATAAAGTAATTTTGAGGATCGGCAAAAAACGTAACCCTTGTGTTGTCTTAGGCCGTGTTCACACTTGACTTATTCTTTCAGAAAAAAGCGCTGCCTTCAACGCCTTTTTAAAAAAGCGGCCGCCTTTTAAAAACTTTTTTAAAAAAGCACTGCGCCCGACGCCTTTTTGAGTTCAATTTTCTCAACTTTTCAAAAAAGCGCTGGGTGACTTCAAGCGCCTTTCTGACAGCTGACCAATCAGGACGAGGAGAGTAGGTACGCGTGTACCTTCCCAAGTAACCTTCTACCGTAGTTACCGGTGCCCCCAAAATAGACCACGATGGACAAGGTACCAGTCGAACCACTTTAATTGCCGTATCGTACTACTCAGAGTTATACGACATGAGTAATAAAAGATACGCAAATATACAAATAAAAGAGTCCATCTGGGAACAGATCGGTAGGTCTTTGGGTTTTTCTGGTAAGTACAGTACACGTAAACTCTCATTCATATACTGTATATTCTGTATACTGTATAATATACAGGGCTCTCAAGTGTCACGCATTGAGCGTGACAGTCACTCATTTCGGTCTTTTGTCACGCCCTCGCGCCACACATTGTATTTCTCACGCAGAATTTTTTTTTTTATTATATATTTAATATGCCGCAGCACCCAACCAAAATTCCTCTGGCCGTGCCACTCTCACTATAGAACCGGCAGGAATCAAGTGTCTCCCCTGGAGTTCTTAGTCGAGCCTGCCACTTATCAGCCAATCAAAAAAATGAAAGGGTCTACACAATAGCCAATCGGAAAATAGCACCATTGTATCTGGGTAAGATTTAATGCAACAACCAATGGAAAAAAAGCATATCCTGTAATTTTTCACGTGATTCTGCTTCGTCTTCCGAAAGTTTCGTTCACCTACAGAGCAAACCACTGGAGCTCGAGCAGAGTAGGCTAACAGTGCGTGTCCACTGCAGCGACGCGAATCGCTTGCCATCGCTCGCCTTCCCACAGTTCACCACGCTCAAGGGCGTTTCAAACAGATGAATGTAGAATGTAGTTCTCTAAAATCACTGTTGTAGTTCTCATGGCCAAGTGTGCAGACTTGGGGTTACGTAGTTGCAACATCGATCAAAATACAACTTGTATACAAAATACAAAACTGCTTAATAGACATACACGTTGACATGTGTAAAAAACGTTTTACTATATTCCTCAGTCTCTGCTAATCTGTCGATACGATAGTGAGTTCCAGCCGGGCTAGCTAGCTAGCTAGTTACTACAGAACGAAGTTACGTAATGTCACTAGACTGAATTAGAAAGTACAAGCACCAACAACTTCGGCAACCTTGCGCCATGCATCGTTTTTTTATTATTAACATCTCTGTACAAATACAGCTATGTATCGTACAGGACTGGGTAAGCAGCCACACAAACGATTAGTTTCTCCTCCACCTTGAAACCTAGAAAGCTAGAAATGTTTACCATGGTTGCTACGTTACGAGAAACAAGAAAACACTCCGATTGGCCATCGCTAGCGAAAATCGCTCCTCATTTGCATAAAGTTGAGAAAATCTCAACTCTGTCGCGTCGCGTCGCTACCCACAATGCACCACGCAAGCGATTCGCCTGGCTCCATAGAAAATGAATGGAAAACATGTTGTCGCTCGCATCGCGTCGCTGCAGTGGACACGCACTCTAAGTCATGATCTCCTGTTTTAATGTTACAATAAATTCACAACTTGTTTGACACAAACAATGACAACTTGACTGCTGTTATAAAATGTTTCCCAGATAATTAGCATCAGTTTTTCATGAGTGTCTGTAACTTAACCAACAGTTTTACAGCCTGTTCACTGACAACACCTGCTCAGAACAAGTAGTTCATAGATGTAGCTGGTGTGTATCGGTGAAACTCACTCGTCAGGTATGTAACAGGCCACCCTCGTCGACGGATTACTAGCTTTTCGTTGGCGTAGTTGGTAGTGGGGGCACTTGGGATGTCAGAGGTGGCAAGTTCGTACCCAGTGCGGGACGAACATGGCCCAATACATCTGACGGAGTTTGCAATACGACGTCTGTTACATAAAATTGGCCTAGTCATATTTTTGTTATCACACGATGACTGACATATTGTCACATTATAAACATCTCTTTCCAAATAGGCGTAATAATTTTATTAGCACTAAATACATTTAAGTGTTTTGCATAGTCGATGTTATAGGTCACTTTCAAAATAATGTCATATTTTATAATTATATCCTGGCCATGGATGCATTAATCATTGCTGCCTTTCAAAGATGTCAGGTAAAAAGCAATTCATTCATTCATTTTGAACCCCTCACGGGGGGGGGGATGAGAATGTCACTCTTGCCTTCAAAACTTGAGAGCCCTGAATATATAATTTGGTGTGCTCAAGAACACAACCTTTGTTCTCTCACATATATATTTATTATATTTTACTTTGTGATATGACACACAATTGTGATGTGTAATGTACAATATAAGCTGATATTATTAAGGAAGTACATCTACTTTCGGAAACAGTAGTCTACTATTTCACTGAAGTATTAGCATCATGACATTAGCCTCTGTTGCCCAGGCAACACATACTACAGTGGTCTATGATATATAATTGGGTGTGCTCAAGAACACAACCTTTGTTCTCTCACATATATATTTATTATATTTTAATTTGTGATATGACACACAATTGTGATGTGTAATGTACAATATAGGCTGATATTATTAAGGAAGTACATCTACTTTCGGAAACGGTAGTCTACTATTTCACTGAAATATTAGCATCATGACATTAGCCTCTGTTGCCCAGGCAACACATACTACAGTGGTCTATGATGCATCTGTTTTCAATCGTTAAAAAAATTAACATTCCTCACAAATACATTTTCGTTGTAGGATTTATTATGACATTAGATTACAAGTAAACGATTTGTGGGTGAAATTATCATTACCTGTGGTTTCAAACCAGTGTAGCTCACTGCAACGCTGTAGCCTACGCGAGACACTACAAAAACATCTACACAGCTGTTTAGGAAGTCAAACGGCGACAGAACATGTTCGGCACTCCCCTTAATTAAATCAAAAGTCTATCTAACTACTAACCTGAACTTCATTGCCACAGCCTAAACTTTGTCAATCTGTTCATGAAAATAATTAATTTCAGCCTAAACCGTACAACGGAACGTTAAATCCAATTCAACCAACGCAATCGCTACCAAGACGAACACAGCAGTAGTCTAGTACTGTACTGTAGTAGTACAATTTACCGAGGCAGCTTCTCCACACAGGGCTATATCGCATTTTGCGTTGTTACTGACAATGATCGCTACCAGTGAGCTTTTTATGATTGAGCGATTTTCCACTAAATAAATGTCAAACTTATTTACGTTTTGGGGGGCATATTTTCAGTTAGCAGATGGTACTGTTTGAATCGCGATTCCATCTTCTATTGCCATTAATGTCGTAAATTTATGTAATCTTTATAAATAATAAGTATGCATTTTTATATAAAATATACAGAAATATCGGTTGTAAAAATGTCATTCAAAAACGGACCCCTGTGCAACCGACGCAAGCAAGCGCACCCTACAATTTCCCCAGAAATTGTACCCTCTCTAGTTGGGTGTGATTTGCCTTTGACAAGGGCACAACCTTTGTTCTCTCATATATATATTATTAGTGTGTTTGCTGCAAGCAAAAACACTATTGTTATTCTGCATACTTATTATTAGTGTGTTTGCTGCAAGCAAAAACACTTGTTATTCTGCATACTTATTTTTATATACATACATACACTTTTTTTTTTCTCACACTTTTTTCCGTCGCCTACTCCTTTTACACCGTTTAAGCTAGAAACACCGTTAAAACTTCATTTGATAAAGTCTGAACTGCTCTAGTGTTCTATTACTTTTCTCATTGATAACTTTTAAAGTTTTTAAGGTATTAAAGTTTAAAGTGCTAAAAAAATGAATGGGTTTCAATGGTTCAGAATGTTCAAGTCAAATTCCATTGTGACGTCATGCACTGACAGAACTGTTTCTCACCGCGTCAATTTTTGACACTTTCCTGCCTGAATATACAGACTTTTTCAAATAATATACCTGAACTGTTTATACCATTTTGAAGACAAGGTTCAGGGCTTTCTAATGATGTAAATATTTATATGATTATCTTAGGCAAATCATCCTTTATCAAGACGATTTCACAGAGCCATTCTGACAAATCTTCTCCGTCTGCATTACTTTTTTAGAAAACCTCATTTTTAACAGCTTTCAATACAAGATAGAGGATAAGTTAGAGCGTATGAAATATGCGTACTTTTGTTGTGAATTCAGAACAGCATACAGATTTAAGATAGACTATTTTGTTTAAAAGTTATGACCACTGAAGTGATGAGTGGGATAACGCAATTCCAAGCTAGCGCGATGGCTCTCCATAACTAAAAACGGTTCAACTTTTTTCCACAATCGACCAAATTGGCAAAACAAGGTATGTACATTGAGCTTAAAGTGTACATAATCTAGCTAGATAATTTTTCTTTAAGCAGGTTTCACAAAAATCTGCACAAATCGAGGCTCAACACTGTCATAGCCGACTGTCACAAACAGCCAAACCGGGGTCACGAAAGGTTTACTGCAGCTGGCGTTACTACGAACAAAGGCTTCGTAACTGAAACGTTTTTACTTTTAGTTGACGATATTAAACCCAGATGTTAAGAAACTTGTCTTTACTCTAAATATCTTCTCCGTTTTCAATTTGAAGCAGTAAATCTAACAGTAGGAATTCTCCCACGACATCCGCTCGCTCTGCTTTGACAAATATGTTTTCTCAGTCCACCATACATTAGACAAGCTAATTTTCGAGCACTTTCAATACAAGATACAGGCCATGTTGGAGTTGAGATATATACATAATTGTGTGGGCAATGTAGAACAGCAGACAGATTTGAAATATGATCTTTTGTTTTAAAGTTATGGCCATTCTAGTGACGAGTGCTTACAACTCTAGCTACGACTGTCATCATACAGTACTGTAGCTGCCATAGAACAGCGAAACTAGCCAGTTACGTCTATCGTTCGTTACCTACAAACAAATGCTTCGTAACAGTATTTACTTTTTATCGGCAATATTGACAACAGAGGTTAAGGAACTTGTCTTTAATCAAAAGATCGTCTCCGTTTTCAATTTGAAGCAGTATCTAGCTTACTGTAGGAAATCTCCCATTGCATCCTCTCTCTAGCTTCTTCGGCTAAAGATGGACGACAATGACGATCCATGCATTATTCACGCCTACGGTGTTAATACAGTCTGTAAAAAAAACACTTTGACACACTTGCAAGAAACGATCCGCTGGCTAGATGTAGCATGATCTTATTTACCACCCACAATAGTTAAGATTTTTTTGCAGCAGCATTCTGAGTTAGAGTAGCTAGCTTTTATAGTTGCACAACAAAGTCACATAATGTGACGAGATTGAATTAAAAAAACTCACCAGGGACAACGACAACATCGGCAACCCTGCTCTATGGATTATTATTTTGATGTCATCTTTAAATTAAGTGTCTGAACAGGACTGGTTGTGCAGGCATGATTAGTTTCTCCTTCATCTTGAACCTAAAACCTAGATTCTAGGTTAGAAATGTTGACAATGACCAACAGTTGCTACGTTACAAGAAACAAGGAACCAATCCGCGATTGGCCAACGCTCTTCACTGTTCCACCGTTCAAACTTTTTTCTGTTTCTACATCTTTCAATTATTAATACTTTTCAGAATGGATTTTATTCGACAAGAAACATCACACAGACAAGGAATTTATTGTGGCAGGAAGGTGCACACATTAAACATATAAGAATCTTAAATAAGAAGTGTACAAGTCTAACTAATACTAAGGGTTTAAAAATGTAAAAGGTTTAGAATGAAATAAAATATAAAATGGCTCTAACATAACGCTTTAACATTTATGAAATTAAATAAGATACCCTTTTCATCACTCTTTTTTCTCCTTTTTCAACCGTGAGAAAATATTGCAATGCATAACAATGACAGATATACTTTTAACACTGTCTCACCATTTTGGTTTCAAAGCAACACTTTTTTTCACCTTCATACTGCTGACATACTTTTGTCTGCTATGATATTGATAACTGTTATGCAGTATACTCTTCATCACTATATTTGCTCATTTTTCTAACTTCAAACTTTTTTCTGTTTCTCAATCTTTCATTCTTTAATACTTTTAACGCTTAAAAATGTATGAAAGTCAGTAAGATACTCTTTTCATCACTGTTTTTTCTCCATTTTCAACAGTAAGAAAATATCGCAATGCATAACAATGACAGATATACTTTTAACAGTTTTTCTCACCATTTTGTTTTTAAAGCACATACCTCTTTTAAAATTTTTGTAAAACCTTCTTCACTATTCAAGCCATCAAAACAATCGTTTCAACTGCGTTCAGCAAACACACACATTTCTTCAGGAAATGTACCTTTCTAGTTATTATTATTCTTCTTTTTGCCCCCCTAAAACTCAGTCAATATTTGGCCTACATAGACAACCTAGGTGTCAAAAGTTTCGTCTTGGTAGCGATTGAGTTGCTTCTATTGGGATTTACGTTCAGTTGCATGGTTTAGGCTCAAGTTAAGTTTTTGTGGCGAAAAGTGAAGCTAACGGTGGCTAATTTGCTAGCCACAGTCACTAACGTTACTAACGTCACTACCGTCACGAAAACACGCGTGACTACCTGTAGCAGAACATTCGTTTCGCATCTGTTAACTTGGGGGATAGCTAGGCTAACTATAGCTTTACTGCAAGGCAGCTGCAGGAACGCCACAAGCAAAGAGGCCAGGGTGATAACTATTTACTCATTTTACTTTGTGATGTGAAACACAATTGTGAAATGTAATGTACAATATTAGCTGATATTATTAAGGAAGTAGGCCCACACCTACTTTCGGAAACGGTAGTCTACTATTTCACTGAAGCATTAGCATGACATTAGCCTCTGTTGCCCGGGCAACACATACTACAGTGGTCTATGATGCATCTGTTTTCAATCGTTAAAATAAACATTCCTCACAAATACATTTTTGTTGTAGGATTTATTATGACATTACATTACAAGTAAACGATTTGTGGGTGAAATTATCATTACCTGTGGTTTCAAACCAGTGTTGCTCACTGCAACGCTGTAGCCTACGCGAGACACTACAAAAACATCGACACAGCTGTAGGAAGTCAAACGGCGACAGAACATGTTCGGCACTCCCCTTACTTAAACCGAAAGTCTACGTAACTACTAACCTTAACTACATTGCCACAGCCTAAACTTTGTCAATCTGTTCATGAAAATAATTAATTTCAGCCTAAACCGTACAACGGAACGTTAAAACGAATTCAACCAACGCAATCGCTACCAAGACGAACACAGCAGTAGTCTAGTACTGTACCGTAGTAGTACAATTTACCGGGGCAGCTTCTCCACACAGGGCCATATCCAGTCCCCCCAGGATTTCGCGGGCCTTTTTTGTGATAGTTGCAGGCAAAAATTCCTGATTTTGCGGGAGCTTTTCCAAAAAGTTGCGATGAAAGTTGCTGTGTTTTTTAGGTGTTTGTTGCGATGAAATAGCGGGAGCAAGTGAAAGTTGCGATAAAAAGTTGCGAATTTCCCTCTTTGTAATTTTAATTGAGTTATTGGTTGAAAATTAAGTAATTAACAAACATTCATCAAAGAATAAAACCATTGAGAAATGGTCCCCTAAATAACCTTACCAACATGCCAATTTTCATCATATCCCATTTTTTATCCAACCAGGATTTACATTCGCATGCATTGAAGGGAGGAATCTCCCTTTTTTAAATAAAAAAGATTGAAATCTCTATCTGTCTGCAATACCGCTCTCGGCCTCTACGCAACTCGGCGCTCTCACGCTTGCCAGGCATAGACAGTAGAAGAAAGCACACGCAGCAATTGACTGGTTGGGCAACCCTGGATACAGGGCTGTTACGGGTGTGTTTTTCGCCTGGAAGTCTCTAGAAATCTGGCACCTTATTGAACGAAATTAAAGAGTGAAAGAGTTCACAGACACCAGAATGAACGCATTCACAGTATTGTTCATCAGGCAGTAATACAGTACGTTCAGTTCACGTTCACCGAAATTATCAACGAGTTCATGAACTTTCGTTCAATGAACGCGTTCACGCGTAAAAGTTGCGGGAAAATTGCGGTGAATGGTTAAAATTGCAACGTTGCACTGAATTTGCGCGGAATCGTTGAATTCGCGTGAATTGGTGCAATCGCAACATCGTGAATTCCTGGAGGGTCAGTATATCGCATTTTGCGTTGTTACTGACAATGATCGCTACCAGTGAGCTTTTTATGAATGAGCGATTTTCCACTAAATAAATGTCAAGCTTATTTACGTTTTGGGGGGCATATTTTCAGTTAGCAGATGGTACTGTTTGAATCGCGATTCCATCTTCTACTGCCGGTAACGTCGTAGAATAATCTTCAAAGGGGGTTCTTTATTACAGGGTTCCCGCGGGGTCTTAAAAAGTCAAAAATTCGGAACTTTAAATTTAAGGCCTTAAAACGTCTTAAAAACTGACAGATTTTCATCCGAGGTCTTAAATTTCATTTAGTCAGGTCTAAAAAAGGTTTTACCCTCGTTCATTTCCAGAACCGCTGGCCGCAGAAAGTTATGACAAAGTAGCAAAAATGTATTGAGTTGCAGCCTACAAAGCGGAGCTCTACAAACAAAACCAGCAGAACGCTGCCCTCAGAACGTTGGTTCGGTGTGTTGTAGTTCTTTCTGGGGGATATTGGTGTTGGTATGTACGCGGTGATAAAACTACAAATCATGTTATAAATGCAATACCTGCCCGCGAAATACGTCTACGCTTCCTCAGAGTTTGTTAAAGTTCGGCTATGTGTGGAAAATGGGAAAATGTACTTTCAACGAGACATGGCTAGATCACAGAGATTTCCGCTGTTGGTTACAAGCGGCACCTAGCTCCAGGTACAAGGCTCGCTGCAAACTTTGCCCAAAAAATATTCAAAAATTACTAATGTGATTGTTTTATCTGTAAATTAAATGTATGCTTTTTCAATGACTGAATTCATTGAAATTAAATGTTTTTTTCAGAATTTCTTTGATTTGAATATTTTTTGGGGTAATGCATCGTGTAGGTCTTAAATGTCAATCTTTATGGTCTTAAAATGTCTTAAAAAGGTCTTAATTTTGACTTACTGAAACCTGCAAGAGCCCTGTATTAATGAATGAATGCAATGAGTAGGCTAAATGCCTGAAAATATCACGATAAGGGAAAAACTTAAAAGGACGTTTAAGTCATAGAGATTGGGTAAATGTTTACACCGGTCTGCCAAATGTATTCGTTTTGATTCAACGATGAGGCTGCCTCTTGCAGGGGAAATGAGAAGACATATATTTAATTCTAAACTTCACTCGTATTTTCAGTTGTAAATGAGCAGCAAAAAAAAAAATGCTTTTAAATCTATGTAATCTTTATAAATAATAAGTATGCATTTTTATATAAAATATACAGAAATATCAGTTGTAAAAATGTCATTCAAAAACGGACCCCTGTGCAACCGACGCAAGCAAGCACACCCTACAATTTCTCCAGAAATTGTACCCTCTCTAGTTATTATTTATTATTGCACAGGTCCAGCACAGACTTTCAGATCAGAAGGTGACCGAAACTGTAGCACACTTTGCTTGGCAGAACATTTAAAATAGCTCAGCATGACTAAGAATATATAATTATTATATTATGCGTGCATATTTAATACAAAACCAATTATTACTATTCTGTCTGACAGTGAATGGACAGCTGCGCCATAACCTAAATGTATGTGTATAAAAATATTTCCAATTAACATCCACAGGTCCAGATGGGGCTTTGACAGTGGCAGACTGTGGCTGTTTGAAGGGCAGGGGCGCAAACATTTAAAGGGCTGCTACTGCACGACATGGGGTCTCACCAGTGTAACAATGGGAATGGGATGACACTCCAAGTGTCGTCACAGCCTTATTTTGGGAAAGCATGCCCTAGTGGGCACATTGTACGGGAGACTGTTGGGCACAGCATCTAATCGTCTTCTTTGGAAATGGCACCATTTGGGACACTGTCATGTAGGGGCAGCATGAAGGGCACTTCATAACAGCACCCTTTTCCATTGGAAGTAAGGGCACGGGGCACTCAAGCATATTTCTCAATGTGAATGGCAGACAGTAGGGCACTTAAGACATGTGTTTTCAACCCTGGGGGCACCAGGCAGTCACCCCCTGAGTCTTTCAGTGGGCCTGGATAAACCAATGGGGATCAGTATATTGCACCTATAACATTGGGGAAGCCAGTTACTTACGTTGACTGCTGCCACAGAGATGGATGAAGAGATGCTTAAGTATGGTAGCTACTGGTAGTTCTCTCCCCATGTAGCCTACTTTATTTTACAGGCTTGTGTGGAATTTTCAGTTACACTGAAATTATGAGAATAATTAATAGAAACAGATTTGCACATTCTGATCCTGTTGAACAGAGCATGGATGCTGTACACAGTGATATTTTCATTTAATGGCAGGTGAATTCTGCATGAGGAACTGTGGAATTTAATGTAATCTCATGTATTCCCAGTTACCAGTAAAGGAGTTGTACAAACTGCATCTCATGAAGCAAGTGCCAAAAACTGACCAAGAGATGGTGTAGTTAGGGCAGAAGAATAAAGGCTGATCTTGTAAGGCTGGGTGTCAACCTGCCACCACCTCTCATATGCTAAAATCTGAGTTACTGGATGGAGTCTCAATTTGATGGCTCTCACACCTCATTGTGTAATTTACTGTTGCATTGCGGTTGTTTTGCCAATATTAACCCCCTACAATCTTGAAATTGATTTGCTGGAACACCAGTTACAGGAGGTACATGGTCACTCACAGGCAGGCCCGCCCATGAAGGGGGAAAGGGGGGAAAGCTTTCTGGGGCCCAGAAACAGTAAGGCTGGCGGGATTCCGCAGATTTTCAGTCTGAATACCGCAGAAAATGTGAAAGAAATCTGCAGATTTAGTTTGGGCTTGCTCATCACTGAGTAATTCTCTCTCAGTTTATATAATGTTTTATGTAGGAGAGAGAGAGCACACACGCACGTGCCTTAATGTAAGTAAAGCCATACTTGGGGTGGGCCCATTCACTGGACCTTTTCAGGGGCCCAGCAATTTCTATGAGCGGACCTGCAATGTAAATTTGTAGGAACAATAGCCGATAAAAATACTAATTGTTGTATTTCTATGTGTAGGCAATGAAGAAGACCAAATACAATTTCAATGAGTTGTCTTTATTTCAGTGCCAAAAAGCATTTGGTCGGTTTTGAGTGCACGTCTACAATGTGTAACATTATCGATGTAAGGGCTGAGAATGTTGCTAAAATTGTAACGTTCTCACCCGGCGTATAACTAAGCAAATTACATTTTGTGGTAACAAAATGGTAAGAAAGTTATTGAAAGAAGAGCTTGCTAGCATGAAGTTAGGTTTCTGGTCATTATCAGTGTCAAGTGATACTAGGTGGTTGTCAACGTATGTATGTTCAAAATACATTTCATCATCAACACGAAATATTTCATGGTTCAAACATAGGCTAAGTTTGTGTAGTGATGATAAATAATATGCCTATCCAGTTGTGAATAGGCCTATCCAGTTGTGGTTAGGCCTATTATTGACCTCTTGTTACTAAATACTTTGCGTTGTTTACTTATAAATAGTTTATTTGTTGAACAGATTCACGGCCTTTGCATAGTTTTTTTGGCACTTTTTTGTAAAACTTACAGACATCTGGAATAAATATGATGTGATTTTTTTTTCCGTTGTATACACAACACTTGATCAGTCTCTCTTGTCCCTGTGCTTAGGAAAAAAACAAAAACACTATATAGTTCAGATAATAGTAAATAAAGGGGGGGGGGGAGAGTGAATACCAACAGAAGAATATTGCAGGGCGTTTTTGGCAATTTTTGGGGGGCTGCTAACCACACGGTTAGCTGTGTTGCTCATTCCACAAATGCAGGTCCAACTCGATCCTTACGAGTTGTACTTCGTTGTAAAGGTGACTAATCAGGCTTTCCAACGATATAAAATACAATACCAATTGGTATTATTGAAGGGGAGGAATAATCGACCGAATTAACGTTTCAAAACTTTTTTGGAGGAGTTTATTACTGTAGAAAAAGATAGATCATTCTTGGATTCCAATACTCATACACAAATTCAATATATAACTTTTTAAAGTCTCATTTCAACTCTAGGAATTTAAAAAAGTAACAGAGGCTAAGATTCAGAAGTGTTAAATTGACAATGGGGCACCTCCATTTGCCCTGAAATTGAAATGTATGCATGGAGTGTCCATGTAACTGGATTACAAAGGAGATTTTAAGCAGGTTCTTACATACATTTGGATAGCCTAGATATCTTTGCCTGCTGTGCAATTAGAAATGAAAAAAGTCTAGGACATTTTTGTACGTAGAAGAAGTAAACATGAACAATCATAATGGCTACAAGTTTCTCTGGTGACTGATAAACTCCTCCTTTGTGGAGGAGGTATATACTTTGGATTCTGCATTGTGTTTGCAAAACAGTAGCATTATTTTATCTCATCTCCCATTTAATTTTATGGGTCAGCTACCATTTTGCTAATAATTCTTCTGAATTTGAGGGATGATCTTTCTTTATATGTCTCCCATGGTTATGTAGAGATGTTTATGTAGTATTAGATACAACGACAAATCTTATGCTAATACTAGACTATGTATAGTCAAGATAAAAAGTAAATGTCTTGTAAATGTATCTAAGTTAATAATAAATCATTAATCTTACAATTATGTTTACAGATACGTTATATTGTATTAGAGTTTAATCGTAAGAAAATCAGCAGTCTTCTCTGTTTGAGACTGGGGGGGCGTGTCGCCTGAAGGAGCTGAAGCTCGGCCCCCTCGCTGGAAGGCGCCGCCTCTCTCAAGTAAGCTACCTACGACCCAGATAATGGACGCTACGTCAAGCCGAACAAAACAGTATAGAATTAGAATGTATTTGTTCAATGAGTGAAAAATACAGAGGCATATAGCCTAAATGAAATATTCCCCTGAGCTGTAACACAGGAGTAAACATTTACAGCAGAGACAGCAGACAGTGAGCTCTCCAACTACTTCTAGCACATTAACTACCATTTCACCAAAATACCATCATTCTACACCGAGTAACCTAATATCAAGTTAGCGTTTTGCACTAATTATAGCAGACCTCTGGAAAAGTTATCTAGTATAATTATAACAAGCACACAGAACTGAGTGATGACCTGCTGGCGGCGGTGGATGGTCCAGGTGGATGGATGAACGGCCGGGGGGGGCGATGCTCGGTACGGCTCTGCGCTGCAAGAGAAGCCGTGTGTTGGTGAACCCCGTCTGTCTCTGGTCCATGTTAAAACTGTCCGCCATGAAATGGTCAGTGGCACAGAGGCGGCTGTTGGAGTTTATCCGAAGCTTTCCATGAGCGTGGCTCTTCACAAAATCTATCCACCTATTTTTCCTTTCATTATCAACAGGGAACTTAAATGGCGTTGCAGCGCAGCTGGAGTTCTTGCATCCAGGGAAGATGCAGTTGCGGGTGGTGGGAGACATCCTGAAGCTAGCTAGCTAGCTAGCTGATGTAAGGTACAATAACAGTACAGCAGGAGGAGCCATTCAGTGATCTGACGTAGATGGGGCGAAATGACGTAGATAGGGCATTTTTTGGCTCCGCCCATTAAAACCTGATCTGAAAACGGAAGAGAAACTGTTCTTCGGTCTAACTCCACATTTCAGTGCGACAAAGTTTTAGCGCTTTGCACATGCTTTCAGGAACTCATTTCACACGTATATAATGTACTTAGAAGCAAAACATGGAATTTACTTTACAGGATCTTTAATGGTATTGGCCACCTTTTTGACATGTTTTTTAAATGTTAAATTGGAATAAAAAATTATCTCCAGATATTTAAAATCAGAATCAGAATTCGGTTTATTCGCCATGTATGTTATACAAACACGGAATTTACTGTGGCAGGGAGGTGCAAAACACTAAACATATACAGATCTTAAATAAGTAAAAGTACAAAAGTTTAACTATTTCTAAGAACTAAACAATCTAAGAATACAACAATTTAAATATAAAATAAAATATATATAAAAATAAGAATAGAATGAGCAGCGTGAATGGTCAACATAGTGCAATCGGATACTGAGATAAAGTGGCTTATGCATACTGAATTGCCATTAGATGGACTTATAATAGTTAAATAAGTGAATGAATGTCAATGGGAGTCCTTGGCCTTGTTGAAGAGGCCAGTAGCAGATGGAAAGAAACTGTTCTTATGGCGTGAGGTTTTGGTCCTGATGGACCGCAGCCTTCTGCCGGAGGGGAGTAGCTGGAACAGGGAGTGGCCAGGGTGGGAGGGGTCGGCCACAATCTTCCTCGCACGCCTCAGGGTCCTCGAGGTATGCAGGTCCTCGAAGGTAGGCAGATTGCAGCCGATCACCTTCTCAGCAGTGCGGATGATATGCTGCAGTCTGCTCTTGTCCTTGGCAGTGGCAGCAGCGTACCAGATGGTAATGAAGAGGTGAGGATGGACTCAATGATGGCTGTGTAGAAGTGCACCATCATTGTCTTTGGCAGGTTGAATTTCTTGAGCTGCCGTAGGAAGTACATCCTCTGTTGTGCTTTTTTGGTGAGGGAGCTGATGTTCAGTTCCCACTTGAGGTCCTGGGAGAGGATGGTGCCCAGGAAGCGGAAGGACTCCACAGTGTTGACTGGGGAGTCGCACAGGGTGATGGGGGTGAGTGGGGCTGTATTCTTCCTGAAGTCCACAACCATCTCCACTGTCTTAAGAGCATTGAGCTCTAAGTTGTTATGGCTACACCAGGTCACCAGGTTGTCAGCTTCCCACCTATAGTCAGACTCATCCCCCGGATCACAGACAGGAAGTCTGTGATCCATCTGCAGGTGGAGTCAGACACGTTCAGCTGGGAGAGCTTGTCCTGAAGCAGGGCAGGGATGATGGTGTTGAAGGCAGAGCTGAAGTCCACAAACAGGCAGACAGATACAGCTGTGAGCTTTTCTCCTTCAATAAAGACATCAGGGGGCTGTGCATTTGATGATTTCTTGGAGAAGAACATACAGACTGTTTTATTTGTGTTCAAGTGTAGGGATGACATTTTTAGCCAGTCAGAGACATGGACCAAAGCTGCAGTTAGTTTAGTGGCAGCCTGTTCTTTGGTTTTTGCATGTGTATAAATAACAGTGTCATCTGCATACATTTGAACATTAATAGATGGACACACTGATGGTAAATCATTAATGTACATTCTAAACAGGATCGGTCCCAATACTGACCCCTGGGGTACACCAATATTATTACTGAGGTATGGAGAAAGGCTACTTCCAAAGTGTACACTTTGAGTCCTATCAGCCAAATATGACTTCATCCATTTTGTGGCTTCTGCTGATAAATTAAAATATGATAATTTTGCTAACAGTGTCTGGTGATTCACAGTGTCAAAAGCCTTCTTAAGATCCAAGAGAATTGCGCAAACTACCCCACCTCTATCCAATTTGGACTTAACATTTTCTAGGAAGTAGCAGTTAGCTGTCTCCGTAGAGTGATTAGCGCAGAATCCAAACTGCATTGGGTGCAGAGGGGTGTTACCTAGGTTTAAGTGTGCTGTCAGCTGTTCTGCTACCCATTTTTGATACACCTTGGAAATCCCTGATAGAATACTGATGGGCCTGTAGTTTGAGACAATAGCTTACAATTCCCTTTTTTCCAGGAGCTTGAAAAAAGATTATGCCTAATGGAAAGGTTAATCAAGTGAGCAATGGGGCAAGCAAGGGACTCCTTATGTGACTTCAAAAATATGGTGTCCAAACCATATGCATCCTTGGCTTTTGAGTGTCTGAGGAAATTTATAATTTGTATCACTGCTGATTCAGATATTTCCCTAATAAAAAAAATGGGGATACTATCATCTATGAGGACAGTGCGTGTAGTTACCGGTGGGATGCTTTGAGCTAATACCTTAACTGAGTTTATACAAAAATCATTAAAGGTGCTCGCTATCAAATCATTCTCTTGGATCAGAGTTCCATTAATTTTGATCTCAGAAGTCCATGGTCCGTCTTCATTACTCCTACCAATTAACTAATTTAGATTTCTCCAAATAAGTTTACCATATCCTTGTTCCTCATTAATGATACAAATTTAAAAATCTGCCTTAGCTTTTCTTATATTTCTCAATACTTTATTTCGAAGACCTGTGAAGGTGTATCTATCACTACTGTTCCCAGTCTTAAGGGCTCTCTTCAAAGCTGAGTCTCTCTCTTTCATTTGTTGCCACAAACTGTCATTAAGCCATGCTAAGTTTTTACGTCTATGTTTACGTTTCACCCTTTTCGTGTTATTATTTCACTAATGGTACTCAAGAAGGTGCAGCAGCTATCCTCGGTGTCCTCATTGTCTAGAATTGTGGACCAATCAGTTCCTTTAATCACATTTTCTAGATTATTCAATTCATTTTTAGGGATTGTCTCATAAAATTAATTTGATTTAGAATTTGCAAATCGTTTTCTGGTTAGTTTTCTTACCATAAGTGTGATATTGTGATCTGACAGCCCAGTGAGCATGTTATATGATGTAGTTATTCTCTCTGGCCTGTTTGTGAAAATTAGATCAATTTGTGTCTGGGACGAGTTGGTTACTCTTGTTGGTCCTTGTATCAGTTGGGTTAGATTGAATTTATTTGTTATCTCCTTTAGTTTCTTTCTTTTTTTTGTCCCAGTTTATATTGAAGTCGCCCATTAGTATTAGTTCTTTTGTGCTATCACATTGTTTAAGGATACTATGGAGACAATCATAAAAATGATTATTAGCTAATGGTGGGCGATATAGACATTTAAGGGGACAAGGGGATGTTCAACCCAAAACACTCCAACTCCTGATCCTGTGACCATTCAATTAGGCTACATTTAATTGTATTCTTAACATAGATTAACAACTCCCCGCCCCTTGTTTTGGTCTCTCCTAAACACATTATATCCGGAAATATCAAAGGCAGCCGTGGGAGAATGTTTTTTAAGCCATGTTTCAGAGTCCAAGGAAGTCCAGGTTGGAGTGGAGCAGTAAGTGTTATATCTGAATGCTTTTTGAGACAATGCATATTTAAATGACCAAAGAGTAATCCTTTTGGTTTTGATTGTGAGTCCCAGATCAGTTTGGCCTGATTGAGAGTTAGAATTTTTTTTTTTCGGTGTTTTGAGTACCTGGATTTAGCCCCCGCTGTTGTTGAGTAAAAGTTGTCTGTTTGACAGGGTTCGTAATTCGGCAGGTGTGAGCTTGTGCGAAAAAAGCAGTCAAAGTTTGTAACTCAATTTCATCGCATGATCCCACCACTCCGGGAATAGCGTTGAGCAGCGAGAGTCTGAGCACCTTTAGGGGTGCTCAGCCCCAATGAGAATGTGACATGAAAACAATTCCTTGCATAAGTGCTAAACACCCATGCTAATAAATAACTAATTTCACTGGATAACAATTAATACATTTATGTATTATTATGCATAATATTGAATGAATGAAAAAAACTAAGGATGTGCTTTTCTTCACAAACTACCAGCATCAAATGATAATAAACAATATATAAAAAAAAATTTTTAGGGGTGCTGAGATGAAATTTAGGAGTGCTTGAGCACCCCTAAAAAGGGTCTAAAATTGCCACTGGTGTACAGTACAGCCTTCTTAGACAAAAACCCAGATGCACACACATTTAAATGATTACATTTCCTTAATTCCCCTAGTGGCTCAGTCAGAAATTAATTCATAAGTTAATCAGAATGGGACAGGGTTCCCTCAAAAAAGCCAGTTTCTTCATCTCTGTTCACTGCTCTAACGTTTTGGATTTTGTTGAAAAAGTTCTAACCCCCTAAAGATTCCTGATTAATTTCTAAATCTGGTGGGGGAGGTTTTTTATCCATTGAGCATATGGAACCTTGCAATGAAAGATGCCAGTCCTTACACATGAATATTGTTTGGTCATCATTTCCCTGTCCTTTCTCCTTGCATGTTTTTTTGTTCTTTTCTTTTTTGTCTCCATTCTGTTAATAATACATGAATGTCCTCTTTTTTCCCTCTCCCCCCTTTTTCCTGTAGCAATTATTGAACCTACCACAACTAGTGCTGTCTCAAGCCCAGGTCAGTATATGTCACCATGCTGTACACAACCAGCAAAGGGATTCGATATTCTCAACACTAACCTGACCAAACTCCTCCATCTCAATTATTTGATCTTAATTGGCTGCGATGCCTGCCGAGGTTTCAGCTTCACTGTATGTCTTTAGTATTAACAGTTAATTTACTTGGGATTGGTTTGTGTTTTGTTTTTGTCTTCTGTGAGCAGCCCTTATCATTGCACCCACATCCTCCACTCATTCCCCTTGTGGAGTGCAGTAGAAAAGTGACTTTTCCATGTGGCTGATGAGACTGATGGCATTCTAACGAAGCTGATGCTGATGGCTTTCCTCTCTTGGCTTCCCCATCTCCTTCCTTCTCCTCTATGCTAGCTAAGTGCAGTCTGCATGTAAAGCAGGATGTTGGGTAAGATGACCCCTGTTTTTGTTTTGTTTGCAGTGTACTGTCTCTCAGTATTTCTGTCTCTCTCTCATCCCTTACTCTCTGACTGTTCCCCCCCCCCTGATTTCTTTATATCAATTTATCCCCTCTCTTCTTGAACAGCTGGCTGTGGCTCTGCTGCCCCTCTCTAACCTGTTCTGCTGCTGATGCTTTTGTCAATGTCGCTCTTGTTTTTCTATTTGACTCTCTGCTGCTTCTAACATATAGCTTTGCGTAATCTCTTTACAGAAGCTGTATTTTATCCCTCTCTTACGGTTTTAAGTAAGTCACAGAATGTAATCTCTTCCACTGGTTACACTATTTTTGCTTAATACTATTCGTGCACAAACTCATGTTTGCAGAATTACCATATGTGACACGTTATTTTGAAAGGCAAGCCAAGGTAATTTCTCAGTTTTTTACAGATTGTGAAAGTGCAGATTGTAAACTTTCAAATGATGTGTCATACATTGAAATGTGAAAATAGTTGAAGATATGCATATGAATGTTGGTAAACCTTGAATGCTCTAGTAGAGAAATCCCCCTTGAAAGGTTATAGACCTTTTCATGCTTTCAGACAGGGTGTCATTTCACTGCAGTGAAGAATAACAATCAAATTCCAGGATCCTGCTTTCTTGACTTATTCTAGATATGTATTGTAGTTTTTTTTATCACACCGGAAAAAAATAGTTAAAAGCTATTTTATTCCTGTTCAATTCAGCAGATGTTGCAAGGACTCCCTTGCACAAATATGTAATTTAGACGGTTAGAACCTAAATAAGATTTATATGTATAGTAAAATATGTATAGCCTATGCAAAATGTTGATGTGCATTTGCTTCACCACATAACCATTACCTATAGACAGGTAAACAGAATTCTTATGTTAAGACATAGCGGTAACAATAATGGTAATAAATATAGATGCAAGCAGCAACTATGGAGGGTACAATTTCTGGGGAAATTGTAGGGTGCGCTTGCTTGCGTCGGTTGCAGATGGGTCCGTCCCCTTAAGTTTTTCCTTTCTAGTGATATTTTCAAGCATTTTACTCATATTGCATAATTAATTAAGAACCCCCTTTAAAACAAGCTATTGTAACAACGTTGTCAACGGCAGTATTTCAGATGGAATCGCGATTCAAACAGTACCATCTGCTAACTGAAAATATGCCCCCAAAAACGTAAATAAGCTTGACATTTATTTAGGGGGAAATGGCTAATTCAAAAGAAGTTTGCTACGAGCAAGCTAGCTGCTGTTTGTGATTGTTTGAAAGCGTCGGAAATGAGAACGTTTCTTTTGACAAAGTTTATGCTTTGGCATTGAAGACAGCGACGCACCACACAAGCTTGAGTTCAAATACATTATTTAATGTGACATTACTTACTGTAAATGCAAGTCTTGATTTGCTTAAATGTACATATGCTGCTAATACCCCACGGCACGATACGATACTCGCTGTGCAACAGCAATGCACGTTGTATCCATGCGTCGTTGCTAACGTGTGCTGACGTTGTGACGTAGGCTAGCACCGAGTTCCCTTCGTTGACACAAGGCACTTTTTGCCACAAAAACGTAATTTCAACCTAAACCGTGCAACGGAACGTAAATAAAAATACAAGCAACTCAATCGCTACCAAGATGAAACTTTTGACACTGACGTTGTCTATATAGTCCAAATATTGACGGATCATTAGGGGGGCAAAAAGAAACAAAAATAATAAATATATTTGTGAGAGAACAATGGTTGTGCTCGCCAAAGGGTTAGAAAAAGAACCTACGCACAGAAATATTCACATGTATAAAACCGGTCGTACACCAGGGGCCTGTTCCATAAAGGCCGCACAAATAAGTTGGACTTAAAGTCCCAAACCAGACTTGAATTAGCTTAACAAGTCAAGCGGGGCTAAAGCGGTTCCATAAAGGCCAATTTCAGCTCACGCAGTCCTACTAATTCAAGTCAGATTTAAGTAGTCAAGCTAATTGCGCGTGCACCCTATTCTTAAGCAGCCCGAGAGGTAAAACATGGATCATACAATCCACCACGGCAAAAGCAATGCACACGGCCACGTGACTTTTTACAGAAAGAACGTTCCCTTTAAGCCTTGTACTATGACAGCACCCTCATCCACCGCTTCATCAAAATGAAACGACACGCCATGATTGACGTGAACGATAGGCTACGTAGGTCGAGGTCCTTTTTTAGACCTTTACTTCGTTGATTAAAAAACAGACACCCTCTAAACACATGTAAATGTACTTTTTTGACATTGTTTTAAATAAATAGCCTACTATTAATCAATACATTACCCAGTAGCCTAACTTTTTAACATGGTTGTGTCGGGAAAATGGAGGATATAGACGTAGCCTATGTATTTAGGTTTGTTTTGCAATTGTAGACTACTGTTAACAACTATATAGCTATGATAATTATACTTGGATAATTTTGATTGAGATAGGCCTCCCTGATGCCTAAACATTTGAAATCACAAACTAGGCTAGCCATAGGCTATGTTTAACGTGGCGTGTATCAAATCATTGTTCATCATCGTTTAATACATTAGGCTAAATGTTGTAGCCTATGTAGGCTATTTAAGTTGATTTTCTATCAATGTTGAACATATTGAACTGATGAGAATAAGAAAATGAGACTATCCGTGGTAAATCATCGTTTTCCCGTTGGGTCAGTGTTACAGGAAGGTCTGGTTAAGCACCAAATCACGCTAAGCCTGACAGTTAACCTGCCCCGGACCAGACTAGTTTCGCAGCCTAAGTTGCCATAGTAACCGAGTTTGAACTACGTTGAGCTAGCTTTATGGAACCGAATGAACTAGAAATGAGTCAGACTAACTGACATGAGTCTGGCTTATTTGGTAAACTCGCTTTATGGAACAGGCCTCAGGTCCTGTGCACCTTTACTTTATAAATCACAATCAACATGATTGACCGCACGTGAACAAGCCACTGACCCCGCCTTGCCTCCTCCCATAAATGAATATGCAGATGGCCTATGAATGCATTTTATTTCTGAATTAAAATGGCTAAACACGCAAAAAAGAACAATTTCACAGACTGAGATCGAGGTTCTAACAACAGAGGTGGAGGCGAGGAAATGTGTCCTGTTTGGCGCCCTGTCATCAGGTATTAGCAACAAAAGAAAGTCGGCGGAGTGGAAAACTGTCACTAGGGACGTAAATGCTGTGGGTTCGGAGAACTGGACCATGGCAGAAATTAAGAAGAAATGGTCCGATGTAAAACTCGAAATTAAAAAACATGCCTCCTGTGCGTCATGGATGAGCCAGTCAGGCTCACAGAGACAATTTCATTTCCTATCTTGTAGTTGCACAGCGAGTATATATTTTATATGTGGTAAATAATCTGTGCTGCGTGCAATATTAACCGAGATATATACAGAGAGTGACATGCATTTCCTGAGTGATTTTGTCAGATGGAGTAAGATGGCTGAACGGTTAGGGAATTGGGCTTTTTATCAGAAGGTTGCCAGTTCGATTCCCGGCCGTGCAAAATGACGTTGTG
The DNA here is from genome assembly GCF_963692335.1 of Osmerus eperlanus. Classification (NCBI taxonomy): domain Eukaryota; kingdom Metazoa; phylum Chordata; class Actinopteri; order Osmeriformes; family Osmeridae; genus Osmerus; species Osmerus eperlanus. Next base: position 9,974,767 of record NC_085041.1, read on the forward strand.
CTATAGCACATTTCATACAAGAATTGCAGCTCAATGTGCTTTACATAAAATCAATAAAAACAATAATAATAAAAACAATCATACAACCGATAAAAGTAATAAAAATAAATTAAAAATTAAAATGTAACAAAACAAAATACAAGCCGCAGTCTTTGCGGTGTCTCGAGACCGTCTTAGACTCAAGCTGCCTCTGCAGTTTCCAAAACATATAACAACCCAGACCAGCCGCAATCTATCTGCGGTCTCTCGAATCTGTCTTAGACTCGAGCTGCCTTTGCAGTTTCCAAAACATATAACAACCCAGACTAGCCGCAATCTATCTGCGGTCTCTCGGATACAAAAAACAGTAATAAAATAATAATAAATAAATAAAAGTAGTAAAACCCTAATGAGATAAAATGTGTTAAATGTTTTGGTAAAAAGATAGGTTTTAAGCTGTCTTTTGAAAATGTCTTGTGTGTTTGCTTCTCTAATATTTATGGGTAATTTGTTCCATAGTTTTGGGGCGTAATTGACAAAGGCCGCATCACCAATCTTCTTATGACTGCTTCTTTTATGACTAAAAGTAAATGTAAATGTTGTCGTTCGTTTGACACCCTCAAGTTTAACAGAAGTTACTAAAGATCCCATGACATGCTGTTTTTAGATGCTTTTATATCGGCCTTAGTGGTCCCCTAATACTGTATCTGAAGTTTCTTTTCCGAAATTCAGCCTGGGTGCAGAATTACAGCCACTACGAGCAGTCCCACAATGAGCTTTCCTCAGGACGTGTTGTTTCTGTGTCTGTAGCTTTAAATGCCATTAGGAAGAAAGAGGCGGGGCTAACTGCCATGCTTCGGTCGTTTGCAAGCCATGATGTCTCGAGGGAAAACCAATATCGCGCTCGCACGGTCTTAGCTCATTTTCTCATTGGTGGGCCAAATTCTCTGTGCGGGCAAAGCAGAGAAAGGGGAGGTAACCTTCACTCTTATGACGTCATAAAACCAGCATTTTCAAAACCGAGCGTTTCAGCTTTCATTTTCTCAAAGGCGGAGAAGAATACTCAGGGCTTGGTTTACCTTTCGAAATTTCTAGCCACTGGGGAACCAAAGGCAGGCCCATGAACATTTCATGTCATGGGACCTTTATGTGGTGGGGGATTTAACAGTTAATAACATTTCCCGTTTGGGTTTTTGTAATTTTGATGTGAATCATCCACATCAATGATCAAACTTTTATTAGCAGAGGTAATTATGTTTTTTGAATAGTCAACGTCATAGACTTATGACAGTAACTGAAGTGGAAACTTTTTAATGTTTGGTGAGTTTCGGCACTTCTCAGTTAGAATTCGCCACGTTACAGAGCCAGACAAGACTTTGCAAACGGCACTCACATTCTCCCATCTGCTCAAAAGTTTGCGTGACAGCCCGCACATTCTCACGTCACATTATTTTTTATACATCACACCGTGTGCGTGAAAACCAGCGTACGCATGTCCTCAAAGATCTGGATCAGGGCATCGTTGAGCTCTTGGACAGTCTGTATCGCTACTTGCCTGTGCTGGATGCACCGATACATAACATCCCAAACTGATTCAGGTCTGGGGAACGTGAGGGGCAATCAATGGCATCGATGTCTTATACAATACATTACATTATAAAATACATATTTTCATATATTTTGGATCTCTGGATATCTAACACTGAGATTGTTTGGGTTTCCATTTAGTCTTAATACAAAATTATTTTCTTATCTACAAACCCGATTCCCAAAAAGTTGGGACACTGTACAAATTGTGAATAAAAACAGGATGCAATGATGTGGAAGTTTCAAATTTCAATATTTTATTCAGAATACAACATAGATGACATATCAAATGTTTAAACTGAGAAAATGTATCATTTTGAGGGAAAATTAAGTTGATTTTACATTTCATGGCATCAACACATCTCAAAAAAGTTGGGACAAGGCCATGTTTACCACTGTGTGGCATCCCCTCTTCTTTTTATAACAGTCTGCAAACGTCTGGGGACTGAGGAGACAAGTTGCTCAAGTTTAGGAGTAGGAATGTTGTCCCATTCTTGTCTACTACAGGCTTCTAGTTGCTCAACTGTCTTAGGTCTTCTTTGTCGAATCTTCCTCTTTATGATGCACCAAATGTTTTGTATGGGTGAAAGATCTGGACTGCAGGCTGGCCATTTCAGTACCCGGATGCTTCTTCTACGCAGCCATGATGTTGTAATTGATGCAGTATGTGGTCTGGCATTGTCCTGTTGGAAAATGCAAGGTCTTCCCTGAAAGAGACGACGTCTGGATGGGAGTATATGTTGTTCTAGAACTTGGATATACCTTTCAGCATTGATGGTGCCTTTCCAGATGTGTAAGCTGCCCATGCCACACGCACTCATGCAACCCCATACCATCAGAGATGCAGGCTTCTGAACTGAGCGCTGATAACAACTTGGGTTGTCCTTGTCCTCTTTAGTCTGGATGACATGGCGCCCCAGTTCTTCAAAAATAACTTAATTTTGATTCGTCTGACTACAGAACAGTTTTCCACTTTGCCACAGTCCTTTTGAAATGAGCCTTGGCCCAGAGAAAACGCCTGCGCTTCTGGATCATGTTTAGATATGGCTTCTTTTTTGACCTATAGAGTTTTAGCCGGCAACAGCGAATGGCACGGTGGATTGTGTTCACCGACAATGTTTTCTGGAAGTATTCCTGAGACCATGTTGGGATTTCCATTACAGTAGCATTCCTGTATTTGCTGCAGTGCCGTCTAAGGGCCCGAAGATCACAGGCATCCAGTATGGTTTTCTGGCCTTGACCCTTACGCACAGAGACCAGAGTTCCAGATTCTCTGAATCTTTGGATGATATTATGCACTGTAGCGGGGTTTGCTCGTTTAAGATTAGCAATACTTAATTTATAATAAAGTATGTAGTTCTTGGGGGGGCACCACCTCTTATTGTTAAAGGGATAGAGGAAACCTTATTGAATAATATTTAAATAATAGCCTTCGTAATAATCAGTCTAATCTTAAGTCGTGAATTCTATGAAAGTAGAGCAGATCAGATAACGTGAGTGATACGCGAATGTTATACACAATGATTTATTTAGGAGAATGTAATTATAATGAACAAATACCAGATAAGTTATGGGTTAGTCAGAGTAGTACAGTGGCTGGATGCAAATGAGGGCGAGCAACACAATGGCTGTGTAGAGCGCGTGTAAAGGGGGGAGGGAGAGAGAGGGGTAGAGAGGGACAGGTAGGCCTTTGTGGTAACAATGGACGAGCAAGGGCAACTGACTTAGCAAGGGTTAAGCTAACTCATTTGTAAATTACAATCAAACATCAACAATTTAATCACAACATGCCAATATGTCACAGGTAAGAAATATTGCAAATCGTAGTTACTTTTGTCGGTTTGAAGAAGGGTAGAGTCAATGGTTTCGTTATCGTCCAACGAAAATAGAACAACGGAATCCTTGGCCAAAGTTCCGGGCGCTCAGTGAATTTGCAGGTTGAGAGGAATAGTTTAGAAATGACGCGTTCACTTCAGTTTAATTCCTACGAACAAGGAGGGGTGATTGTACGTTTGGGGGTTTTATACTCCAAAGAACAAGGGGGGGGGTCCCCGTGAAGGTGACCTCTTTCATTGGTCAGTTTCCCCCCACCTGGGCGTCGTCCTGAGATCTGCCTAGGTGTGAAGTAGCTGTACCTTTTGAGTTCCGTTATTTCAACTGTCCATGGAATGCTCAAACTTCAGAATATAACAATACAACATTCGTAAATGGTTTTGTTAGTATGGTACAATCATTTTGATATCAAGATTGGCTGACTTAACTATACTTGAAGGGAAGTTATAATCAAACCTCAATTAAACAACGTTCTAAGTAAATGGGAAAAACACACATTATAACACATCAACTACTGTCATTGAAATAGTGTCCATGAGCCATGTAGTCCTTGAGAATATGTTTGTAAATCCACATAAGAAAGTTCTTCCTTGTAAATCCTTTGTCTGATACTGTGGGCCGTGTGGCCTCTGTATCTGACCCCATGCTGGGTCAGAAGCTTTGAAGCTTCTCCTCTGGGAGAAGGACAAAGGGGGAAGACCCTTTCCTTGTCGGGGGTAGGAGAAGGTGTGATGGTACCGTGCTTTGTCTGTGGACTGTGCTACAGATCCCCCTGCTGGCAACGTCCGATGATTCGACGTCGTCGGGCTGTTGGCACGTAAGAAGAGCAGAGAACAGACAAACACGACAGTACGATAGCATTTCTACTGGACACATTGGCATGAGTGGACTCTAAACAATGTAGGAATCAATGGGGCTAACTTGGGTCCTATTACTAAGTTTCTCTGGGCTAAGGTTCTATGCCTAAAAATGAAAGGAAATAAAAGGAAAAAGGAAAGGGAAAGAAAGGAGAAAGATTAAAATAAAATAAAATGATAGGAGTGGGAGTGGGCTTTGACTTCCTGGAGTCATAAACCTCATTTGTCAGGGGCCAGGGTAGTTTGGTTATGAGGCGTTGTAGCCTATTATTTTGACAGTACCTCAAGGTCATTCATGTTGGGTTTTCTGGTAACAGATTAAAAAATGTGATAGATTGGTGGAGCCATATTTGTCTCATGACAGTATTTTCCTATTATTTTTGGTTTAAAGGAACATTCATTCTTGAACTTTGAGGCATTTTGGCCAAGGCACCTGTTGTGCACTTGTTTCGTCAGCAGTTTGACAGGGTCAGGTTGCTGGTATAAGGCCAGGCCAGGCCTCTGTGCATGGCCTGTTGTCCCCGCGAGTAGTGATGGTTTCTTCCGGGTTGTGCCAGCTTGTTGCAGCTGGGGTGCTTCTTCTGGGATGCTTGGTGGCCATAGTAGGTCTTCCTACTTTCTGCACTCTCATCCAGTTGGCATCATATGACTTCTTTTGGACCTGTGATGCTTCTCGTCGCAGGTGGGTTTCTGATGGTCATGGCGTTGTGTTGATTTTGTTTGAATCTTGTGTCTTGATGGGTGAGTGGCGTAGCTCTGGGGCGGTCTGGAGCGGCCATCTAACTCATGGATTCGGTCCTCTTCTGAGAGATGTGGATCAGACGTGGAATCTCCCCCCCCCTTCTACTGTGAAGACTGTGTTTTGGACTTCAGGGTGAGGCAGTGGATAGGGCTTCTCGACGTTGGTCCACATCTGGTTTCGTTTGAAGTCAATGAGGGGTTCCAGTCTGTTGAGTAGATCGTGTCCAATCAGCAGCTTTTCGGTCTCAAGCGGTGAGACATGGATGGGGTGGATTAGGGACATTTCCCCAAACGTTAGCTTCAAGTACAGCGTCTCTGTGAATGGAGCTTTGTTTTGGGTGAAGCTTGTGATGTTGAATTCACTATCTTCACTTTTAATCCATCTTCTGTTTGACCTGGCTATTCCTTTTAGCTGAGCGGCCAAGGTGGGTGCAATCAGGCAGATTTCTGCACCCGTGTCCAGCAATCCTTCGCAGGGCACTTCATCTTCAAGTGTGATGGGGACATAGCTTCGGTTAGCTCTTCCTTTTCTGGAAAGCTCACCCAGAAATGTGTGTAACTGTGGGGCTTGTTTGTGTGTTGTTGTTTCTGGAGGTCGTCTTCTTGTGGGTTTGTGGTGTTTTCGGGTCCTGTTCCCTTTCTTCCATCCAATGGGGAGCATTTGAGGTGTGATTTCCGTGTTGGGGCCTTCTAGTCATGCTGGGTCTGACGGATGTCGTCCAGGGCTGTTGTGTTCGTTTTTGTACGGTGTGGGTCTTGTTGAGTGGTTTCTTGCGTGATAGGAGTGTTGTTTGAGTCTGATTCCACCACATGGACATTTGAGTCTTGGGATCGATTGTTGTTCGCCCATGATTTATATGCCATGTCCCTCAGCTGCAGAGCCGTCATGGTTTCCTGGTTCGCGAAGGTCGTCATGAAGGGTTTTATGGATTGGTAGAGGTTGTTGATGAACACTGACTTGAACATGGGAGTTTCTTCTCCTCCGGGTTGGTTTTCTGTTGCGAAATAGGCTTTCCGGAGCCTCTCATAGAATGTCTTTGGGTTTTCGTTGGCCTTTTGTTTTGTGTGCAGGGCGGTAGTGCAGCAGGAGCCTTTACTTTCTGAGTGCCAAGCCTTGAGGGTTCGGCAAGCCATGTCATAGCTGTGGCGTTCTCCAGCAGGTTGCCTGTCAAGCAGGGCTCTGATTGAGCTGGAAGAGGTGTTCTTCAACAGGTACAGCTTGTCCGCGTCTGTAGCTGTAGGCAGGCGTTCGAGATTAGAGTTCAGTTGTTCTAGATACATCTCAATGCTCTGAGTGGGATTGTCTGGATCGAACTTCTCTATGTTCCTGCTAATTTTCAATAGCAGATCTAGTGACACTGCTGGTGGCAGGTCATGCATTTCCCATGCATTTTGTGGATAGGCTGGACGTGAGGGTTCATCATCGTCATACCATCTGTTTGGGGCTGTGGTCTGACCGCGACGTTCAGGTTGGAATTGTAGCTCCATTTTCTGGTCATACAGTCTTCTGCTCTGCTGCTCCACATCTTCTGTTCCCCTCGTTCTTCGTGGATTCGTGTCAGCTTGGTACAGAGATTGGCTGGGAGGGGATGTATCCCTATATGGTCTTCTTGTTTCGTATTCTGAGTGGAGCGGTGCTTCGGGTGATTGCAGCTGTCTTGGGTACTGGTTTCTTGGTTGCAGATCCATTTCTCTGATGTCAGTTCTCCACCTTCGGTCGGTGTTTGAGTTTTCTTTGTCTAGGATCGTGGCGTTCGCTTTGTTCAGCTTATGAATGGTAGATAGTAGTTCCACTTTTGTTTCATGTAACTCCTCCTTCATTGTCTCCCTGTCAGCTGTGATGTGTGAGAGATCTTGGTCCAGGTGTTGGAATTTTGTGTAGAGAGTGTGCAATTCTTCTTTTAGGTGGTCGTAGTCTCCTACTTTTTCATTAGCTTCATCCAATATCTTAATTGTGTTTTCCATGAGGGCGGTTGAGTCCTTTTTGCTTTTCTGAACCCCCTGCATTTCTTCTTTTAGGTCTCCCAGTTCCGTAGCGAGTTCCTTGTTCTCCTGTTGAAGTGTTTCCCGGATATCTTGTTCAGTTTCTTTCGCCTTGAGGGCATCCCTGAGGGTTGTTTCCTGTTCCATTAGCTGTTGTCTAGCTCTATCCAGTTCTCCAGTCAGGTCACTGGTTTCTTGTTCCATTAGCTCCCGTCGGTCCTGTTCCTTTTCTTTTTCTTTGAGGGCATCTTTGAGGGTTATTTCCTTTTCCATTAGTTGTGTCTTAGCTCTTTCCAGTTCCACAGCCAGGTTGCTGGTTTCCTGTTCCAATCGTTTCCTGTGCTCTTGTTCTCTTTGTGCCGCCTTGGTAGCATCCTCTCGATCCTGGAGAGCCTGTGTCCATTGTGTGTTGACTTTTGTTATTGATAACCTGAGTAGTGCAGCATAGTTGAGACCGAGGCTGGATAGGCATTTGACAATTTGGGATTTGCTCAATATTTGGCCTACATTTTCTATGACCACTTCTTGAGTTTTCCTGGTGATCATATCGGAATTTAGATCGGTCAGCGTTTCCACATATCTTGGGTTTTCTTTTTCGGATAGGTGGACAATCAGTTTCTCAGCTTCCGTGAGGTGAGACATGTTTGGTTCGGCTACTGGAAGTTATTAACACAATGCTATTGTGATAATGTTGATAGGCACTTTAGTTTTGTAGTGGTTCTCTTTTTGGCAACAATATATATACTTTTCTTTTCCTTTTTTTTTTTGTTTACCAACTTAATATTAAAATTAAAATCAGAAGTTAATATTCAAAGATTAACAATCAAAAACTGAGATTAATATTCAGAAATTAAAATCAATATCAAAGTCACCATCCAGGATCAAAGGTTCAGAAAATAAATAAAATTGTTTAACAAATTAATATTAAGGTTAAAATCAGAAGTTAATATTCAAAGATTAACAATCAAAAACTGAGATTAATATTCAGAAATTAAATTTAACATTAAAGTCACCACCCAGGATCAAAGATTTTAAAAAAATTGTTTACCAAATTAATATTAAAATTAAAATCAGAAGTTAATATTCAAAGATTAACAATCAAAAACTGAGATTAATATTCAGAAATTAAAATTAATATTAAAGTCACCTTCCAGGATCAAAGATTCAAACAAATTATTTATTCTTTTAGGCCTATATTAAATCTTAATTTCAGTAATCTTGTTATATTATCTATAAACGATTAGAGAATTTAGATTGAGTAGCTGTTGATTTGTTTTAGCCTAAACTGGACTGAGAAAGTACAATGTATTTAAATACTATAGCACATTAAGTTAGCCGGTTTAGCTTGTAGAATCAAACAGATAATGAACTAAATTGTTGCTGCATCTATAATGTAGCTTTATATTGGGCAAGGGTTTTACATTCACCTCGAATTGAATGCGAAACAGTGAAGCTTCTTTTCGAAAAGCTAGTTTATCAATTTCGGAATTGTTTAACAATATTGTGGCAGTACAGGCTGCGTTGTTCGGCTACTTCCAAACAAAAGTCCTTTTGGACTGATCGCAGATAGAGTGGGCAAACTAAAAATAATACACTTTACGTTTAATTATTATTTAGCGATTGTTGTTAAAGTTGTATATTGATGAGGGGTAAATAGGATTACAGTTCAGTATGGTCAACAACGCCGATATTCTGACAACTTCCCCTTTTAAGTGCGCGGAATGAAAATCAAATTACAGGTCTTTGTTCACGAAAGGTAACTATTTCCGGTTAAGCAACAATAAAGGTCCTTAACCCTTGTGTTATCTTCGGGTCATTCTGACCCATAAGTCATTGTGACCCACCGTCGTATTGCGACAACTTTACCGCATACAAAAACAAAGTGAAGCATTTTCTTTTAACCGTGGGCTGTCTCAGACCCCCCACATTGCAAAGGTTAAAAGAAAATTATTTTTATTTGTTTTTGTATTGGGTGAAATTGGGTAAACACAACGATGGTTCGTTATGAACCTTTGGGTCATGTGACCCGAAGGCAGCACAAGGGTTAAATAAGCAGCTTCTCCTGTCTCAATAATTATTTTACTGTTACTTTACTGATTCTAGAGGTTGAGTGTTTACATTAATGTTGAATTACATGCAAAACAAAGTGAAGCTTTTTCCGAAAAGCTAAGTTAATCAATTTACCAATTGTTTAACAAGGTAGAAGCATATAGCTTAATGTGGAGAGCTGCGTAGTCTCCTTCAAAATCAAAGTCCTTTTGGACTGATCAATGTCTGTTATCTACCTCTAACTAGACAATGGCAACTTATCAGTTGCTTGGTTGATTTACTCAACCCAAATGGCCAACACTACTATAATACACCTTTCCGAAGCGTGTATGGTCCCAAAATAGTAGTGTTGTGACTCTATAAAAAGGTTCTTATGCCTTCATTTAGAAGCGCTGCCTTTGTAGTTTCACAAGATGAAATGAGACGGGTCGCAGTGTCACTGCGCACGCGCGTACCTCCGCTCAAGTCTAGCTTTTCCGAAGCTAGTTAGTTACACACAAACAGCCAATTGTTCACGACAAAGCCAATTCAATGAGTACACAGCACAGTATTCAAACAGTGTTTAAAACCGTAGCTATCTGGGGGAATAGTTAAATACAACGGAGCGTTAATTTAACCAAAAGGGTGGGAGGGTGGGTTTCAGACGGAAAATGTATCTCCGTTATAGATCGCTCATTTCAATCTGTTTCAAAGCCTCTCACGGGGCTCCAATATGTAGCGGGGTTTGCTCGTTTAAGATTAGCAATACTTAATTTATAATAAAGTATGTAGTTCTTGGGGGGGGCACCACCTCTTATTGTTAAAGGGATAGAGGAAACCTTATTGAATAATATTTAAATAATAGCCTTCGTAATAATCAGTCTAATCTTAAGTCGTGAATTCTATGAAAGTAGAGCAGATCAGATAACGTGAGTGATACGCGAATGTTATACACAATGATTTATTTAGGAGAATGTAATTATAATGAACAAATACCAGATAAGTTATGGGTTAGTCAGAGTAGTACAGTGGCTGGATGCAAATGAGGGCGAGCAACACAATGGCTGTGTAGAGCGCGTGTAAAGGGGGGAGGGAGAGAGAGGGGTAGAGAGGGACAGGTAGGCCTTTGTGGTAACAATGGACGAGCAAGGGCAACTGACTTAGCAAGGGTTAAGCTAACTCATTTGTCAATTACAATCAAACATCAACAATTTAATCACAACATGCCAATATGTCACAGGTAAGAAATATTGCAAATCGTAGTTACTTTTGTCGGTTCGAAGAAGGGTAGAGTCAATGGTTTCGTTATCGTCCAACGAAAATAGAACAACGGAATCCTTGGCCAAAGTTCCGGGCGCTCAGTGAATTTGCAGGTTGAGAGGAATAGTTTAGAAATGACGCGTTCACTTCAGTTTAATTCCTACGAACAAGTGGGGGTGATTGTACGTTTGGGGGTTTTATACTCCAAAGAACAAGGGGGGGGTCCCCGTGAAGGTGACCTCTTTCATTGGTCAGTTTCCCCCCACCTGGGCGTCGTCCTGAGATCTTCCTAGGTGTGAAGTAGCTGTACCTTTTGAGTTCCGTTATTTCAACTGTCCATGGAATGCTCAAACTTCAGAATATAACAATACAACATTCGTAAATGGTTTTGTTAGTATGGTACAATCATTTTGATATCAAGATTGGCTGACTTAACTATACTTGAAGGGAAGTTATAATCAAACCTCAATTAAACAACGTTCTAAGTAAATGGGAAAAACACACATTATAACACATCAACTACTGTCATTGAAATAGTGTCCATGAGCCATGTAGTCCTTGAGAATATGTTTGTAAATCCACATAAGAAAGTTCTTCCTTGTAAATCCTTTGTCTGATACTGTGGGCCGTGTGGCCTCTGTATCTGACCCCATGCTGGGTCAGAAGCTTTGAAGCTTCTCCTCTGGGAGAAGGACAAAGGGGGAAGACCCTTTCCTTGTCGGGGGTAGGAGAAGGTGTGATGGTACCGTGCTTTGTCTGTGGACTGTGCTACAGCACTGTAGATGATAACTTCAAACTCTTTGCAATTTTTCTCTGAGAAACTCCTTTCTGATATTGCTCTACTATTTTTCACCTCGGCATTGGGGGAATTGGTGATCCTCTGCCCATCTTGACTTCTGAGAGACACTGCCACTCTGAGAGGCTCTTTTTATACCCAATCATGTTGCCAATTGACCTAATAAGTTGCAAATTGGTCTTCCAGCTGTTCCTTATATGTACATTTAACTTTTCCGGCCTCTTATTGCTACCTGTCCCAACTTTTTTGGAATGTGTAGCTCTCCTGAAATCCAAAATGAGCCAATATTTGGCATGACATTTCAAAATGTCTCACTTTCAACATTTGATATGTTATCTATATTCTATTGTGAATAAAATATAAGTTTATGAGATTTTTAAATCATTGCATTCCTTTTTTATTCACAATTTGTACAGGGTCCCAACTTTTTTGGAATCGGGTTTGTAAATCACATGTATTGTAATGCTTGTAGCTGAGCTTTACGCTAGGGGCTAATTCAGTTCTATTTAATTTAACTTAACCTTCATTTAGCATTCACAATTGCAGGGCATGTTAAGACCTTTCACTGTACCAAAAACATGGGTATAATGTGTGAACTTATGTTCACTTCACTTGAACTGACACCAACAGAGAAGAATTACGTTTGAAATTGTTGAATGAACAAGTAGGGTAGTTGTGTGCTTTGATTTGGGCCTTGTTTTTCAGACAAATAATCATAAATCACTGTGCTTAATGGTGGTGTTACAATTGCGTTCATCTCATCTCCCTCAAATCTGAATTGGTTCACATCTCATGTGTTGTCCTTTCCAGATTCCTTCAACTCAGCAAAACAGTAATTTGAAAGTCCAACAACAGGACAAGTTATTAGGGAGTCAGATAGCTGAGCGGTTAGGGAGTCGGGCTAGTAATCTGAAGGTTGCCAGTTCGATTCCCAGCCATGCCAAATGACGTTGTGTCCTTGGGCAAGGCACTTCACCCTACTTGCCTCGGGGGAATGTCCCTGTCCCCTGCTAAATGACTAAATGTAAATGTAGAGGCCCTTAATTTATCTTTGTGTCTTTTCACATCAACTCTAGACTACTCTCGCTCAACTACCTCTAGCTGAGCTCATGAAAACATTCAGATTTTTTCCTAGGATAGTGTTTTGTATTGTTCACCAGGTAGGTCAGCATTCAGTTCTTAGAAACAGACAGAAAATATGGATTATTGAACACAGAGCCCGATGTAGAAAATGTGTTTCCCAGCACCAACAGCTCATGAAGTGAGCTTTGCTAGAGGTAGTTGATCGAGAGTAGTCTAGAGTTGATGTGAAAACATACAACTTGCCAGCTAGTACAATAGTGTATTGGGGGGGGGGGGGGGGGGGGTATTTAGTACTGTAGAGGCATAATGTCTTAATAGCCTCTAGAATGCTTATTTCAGTTTGACACAAATTCCTTGGACTCATAATTGAAAAAGGACAGATGGGGCCATGCATTAATCCCTTTAAATGATTTTCAAAAGCATATCTCACTGTAAACATCACACTCAAATAATATTTCTAGCATACCCTAGATACTACACAGTTGGCACCTCTGGCTTAACACATATTGTATATAGCATATTAGAAACTGTGAAGTCAGCAGCCAGTAAACCCTGTACAGTTTTTACAAGCTAGTACCTTCATTTTCAAGACCATGAGTTAAAAGCAGTGTCATCTCTTGGAAGACGTTGATACGCTGATGGCATGTCATATATATGTGACATACCGGTACTTGACCACTAGATCTCTCTTGATGAAATAAACAAAGAGTGGGTTTGCATTACAGCTGGGGTTTTTTATACGCACACAACTGTACAATTCGTAAATTCTGATACATTAATAAAAATAACGCACAAAATGCTGATAACAGCTTCTCAGATATAAAACACCTTTGAAAAAATACAGTATACAGTTTCACACACCAGTTATTCTCTGAATATACATTTAAATTTGTTAGCACATCTAATTGTAGTTAAATTATGGAGTGAAATTACAGACTAATAAAAATGCTCAAGATTTTCTATAATAACAGATAGTCTTGCCACTACTTTTTATTTTAAATGTCACCCCCACATAAACACATACATGTCCATAGTTCATCCTCCAGCCCCTTTGAAGATTCATTGTTGGCCTTGGTTTCATCACTATTCACACAGACGTCATGCTGTGTTACAAATGACCATCTAGATCAACCATCTGGATGTTTCCATTCTCTTTCCTTCCCTTTAGCTCTCTCTCCCACTCTCTTTATTATCTACCTTTTTATGACATGCACACCTCTTCTTCAGATTATCTTTCTCCTCCTTTGGCTCTCCTTTGGACCAGTGGCTATTAAATGCAAGCCTCACCATGCTGTCAGACCCACACATGCTGGTGCACACTAAACCGAGGTAAATAGCCTTGGAAAGTCGTGAAAACAATGACAGAACAAACATGACTTGCTTCTCACTGCACCATTGCCTCTTTGAGGAAAATATAAAGATAGTGGTGATCTCTTCTGTATACTCAGACTGTGTTATATGATTTTTTTTTACCACTTTTACCACAAAATAATATGCACCCGTTCGATTGTTCTTTCCTTACCTCCCATTTCAACCCTTGATCTTCACACTACTTTTGTCCTGCTGCTGCTATTCATTATTTCTACTCAAACTTAACTTTTTGTCCCTTTTTCTGTCTATCTTTTGCTTCCATCACCATGTTTGAGATCAAAGTGGCTTACACAATGTATGCCTAGGTCTTTCAAGTCTTAACAGGTGACCCTTTTTTGATGCTAGACTATTTTTGAATTCATCACATACCTGCACGTAAACTAGATCACAAATTGCAGAATCACATTCTTTGCCAGAATTGCCAAATTGCCATCCATTAATTTGAGAGATTCACTCACAAATGTGCTAGGACCGGTACTGATGTTGAGAAATCCTTTTGAAGTAAGCCAAATATACTGTTTTCCCTTTCTGAACAAATAAGCACTATCACTCCAAGTTTGGTTATTTTAAGATGGTTTTAGACACTAATGTACTTTACCTAAAAATACTTGTGTAATTCTATTACGTACAGCAGCACCAAGAAACTAGAGAGGGTACAATTTCTGGGGAAATTGTAGGGTGTGCTTGCTTGCGTCGGTTGCACAGGGGTCCGTTTTTGAATGACATTTTTACAACTGATATTTCTGTATATTTTATATAAAAATGCATACTTATTATTTATAAATAATAATGTATTTTTGTGCTGCTCGTTTACAACTGAAAATACGAGTGAAGTGTAGAATTAAATATGATGTCTTCTCATTTCCCCTGCAAGAGGCAGCCTCATAGCTGAATCAAAACGAATAAATTTGGCAGACCGGTGTAAAATGGATCTCTATGACTTAAACGTCCTTTTAAGTTTTTCCCTTCTCGTGATATTTTCATGCATTTAGCCTACTCATTGCATTCATTCATTAATAAAGAACCCCCTTTGAAGATTATTCTACGACGTTACCCGGCAGTAGAAGATGGAATTGCGATTCAAACAGTACCATCTGCTAACTGAAAATATGCCCCCCAAAACGTAAATAAGCTTGACATTTATTTAGTGGAAAATCGCTCATTCATAAAAAGCTCACTGGTAGCGATCATTGTAAGGTAACAATGCAAAATGCGATATAGCCCTGTGTGGAGAAGCTGCCCCGGTAAATTCTACTACTACGGTACAGTACTAGACTACTGCTGTGTTCGTCTCGGTAGCGATTGCGTTGGTTGAATTCGATTAAATGTTCCGTTGTACGGTTTAGGCTGAAATTAATTATTTTCATGAACAGATTGACAAAGTTTAGGCTGTGGCAATGAAGTTCAGGTTAGTAGTTAGATAGACTTTTGATTTAAGTAAGGGGAGTGCCGAACATGTTCTGTCGCCGTTTGACTTCCTAAACAGCTGTGTATGTTAGATGTTTTTGTCGTGTGTCTCGCGTAGGCTACAGCGTTGCAGTGATACACTGGATTGAAACCACAGGTAATGATAATTTCACCCACAAATCGTTTACTTGTAATCTAATGTCATAATAAATCCTACAACGAAAATGTATATGTGAGGAATGTTTATTTTAACGATTGAAAAAAGATACATCATAGACCACTGTAGTATGTGTTGCCCGGGCAACAGAGGCTAATGTCATGATGCTAATATTTCAGTGAAATAGTAGACTACCGTTTCCGAAAGTAGATGTGGGCTTACTTCCTTAATAATATCAGCTAATATTGTACATTACACATCACAATTGTGTGTCATATCACAAAGTAAAATGAGTAAATAGTTATCACCCTGGCCTCTTTGCTTGTGGCTTTCCGGCAGCTGCCTTGCAGTAAAGCTATAGTTAGCCTAGCTATCCCCCAAGTTAACAGATGCGAAAAGAATGTTCTGCTACAGGTAGTCACGCGTGTTTTCGTGACGTTAGTGACGTAAGTAACGTCAGTGACTGTGGCTAGCAAATTAGCCACCGTTAGCTTCACTTTTCGCCACAAAAACTTAACTTAAGCCCAAACCATGCAACGGAACGTAAATTCCAATAGAAGCAACGCAATCGCTACCAAGACGAACCTTTTGACACCGCCGTTGTGTATGTAGGCCAAATATTGACTGAGTTTTAGGGGGGCGAAAATAAATAATAAATAAATAAATATATATGTGAGAGAACAAAGGTTGTGCTCTCGCCGAAGGCTTGAGCACACCCAATGATTGAGGCGGTAATGCAACAACCACTTCAGCCACCTCTCCTATAGTATCCTAATACATCAATAAGCAATATGCTCCACATTACTCATGTGCACAACCCAGTAAATATATACACATCTTTACACAGAGAGATCATAAAAAACAGTTCAAAACTAGCTTTTCATTCAAACCATTAAGGTGTACTGTTTGAAGCATAAAAATCCAGTAGGCCTCCCGCTGAAGGAGATAGCGCTCTCTGTCACCACCCCGTTTAACCCTCGTGCTGCCTTCGGGTCACATGACCCAAAGGTTCATAACGAACCATCGTTGTGTTTACCCAATTTTACCCAATACAAAAACAAATAAAAATAATTTTCTTTTAACCTTCGCAATGTGGGGGGTCTGAGACAGCCCAACGGTTAAAAGAAAATGCTTCACTTTGTTTTTGTATGCGGTAAAGTTGTCGCAATACGACGGTGGGTCACAATGACTGATGGGTCAGAATGACCCGAAGATAACACAAGGGTTAAGAGCCTTCACTGCCTCTATGCCTTGAAACCTCAAGGTGCAGACGTCATGCCCAGATTCATTAAAATGTCTTGCTACAGATGATTTAATGTCGTGAATACGTATATTACCCGGGGAGTCTGTTGGCTGAGCGGTGAGGGAATCGGGCTAGTAATCCGAAGGTTGCCAGTTCGATTCCCGGTCATGCCAACTGACGTTGTGTCCTTGGGCAAGGCACTTCACCCTACTTGCCTCGGGGGAATGTCCCTGTACTTACTGTAAGTCGCTCTGGATAAGAGCGTCTGCTAAATGACTAAATGTAAATGTAAATATTACTTTTGTGTTCATTTATTCTAACTCTCAATTCTCTTTTTGTTTTTCCAACATAACAAAATCCGCATGGGAATTTCAATAGGTATACGACAAAAGTCGTGCGGCAAGTGAATGACTTGCCAGTCCGCGGGTGTAGGAAGGAATTACCCTTGATCATTGCATTACAATTAACGCAACCCCTGCATGGGAAATTGCCAGGATCAAGATTTGTAAGCCAATTGGTTGGCGGAGTATGCGAGTCTGCTCTCACCAGCATATCTCTCAAGTTTGGGAATCTTTTATAGGCAAAAAGTGGAGGATTTTTGAACGATTGGCCGATCTGTGAGTCGCTAGATAGAATATGCCAATGTTTTTTCACTATAGACTTGACCTCGGACGACAGGGGTGAAAAAGTCGTAGACAAGACAATTCGGTTTTCTGAAGTGGTTTCTTTCTTTTTGAAAAGTGATTCTCGCTCTATGATGCGTACCTTATTCAAACATGAATCCAGATTGATCTTATCATAGCCTTTGGAAATGAAACGGTCATACAGAATGTTGGCCTGACCTTCGAATTCTACTTCAGTGCTGCAAATTCTCCTCATACGTAAAAATTTACTATATGGGAGGCTTTTTTTCATAGAGGGAGGGTGGTAGCTTTTTGAGTGTAAAAAGTTGTTTCTGTCTGTGGGTTTCCGAAACACTGACATCTGTAAAACCTGCCCCGTAGATCTAGAGACCTGAACATCGAGAAATGATATAAAGTACATGTTATATTCCAATGTAAATCGTATGGAGTCAAGTCTAAAGTTCAGGAATTCATGAAATTGGTTAACCCTCGTGCTGCCTTCGGGTCACATGACCCAAAGGTTCATAACGAACCATTGTTGTGTTTACCCAATTTTACCCAATACAAAAACAAATACAAATAATTTTCTTTTAACCATTCCAATGTGGGGGGTCTGAGACAGCCCGACAGTTAAAAGAAAATGCTTCACTTTGTTTTTGTATGAGGTAAATTTGTCACAATACGACGGTGGGTCACAATGACTGATGGGTCAGAATGACCCGAAGATAACACAAGGGTTAAGTTGTTCCACTGTACCACTAAAGATAAAGAAGACATCATCAATATATCAGAACCAACATTTCAGACAGTGGTTAAAGGGGTGATTGATTGCAAAACCGATTTTACCTTGTCATAGTTGAATAACGAAAGTTCGGTGGGTAAAATGAACATACAGTGAACCTCAAAGTCCTTGACACCTCTTTCCTATGCAAATCTCAAAATGAAAACATTTGGCTGTAAAACGGTAGCTTTTCAACAAAGCCACCGGACTGACGTCAGTCCAGTGGCCCGCCTTTTTTGGCTCTGGTCTGTATCTTTGTCACGCCCCAAAATGTACATCCAGACCAGCCCACTCACTGGTGTTCTTGCCCAGTCCGAGGTAGCGTAGATCTCCGATACTAGTTTAGCTGCGCGCTGCTCTGTGTAGGCTACTTCTAAGGAATTACAAAGAAGAACGTTTTGAACTATAAGAAGGATATTGAAAATGGACCATGGTCGTAAATGCTGTGTTCCAGGCTGTACAGGGAAGGCTAACACTCATAGTCTTCCCAAGGAGTCAAACATTCGACAGGCATGGCTGCTGTTTGTCTATGAGAAGATCCCGTCGAAGTTCGACACTCAATTATTCATTTGCTCTGAACATTTCACCCAAGACAGTTTTGACAACCTTGGACAATTTCAAGCAGGATTTGCTAAGAAGCTGAACCTGAAAAGAGGTGCTGTTCCGACCGTACGCTCGTCGCAACCGCAAGCTGTAAGTAGGCTACAGTATGATTTTGTCGCTAACAGTTATTAGCAATGCTAACGTCTCCTGTATCTAGCATAGGTAGAATGCTAAATAAGTTTCTAAACACATCAACATACTTTACTTAGCAAATGACTCTAGCTAGACTAGCTGTAGTCGGCATTAGAAGGGAAGCTTCCGAAAAAATAGCCAGAAAACAAATAGCAGTCTGGCCTATTGCTAACGTCTGTCTAGATTATCTATTTGAAAGAACTGGAGAAAGGCAGGTTCTAGATACAGGATATGTTAGCATTGCTAATAACTGTTACCGACAAAATCATACTACAGCTTGCGGTTGTGATGTGTGTTCGTGGTTAGCGGTTGTGATGTGACCTCCAGCTGAACCTCGCCAAAACAGAACTTCTCATCATCCCGGCTAAACCCTCCATCTCCCACGATCTCTCAATCACCCTGGGATCTGCGACGGTGACCCCTTCATCCTCTGCCAAGAACCTTGGAGTTACCATGGATGAAGAGCTCTCCCTCACGGCCCACATTGCTGCTGTCTCCCGGTCGTGTAGATTCACCCTCTACAACATCCGGAAGATCAGGAGATACCTGTCTGAGCACTCCACCCAGCTGCTAGTCCAAGCACTTGTCCTCTCCAAGTTGGACTATTGCAACTCGCTGCTCGCTGGTCTCCCAGCATGTGCAACCCGCCCTCTTCAGAGGATTCAGAACGCGGCGGCCCACCTGGTCTACAATCTACCCAGACGCTCCCATGTTACCCCGCTCCTCATCTCTCTCCACTGGCTACCTATCATGGCCCGTATCAGATTCAAGACCCTGGTACTGACCTTCCGAGCAGTGAACGGGACTGCACCCGTCTACATCAAGTCTCTCCTGCAGCCTTACACCCCCACCCGTCACCTACGGTCTTCTTCAGACAACCGCCTGGTGGTCCCACCGCTCAAGACCGCCCGGTCCCAACACAAGCTCTTCTCCTGTCTGGCCCCCCAGTGGTGGAATCAACTCCCCACCTCCATCAGAGACACTGACTGTCTCTCCACCTTCAAGAAAAGGCTCAAGACGCACTTGTTCCGGGAGTACAACGGTACTTAGGAATGGTTCGCTTGACCCGATGTTAGTTTTCTCAAGGATCACAATGACTCTTGCTTAGAGACTTGCTGCTCTTGTGGTTAGTGGTAACTGATTTACATTTTTGTACTCGCTGTGATATATTGTTTTTATTATTGTTGCTTGCTTTTTCCACAGGTACACTTGCACTTATAGCGGTTCATGTTGTTTAATTGTAACTTTTTTAACTACATGCTCTTATGGTTCTTCCCTTTGGCACTTACTTTAGTTGTTCACAATGTGTGCTTCATGTTTTGGCTACTCGCAATGTTTTTGTGGCTATCATGTTGCTATGATCAGTGACCTATGCACTTTGTAAAGCTCTCTCTTGGAAGTCGCTTTGGATAAAAGCGTCTGCTAAATGAATAAATGTAAATGTAAATGATGAACGTAAGGTCGGATTCGCTCAAATGTGTCGAGGGTCAAACTGCACAGGGATCTTCTACGCTACAGTATTGACTTTATTCCGCCCCGCCCACTTTTTTGATCTTTTTGCACTTCCGTTGTATTGGCACTTCCTGTTTACCGGGGATATCATTCAATTCAATGGAGAACTGCCGAGAAGTCCCGCTGCTAAAATATTAAATAATTAGGTTGATTTGTGCCAGATGTGCTATGTTCGTGTGCTACAACAAGTCAGCAATACACCCTTTCACTGGATGGCTTGAAAACGACTTTTAAATGTTTATATAATTCGTTTGCCGGTCAGATCGCTGCCCTGCGCTCTGCTGTGCTGCGATAAGTTACATTAGCCACAAACATAAGATGTTCTAACGATTTCACTGCAGGGCATATGCATTTGCTATACTTTGTTTGAAAGCTTAGGTCCTCTAGAATTCAGTCGTTTGATTAATTTTACAGTCAGTACATGTATTTGAGATTCCCCCGCAAAACCGACCAGCTAACATTGTTAGCAGTAGAACGTTAGCTTGTTTATCTGCTCTAGTTTTTACATCAGGTCTCTGCTATTAGCAATACACTGCAAATGTATGAGTGACAAATTACACAATGCTGTAATAATAAATAGTGACAACTTTTTCATCGAGGGTCTTTGGTACAAGCTTTATGCAATGTGTTAAAACTTACATGATATAGGGTGTGCACTACTAATCTTCCGTCCTATCTAATGGCAATTAGAAAGACTATTAAATAATTTAAATGCTGTGTTGTTTCAAAAGCTTTACATTACATGTAGATGCACTGCAGCAGTTGTTTTGCTCACAGCCATGCCCATACATTTGGTTATAATCTTGTATCTACTAATATCATTATTCATTGTCTATGCTTCACCGATAGACAAAAACTATGACAAACGCTATAGTATGGCTTCAAAATTTACAATTAGGAGGCTAACAAGTAACACTAGCAGGTAGTAGCATTGCTACGAGTATTATTCTAGGTTGCTAGGTAACGGAAGCTAACTAAAACTAGCTAGCTTCCGTTTTGGAAAAATAACTCACTGGTGGAAGCGTCGGTAATATTTAGAACTCACTCCTTAAAAGGTTAAATAAAATGTATTATTATTATTAGCAGCAGCAGGTGCGGTAGTAATAGCAGCACTAGTAGTTGTAGTAGTTGTGTAGTAGTGCTCTTAGTCTTTTAATGAGAGTTGACTGAATATCTCTGTCTTGTGACTCCACTAATCAGCTAATACCAATCACCTGTGTAAGAGACTGAGTGGCGCGTGTCTGTTTGGTTCACATCTATTGATCCAAAAATGAAGCATGAAGAGCGAAAATTGTGGCAATGCTGGCAAACTAGAAATATTTTTTCAACGACATCCGAAGCTCCACTCTAAGCGTTTCAGTCTGCACTCTAGGCTTTCACGTACACACCCATGTAAATCTCAGAAACGGCTTGAAAAGGTAATGAAACATAATCAGTGATATTGAAAAAAATTGAATAGATATCAAAAAGCTGAATTTGTAAAAAATAGTTTAGGGTTTTGTCAACATTTTAAAGTTTAAATGGTGGCTCTAGCTGAAAGATTGAGGAAGAAGAAGGACATGAAAGTTGAAGAAGTTTGAAAGCATTTGAAAAAAGAAAACCATGTTAAACTAGAAAAGGCATTTCCTGCTGAAAATGCGTTGGAATGCTGAAATTATTTTTTTTAAATGGCTGAAAATACAGAAATGAGAAAATACCCGCAAGCTGAAAGCTGAAATTGATTTTAAAAATGTGTGATTCACACAAAAGAGGGAGTGTGGAAGCTGAACTGCATCATCTAACAAAGCTAAGAGCTTAACCCTTGTGTTATCTTCGGGTCATTCTGACCCATCAGTCATTGTGACCCACCGTCGTATTGAGACAGATTTACCGCATACAAAGACAAAGTGAAGCATTTTCTTTTAACCGTTGGGCTGTCTCAGACCCCCCACATTGCAAAGGTTAAAAGAAAATTATTTTAATTTGTTTTTGTATTGGGTAAAATTGGGTAAACACAACGATGGTTCGTTATGAACCTTTGGGTCATGTGACCCGAAGGCAGCACGAGGGTTAAATAGCCTACAATGCGGGAGCAGCTGAAAGCTGAACTGTTAAACAGAAGAAGTAGGCTAGCTAGTCATAACAAGAATATTATAGTTTTAACAGCTGAAATTATAGTTGGGGTAGTAATAGCTGTAGCCTATCATTGAGTGCGTTTACTCGGCTTTCTTAGTAGGATTCAATGTGTTGATGGAATGAAACATACAGCATTAGGGCCGATACAGGAAGACACGGCGACACTTTGTTGCAGAAGGATGATGGTGCAAGTTTTGTCCGTGGAGCATACAACGATTAATAAAAAAGAATCATGTAGACGCGTTTATTGAGTAATCGCATAACTAACTAGAAAAGGCTGTTCCTGCGAAACAGCAGTGAGAATGCTGAAAACCTGAATGGGGATAGCTGACCATGCTAAAAAAGCTGAAAATAGTGAAAATTTAGTAGAAAGTTATAAGCTGAAGCTTCAAAGCAACCGAAAGGTATTTTTGAAAGGGGCTGGAGCAGCATTCCAACAATGATTTGAAAGGATTTACCATTACTTTCAAAGGGAGAATAATTTGCACAAAAACCTTTATATTTTAAAAAGTATAAAAGTGAGAAATGAGAAAATACCCGCAAGCTGAAATGAATTTCAAAAATGTGTGAGTGACACAAAAGAGGCAGTGTGGAAGCTGAACTGCATCATCTTAACAAAGCTAAGAGCTAAAATAGCCTACAATGCGGGAGAAGCTGAAAGCTGAACTGTTAAACAGAAGAAGTAGGCTAGCTAGTCGGAACAAGAATATTATCGTTTTAACAGCTGAAATTATAGTTGGGATAGTAATAGCAGTAGCAGATGTAGCCTACCATTGAGTGCGTTTACTCGGCTTTCTTAGTAGGATTCAATGTGTTGATGGAATGAAACATACAGCAGTAGAGCCGATACAGGAAGACACGGCGACACTTTGTTGCAGAAGGATGATGGTGCAAGTTTTGTCCGTGGAGCATACAACGATTAATAAAAAAGAATCATGTAGACGCGTTTATTGAGTAATCGCATAACTAATTACACATGTAAACGGAGTAATCGTATTATTGGCATAAACCGACAATTGCTAGTAATCGTGTTTCTCATGGTCAAGTAAACGTACCAATCACCTGTGTGAGAGACTGAGTGGTGCGTGTCTGTCGTTACGGTGATGATGCAGCTATGATTGCTAACGCGCTGAGGGCAGAGAATACGAGAAATGTAGCTAGAATCCACACCTCAAACAAGATAACCTAGACGCAAAACTGTACGTCCAATCCAAAATATAAGGATATTTTCCGAGACCCAAGACTCTGCCGAAACCAGAGATATTCTTTATATGTCTGTGCAGTCAGAAATACGACTCTACCTGCAGTTTCAAAAACGTGTTCCTTTTGCTTTCCTGGTGCTTGTTTGTTTGGTTGCCACGGTGATGGCGCAGCTGTGATAGCTAACGAGCTAGGCAGAGAGAAAAACGAACATTTACCTAGCATCCACACCTCAAACAAGTTGACCTAGACGCAAAACTATACGTCCAATCCAAAATATAAGGATATTTTCCGAGACCCAAGACTCTGCCGAAACCAGAGATGTCCTTTATATGTCTGTGCGGTCAGAAATACGACTCTATCGGCAGTTTCAAAATCTTGTTCCTTCTTGCTTTCTCTGACAAATTTTACCCACCTCTCCATTGAAGTTAGTGAGAGAATTTGAAAGGCTGCTCTCGCTTCAAGGCTCATAGCTGAAAATCTGTAAATGTGAGCTCTTTAGTAGTTACATTGGCTGAAAGAGGACAAATTTTCCTACATTTTAAGGTATAACTTGTTTCTGTAAGTTAAACTATATGAACGTTAGAGGAATTTGTTTGACAAATTAGTTGAATATCAGAAAAAGAGCAGCAAGCAGAGCATTCATAAAAATCAAGAAGGAGCAAACATTTTAATGTATTTCAAACTGTCATAATTCAAAATTGGCTGAACATTTGAAAAAGCTGAATCATTTGGGAATAGCTGAATGTCTTGTGAACATTTTAAAGGTTGAATGGTGTCTCTAGCTGAAAGTAAGCTGAAGTAGTTACGTTTGAAAGAGGAGGAAGCTTTTTAATGATTTGAAAGGATTTACCATTACTTTTAATGGGAGAATAATTTGCACAAAAACCTTAATGTCTTAAAAAGTATAAAAGTGAGAAATACCAAAAGTCATAGCCATCATCTCCTGAAGGAGCTGAACGTTTTGATACAAAAGTTGTAGGAATCGGTTAAAGTATGCAGAACGAGTTAAAGGCCAAAAAACGGCGGAAGAACTGAGAAGTTGAAAAGCAATAGTGAGAATGCTTAACAGCATTCTCACAATAACTAGAAAAGGCTGTTCCTGCGAAACAGCAGTGAGAATGCGTAAAACCTGAATGGGGATAGCTGACCATGCTAAAAAAGCTGAAAATAGTGAAAATTTAGTAGAAAGTTATAAGCTGAAGCTTCAAAGCAACCGAAAGGTATTTTTGAAAGGGGCTGGAGCAGCATTCCAACAATGATTTGAAAGGATTTACCATTACTTTTAAAGGGAGAATAATTTGCACAAAAACCTTTATATTTTAAAAAGTATAAAAGTGAGAAATGAGAAAATACTCGCAAGCTGAAATGAATTTCAAAAATGTGCGAGTGACACAAAAGAGGCAGTGTGGAAGCTGAACTGCATCATCTGCATCATCTTAACAAAGCTAAGAGCTAAAATAGCCTACAATGCGGGAGAAGCTGAAAGCTGAACTGTTAAACAGAAGAAGTAGGCTAGCTAGTCGGAACAAGAATATTATCGTTTTAACAGCTGAAATTATAGTTGGGATAGTAATAGCAGTAGCAGATGTAGCCTACCATTGAGTGCGTTTACTCGGCTTTCTTAGTAGGATTCAATGTGTTGATGGAATGAAACATACAGCAGTAGAGCCGATACAGGAAGACACGGCGACACTTTGTTGCAGAAGGATGATGGTGCAAGTTTTGTCCGTGGAGCATACAACGATTAATAAAAAAGAATCATGTAGACGCGTTTATTGAGTAATCGCATAACTAATTACACATGTAAACGGAGTAATCGTATTATTGGCATAAACCGACAATTGCTAGTAATCGTGTTTCTCATGGTCAAGTAAACGTACCAATCACCTGTGTGAGAGACTGAGTGGTGCGTGTCTGTCGTTACGGTGATGGTGCAGCTATGATTGCTAACGCGCTGAGGGCAGAGAATAAGAGAAATGTAGCTAGAATCCACACCTCAAACAAGATAACCTAGACGCAAAACTGTACGTCCAATCCAAAATATAAGGATATTTTCCGAGACCCAAGACTCTGCCGAAACCAGAGATATTCTTTATATGTCTGTGCAGTCAGAAATACGACTCTACCTGCAGTTTCAAAAACGTGTTCCTTTTGCTTTCCTGGTGCTTGTTTGTTTGGTTGCCACGGTGATGGCGCAGCTGTGATAGCTAACGAGCTAGGCAGAGAGAAAAACGAACATTTACCTAGCATCCACACCTCAAACAAGTTGACCTAGACGCAAAACTATACGTCCAATCCAAAATATAAGGATATTTTCCGAGACCCAAGACTCTGCCGAAACCAGAGATGTCCTTTATATGTCTGTGCGGTCAGAAATACGACTCTATCGGCAGTTTCAAAATCTTGTTCCTTCTTGCTTTCTCTGACTGATTTTACTCACCTCTCCATTGAAGTTAGTGAGAGAATTTGAAAGGCTGCTCTCGCTTCAAGGCTCATAGCTGAAAATCTGTAAATGTGAGCTCTTTAGTAGTTACATTGGCTGAAAGAGTACAATTTTTCCTACATTTTAAGGTATAACTTGTTTCTGTAAGTTAAACTATATGAACGTTAGAGGAATTTGTTTGACAAATTAGTTGAATATCAGAAAAAGAGCAGCAAGCAGAGCATTCATAAAAATCAAGAAGGAGCAAACATTTTAATGTATTTCAAACTGTCATAATTCAAAATTGGCTGAACATTTGAAAAAGCTGAATCATTTGGGAATAGCTGAATGTCTTGTGAACATTTTAAAGGTTGAATGGTGTCTCTAGCTGAAAGTAAGCTGAAGTAGTTACGTTTGAAAGAGGAGGAAGCTTTTTAATGATTTGAAAGGATTTACCATTACTTTTAATGGGAGAATAATTTGCACAAAAACCTTAATGTCTTAAAAAGTATAAAAGTGAGAAATACCAAAAGTCATAGCCATCATCTCCTGAAGGAGCTGAACGTTTTGATACAAAAGTTGTAGGAATCGGTTAAAGTATGCAGAACGAGTTAAAGGCCAAAAAACGGCGGAAGAACTGAGAAGTTGAAAAGCAATAGTGAGAATGCTTAACAGCATTCTCACAATAACTAGAAAAGGCTGTTCCTGCGAAACAGCAGTGAGAATGCTGAAAACCTAAATGGGGATAGCTGACCATGCTAAAAAAGCTGAAAATAGTGAAAATTTAGTAGAAAGTTATAAGCTGAAGCTTCAAAGCAACCGAAAGGTATTTTTGAAAGGGGCTGGAGCAGCATTCCAACAATGATTTGAAAGGATTTACCATTACTTTTAAAGGGAGAATAATTTGCACAAAAACCTTTATATTTTAAAAAGTATAAAAGTGAGAAATGAGAAAATACTCGCAAGCTGAAATGAATTTCAAAAATGTGCGAGTGACACAAAAGAGGCAGTGTGGAAGCTGAACTGCATCATCTGCATCATCTTAACAAAGCTAAGAGCTAAAATAGCCTACAATGCGGGAGAAGCTGAAAGCTGAACTGTTAAACAGAAGAAGTAGGCTAGCTAGTCGGAACAAGAATATTATCGTTTTAACAGCTGAAATTATAGTTGGGATAGTAATAGCAGTAGCAGATGTAGCCTACCATTGAGTGCGTTTACTCGGCTTTCTTAGTAGGATTCAATGTGTTGATGGAATGAAACATACAGCAGTAGAGCCGATACAGGAAGACACGGCGACACTTTGTTGCAGAAGGATGATGGTGCAAGTTTTGTCCGTGGAGCATACAACGATTAATAAAAAAGAATCATGTAGACGCGTTTATTGAGTAATCGCATAACTAATTACACATGTAAACGGAGTAATCGTATTATTGGCATAAACCGACAATTGCTAGTAATCGTGTTTCTCATGGTCAAGTAAACGTACCAATCACCTGTGTGAGAGACTGAGTGGTGCGTGTCTGTCGTTACGGTGATGGTGCAGCTATGATTGCTAACGCGCTGAGGGCAGAGAATAAGAGAAATGTAGCTAGAATCCACACCTCAAACAAGATAACCTAGACGCAAAACTGTACGTCCAATCCAAAATATAAGGATATTTTCCGAGACCCAAGACTCTGCCGAAACCAGAGATATTCTTTATATGTCTGTGCAGTCAGAAATACGACTCTACCTGCAGTTTCAAAAACGTGTTCCTTTTGCTTTCCTGGTGCTTGTTTGTTTGGTTGCCACGGTGATGGCGCAGCTGTGATAGCTAACGAGCTAGGCAGAGAGAAAAACGAACATTTACCTAGCATCCACACCTCAAACAAGTTGACCTAGACGCAAAACTATACGTCCAATCCAAAATATAAGGATATTTTCCGAGACCCAAGACTCTGCCGAAACCAGAGATGTCCTTTATATGTCTGTGCGGTCAGAAATACGACTCTATCGGCAGTTTCAAAATCTTGTTCCTTCTTGCTTTCTCTGACTGATTTTACTCACCTCTCCATTGAAGTTAGTGAGAGAATTTGAAAGGCTGCTCTCGCTTCAAGGCTCATAGCTGAAAATCTGTAAATGTGAGCTCTTTAGTAGTTACATTGGCTGAAAGAGTACAATTTTTCCTACATTTTAAGGTATAACTTGTTTCTGTAAGTTAAACTATATGAACGTTAGAGGAATTTGTTTGACAAATTAGTTGAATATCAGAAAAAGAGCAGCAAGCAGAGCATTCATAAAAATCAAGAAGGAGCAAACATTTTAATGTATTTCAAACTGTCATAATTCAAAATTGGCTGAACATTTGAAAAAGCTGAATCATTTGGGAATAGCTGAATGTCTTGTGAACATTTTAAAGGTTGAATGGTGTCTCTAGCTGAAAGTAAGCTGAAGTAGTTACGTTTGAAAGAGGAGGAAGCTTTTTAATGATTTGAAAGGATTTACCATTACTTTTAATGGGAGAATAATTTGCACAAAAACCTTAATGTCTTAAAAAGTATAAAAGTGAGAAATACCAAAAGTCATAGCCATCATCTCCTGAAGGAGCTGAACGTTTTGATACAAAAGTTGTAGGAATCGGTTAAAGTATGCAGAACGAGTTAAAGGCCAAAAAACGGCGGAAGAACTGAGAAGTTGAAAAGCAATAGTGAGAATGCTTAACAGCATTCTCACAATAACTAGAAAAGGCTGTTCCTGCGAAACAGCAGTGAGAATGCTGAAAACCTAAATGGGGATAGCTGACCATGCTAAAAAAGCTGAAAATAGTGAAAATTTAGTAGAAAGTTATAAGCTGAAGCTTCAAAGCAACCGAAAGGTATTTTTGAAAGGGGCTGGAGCAGCATTCCAACAATGATTTGAAAGGATTTACCATTACTTTTAAAGGGAGAATAATTTGCACAAAAACCTTTATATTTTAAAAAGTATAAAAGTGAGAAATGAGAAAATACTCGCAAGCTGAAATGAATTTCAAAAATGTGTGAGTGACACAAAAGAGGCAGTGTGGAAGCTGAACTGCATCATCTGCATCATCTTAACAAAGCTAAGAGCTAAAATAGCCTACAATGCGGGAGAAGCTGAAAGCTGAACTGTTAAACAGAAGAAGTAGGCTAGCTAGTCGGAACAAGAATATTATCGTTTTAACAGCTGAAATTATAGTTGGGATAGTAATAGCAGTAGCAGATGTAGCCTACCATTGAGTGCGTTTACTCGGCTTTCTTAGTAGGATTCAATGTGTTGATGGAATGAAACATACAGCAGTAGAGCCGATACAGGAAGACACGGCGACACTTTGTTGCAGAAGGATGATGGTGCAAGTTTTGTCCGTGGAGCATACAACGATTAATAAAAAAGAATCATGTAGACGCGTTTATTGAGTAATCGCATAACTAATTACACATGTAAACGGAGTAATCGTATTATTGGCATAAACCGACAATTGCTAGTAATCGTGTTTCTCATGGTCAAGTAAACGCACTCAGTGGCGTAGTAGAATAAAACAGTTCCATTAGCAATAGTAGTAAAAGAGATATTAGCAGCACCTGCAGAGTCACCTCTTGTAAATTGTATTAGGTTGAAATACTATCAAACTCTGTCTTGTGACTCCACTAATCAGCTAATACCAATCACCTGCGTGAGACTGAGTGGTGCGTGTCTGTCGTTGCCACGGTGATGGTGCAGCTATGATTGCTAATGCGCTGAGGGCAGAGAATAACAGAAATGTAGCTAGAATCCACACCTCAAACAAGTTAACCTAGACGCAAAACTATACGTCCAATCCCAAAAATACAGATATTTTCCGGGACCCAAGACTGCTGAAACCAGAGATGTCCTTTATATTTCTGTGCGGTCAGAAATACGACTCTGCCGGCAGTTTCAAAATCTTGTTATTTTTGCTTTCTCTGACGATTTTGTCACCAGATTTGTATTGGTCTCTATGGGGCTTGAGACAGACTTTGTCTCACTCTTGGGCTCCTCACGCAAAAAGTAAATAACTGTGTGTTTCCATACCCATGAGTCCGACCAGCACAAGCACGGCATCGTTTTGATCCAAAATTAAGCTTGAAAAGTTAATATTGTGGCCGTGAGGGCAAAAGTGCCATTAAAAAAAAAAAACGGTTTCGGACTCTGCTGTCACTCTGAATTTGCGCAACATTCCAATGCCTCACTCTAGCTCTCTACATAGAAACCCACGTAAATCTCAGAAACGGTTTGAAAAAGTCATGAAACATAATCAGTGATATTGAAAAAAGTTGAATAGATTTCAAAAAGCTGAATTATTTAAAAATAGTTTAGGGTTTTGTCAACATTTTTAAGTTTAAATGGTGGCTCTAGCTGAAAGATTGAGGAAGAAGAAGGATTTGGAAGTTGAAGAAGTTTAAAGAAGTTTGAGAGGATTTGAAAGAAAACTCCATTGGAAACCCATGTTAAAAATATTATGAATATTGAGTTATATTAATTCAAGCATAAGAGGTACAAAGCTGAAAAGTCATAGCACCCATGGCCTGAAACTGCTGAATTCTTTGATAGCTGAACGGTTTTAATAGCTGAAGATTTGAAGGCGCTGAAAGGTGCCACGGAAGAAATAGAAGAAAAATAATAAATTGATTAAAGATTCAAAGAACAATACTTGGAATTCTGAAGCAGCATTCCAACAATAAAGATTCAAAGAACAATACTTGGAATGCTGAAGCAGCATTCCAACAATTAACAAAACAGTCAAAGAGTCAGAAATGCGTTAAAAAGGTATATATTATTTCAGTTCACAGTCATCAATAATCACATTGAACCTTATGTATACCTAGCACACAGACAGACTGCTTGTCCAAGGCTAAAGAGTCTCATTTTTTTTCAGGTAGCTCCAAAAAAAGAGGAAAAAGGCAAAAAGTTAAAATCTTCGGCAAAAAAGGGCCTCTTCGTAACTTAACCAAAACGAGTCTTCAGCGACCAATGCAATCAATGCACGCAACAAATCAGACAGCATCATTAATGTTACACAGCTAACAATACATTAGGCCTACTCCAACCACGCAAACTGTTACAACTAGATTTTACAAAAACTCCTTTGTAGTTTTTGTCTTCTCGGACCATCCGGAGCGTCCATGCTAATGTCACTGATGCTGCTAGCACCATGTTAGCACCCTCAGTAGTGGTGGAGGGTTGACCTCCTTGACCACAACGTTCCTCTCCTTAAAAATCCACACCAGATTCCCCTGCCCTTTTTTTTCTTCTACGTCACTCTCGTTTCTTAATCGTTCTTCCAAACGTGGACATTTAGGTAGCAAAAACCGATGCATTGTTGATGTTAACTTGAAACTACCATGCACTAGCTCGCTTTCTCCTTCAACTGTCCGGTAACGTCAACGTTTACGCGTGCAACGGGAAAATTGGGTCATAGGGTATGACAGAATGATTTCTCTGTGTTTAAAACAATCTGTCAATTTCAATAATTATAATTTCAATAGTTAGTATATTAGTATCACACAATAAATAACGCAGAATGACGTTGATCTTAAAATTATACTACAACACACAGAAAAGTAATTAGCTAGCCGAAAAAAGTCTGTCACTGTCTGAGCAGTGTGGAGCTGGCAGTTGGTTTACTGGACATTCTAAAGACAATCACCAACAACTGCCAACTTTAGAATGTTGGGATTTGTTGGAGTTTGTCGGGGCAGTGTGCAAGCTGCTTTACACAGGTGATTGGTATTAGGTTATTAGTGGAGTCACAAGACGGAGATGTTCGTCTCATTAAGAGCACCACAACACAACTACTACCACTACTGATACTACTAGTGCTGCTACTACTACTGCACCTGCTGCTATATCTTATGCCACTACTCCAACTACTAATTCTGCAGATGCTGCTAATATCTCTTTTACTACTATTGCTAACTAATGCTTATTCTACTACGCCACTGATACATCTGCTACTGCCATTACTATCCCAACTATAATTTCAGCTACTAAAACTAATATTCTACTTCTTCTACAGTTTAACAGTTCAGCTTTCAGCTTCTCCCGCATTGTATTTAAGCTCTTAGCATTGTTAGAGGATGCAGTTCAGCTTTCACACTGCCTCTTTTGTGTGACTCACACATTTTTGAAATTCATTTCAGCTTTCAGTTTGTGGGTATTTTCTCATTTCTGTTTTTTCAGCTATTTTTTATTTCAGCTTTCAGCATTACTACGCATTTTCTGCAGGAAATGCACTTTCTAGTTCACATTTGCTGGCTGCCCTTCGATCTCTGCTCGTTTTGATGTCTTCATGTTTTTCTTTCTATCCTGGCAGTACGAACTCTGCTCTATGTGGCAGCGGTGCAAAATCTGATACAGTCTTACTTTGGCACCCAATTATCTCAGAGAGCCTTGGATGAAGAAAGTCACATACAAGGACCATTTCTCTCAATCAATACACAGTGGTCATTATATAGAACTACGGTAAACACACACACGCACATGTACACATCAGGGGCGTCGCTAGACCCTTTTGACTGGGGCACGGCCCCAGTATAAATCTGCTGTGCCCCAGTAAAAAAGACATTGTTAAAAGTTTGTTTTAATAAAGCTTTATTAATCAGTACATTCATTTAGATTGATAATCCCAATCAACGCTTGTAAAATTGGAAAGTTGGAAACGCAAACTGACAATCAGGCGAAAGAGACACATTTAGCCGTTTAGCTCCATAGACTCCCATTCATTTTGCACTTGCTCGCGATCACCCCCAGTGGAACTTTGGTGGAACTGAAACCAAATTCGATACAATGGTGCTTAATAAGGAGTCCACAGGCTCTCCGTAGACGGGCTCTGGTGTCCCTATCTGCCTTCGATCTTGTGCAGCTGCGTTGGTCTGAAGATAACCACGCCCCTCTCGTTTGCATGTGAGATTGGATAGAAATACAGCACAGCAATAAATGTGGTGTTCGGAAATATATGTGACGTTAGGAAATAAAAGTCTCAAAAAATAAATAAATGTGGCATTAGGAAATAAAAGTCCCATGAAATAAATAAATTTTGTCTTTA
Organism: Osmerus eperlanus; assembly: GCF_963692335.1. Classification (NCBI taxonomy): domain Eukaryota; kingdom Metazoa; phylum Chordata; class Actinopteri; order Osmeriformes; family Osmeridae; genus Osmerus; species Osmerus eperlanus. The sequence continues at coordinate 10,007,543 of NC_085041.1, forward strand.
CAAAAACGTAATTTTGAAATAAGTAAATGTATTTATTGATGTAGGCAAATGGATTCATCTATATAATTATATATATATATTTATATATTTATTGCCATCTTTTTTAAATTTCCAAATGTATTTCATAGCCTTATTTATTTATTTATGTATCTATTTATTTACATATTCCGTCCGTCATCTGCCGCTCACAAGCTATTACCTATTTATTTATTGAATTCTGACTAACTCGGCGTTCCATAGAATATGCAAAACCGAGGTTGCTGAGCTGAAAACTGGAAAGTATAAGGTAGCATGTACAATAAATGACAGGAATCTGGAAAACATAACTAATGCAATGACTGGTTTACCATGGAATCATGCATAGATTTGGTACCAAACTTGGAGGTTTGCAAATATTCATGTCAACAGACGAGCTATAGTGTTTGCTAACACTAGCAGCTAAAGTGGGGTTGCTTACAGATGAAGTCTGATTAGTTCTAATGCCAAATAGAAATAATTTAACACGTTTTGTTATAGGCTATTAATCTTGCCATTGCAAATGAAAACTGCATTTATGTATCAAAACCCTGCGCATGTGGGAAATATAACAATTAGCCTATGTCTGACAGTGGGGTTGTAGTAAACAAATCAGAATGCAAAGCATATGCTCGAATGGCATCAATGATGATTTATTTATTGTAATGAAAATAAAGTACAAGAAAAAAGTGGGCTTCAATAATGTGGTTGTGACGGGTGCAACCAGGGGTGATGATTAGGTTGCCACTTGTCACAATTTAGTTGCCAAGGGCAACCGGGCAACCGTTAATGTCGAGCCCTGATATATATATATATGTATATACTGTATGTATATACCATATAATTATGGTAGGCCTACAGTGGCTAATATACTTTAAAATAAACCTTTATTATTTAAAGCCCATACATGATGATGTCCGGCACACTTATTTATTCATACAAAAAAAATTGTTGCTGCATACCCCTCCAACACTGAGTAGTTGTGCCCCTGGTGCCCACAACTCAACTGGAAGCTTAGGTAAACAAGAACAAATTGAGTATTTAGTGATCCTAAACATGTTTATTATATTGAGTGGCTTCTTCAACACTATTAACTTTTGTAATATGCAAGAGAATGAAAGCTAAAAAAAAACATATAAATATATATATACGGGAAGCCGACAACGTCCCTTTTTGACAGGGTCGTGTCACATATTTGCTAAATTCATTTATTAGTTATGCTTATCCGCTTTACAAAATATAATTGCATCTTATGATTATAATTTTTTTCCCTGCTATATCATGACAAAATTGAGCTTTCCAGCCAACAAACCAACGCCCATGTAAAGCTAAGCACACAAAAAAAAGCATTGATTTAAGGATTTTAAAAGACAGCAGCATGGATAGATACGCTGTGGTCTGTACTGTCTCTTTACTATTGCTGCTGAATGGGCTTTACAAGCCAGTAGCATCTCCACCTGCTCTTTACCTCGGCTGCATAATTAGCTTTACAAGCTTGCTGTTAAATGTCTATTGTCTTCTATTATGCTGTTTGCGTCCTATGGTGTTTCAGGTAATATAGGCCCTTTTAGGCAGATAAGTATATAGGCCTTTTGTTAATCCAATATTTTCCAATAGCTTACTTTTAGATGTTAGTTTGTTTTGTAATGTATATACTCTAAATGCACATATATTTACCTACCATTCAAGGTCAAATTTATTATTTTAATTATTCACTTAATTTATTATACATTTTTGTTTGTATAACATGTTGGGTTTCCTATGATGTAGTATTCATTCATGCTATGTGTGTGTTTTGTAATAAGTTGGCACTTCACATTTTCCGGGAGAGTGCTCGATCATCTCATTTCAGAGAGGTCAGGGAAGAATTTTTACAGTTCTCCTATATTGGCCCAACTGGAAAATGAGTGTCAAACAAGTGTTTGTTTTTCCAAATCAACATTGTTTGATTTGTAAGTAGCTGAATCTGTCTGGTTTAAATGAGACAGAAGTTATGAATAAATGACCATAAGAGTTTTGTTAAATTGATAGTAGTTTGTTTTCCCTTGTCTTTCTTTTTCCTGGCCAAAAATAGATAGAAAAACAGATTATAAAAGAAAAAAGAAATAACAAAATTAATTCCAAAATAGGTTTAGGTGGTAAGAGGGGTGCCACGTAGGTTGCATGCAAATAGTTACATCCTACTTTAAATGCATTTTACAGTACGTAAACATAATTTTTTTGTTGTGTTTCACTTGTACTGTCACAACTTGTTCACCTTGCTACTTCAATTTCCTCGTATCAAGCTCTTTTATGTGACTTTTCTCCCGTCCATGATCTGTCAACGACAAGAACAATCACCTATTTAAACAATCTTATGGTGGCAAATGGATTTGTTTAGGATTATTGTTGCGGCAGCTAGCAGTTTACCGAATGCCATCAATAAATGCGTCTTTTTTTGTTTTCTCTGGCTCTGAAAGGTAGCGTTACCTTTAGGTCTTTCACGACTATCGCGTATAATGCAACGATTGTCTAGTGCCATGAGCTGGTTGGATGCCCAAATTGCAGCAATAAAACCACTGAGATCATGTTTTTGCCGTGCACAATTTCTGCTAGAAGGCTTAAGGCCGAAATATGCTACTCCTTTACGGATGGGCGGGCGGACGGATACGGACGGATAGACTTCGTTTATGGTTCCCCGTAGGCTGTGGGTGCTGAAAACAATTCACCGCTAGAAGAGTAGGTGGCGCAACAGTTTTTTGTCAAAGAAGACCTTAGAGAAACCGTCTTTGTGTGGAAGTTGTCGTCGAGTGTTTATTTACCTAGGTTATCGAGAAGTCGGAGCAAATTGACAAATTAGCCGTTTCATCAATAAAATACGCACATTTTCAGCAACTACACTGCCCATTTCTCGTCACATTTTAATTCAGATGCTGATTTACATGTACTGTTTAGCTGAAATATGAATTGTAAAAACTTACAGCAGTGGCGGTCAAAGGATTCTGTTCGTACTGTTGATCACGGCAACCCCGCCCCTGATGCAAGCGGTTCTTAATACTGACCAATCACAGCCAAGGGGGTATCCGTAACTATCCGAAATTATGACGGATAGTTAGAAAATTCAGGAGGTGCATGTCAAGCTTTCCGGGGGCTCTCCGAGGGCATTCCACGTAGACGAGGGCGTTCCAATGTGTCCGTTTTTTGGAAAACGGAGAACCCTAAATCGGCCTTTAGGCGAGGTGATAAATGCCTTCGGCTGGACTCCTAAGCCTTTTCAATGCAGGAAAACCCTTTATCTTTATTTTTAGTTTGTTGGAGAAATTGATTAAGCCTACCAAAAAAGCTGAATGACTATGAACTTTCTCATAGTACAGTATTTTATGCTGCATAGTGGCATTGACTGAAGTGGAAAACTGTGCCTCACCTTAAAATATATACTTTCTACAGTTGTATTGGGTGACATGTATCCCACACGTTTACTAACCTAAGGGTTGATCAATTTAAAGAAGATTTTAGTAGCATTCCCAGGGTTACTCAATTAGAAACCCAAAAGTTCCACTCACCAAATTTGCTTTCAGTCCAGGGTCCGGACAGCGATGGCCTTAAGCATCTGGGGGCCCGTTTCAATAACTAATATGGGGCCCTACCCATATAAAACAAACATAATACAGCAGAAAAAGCAAGGATTCCTGTTGGTTTGCATCAATGGTATATTATTTTATTACGTGCACTTTCAGCTTCATGAACAGGCAGCTCAGAATAGAAATAATCCAACCTTATTTGATTAAAACGATAAATTATACGGCGTTTTACGTTGCATTTTACAGCAAAAACATTTTTTGGGTGAGATTTGCATAGGAAAGAGGTGTCAATGGACTTTGGGGTTCATTGTATGTCCATTTTACCCACTGAACTGTCGTTATTCAACTGTGACAAGGTAAATTCGGTTCTGCAATCAATGACCCCTTTAAAAGATTTGAGCCTTATAGAACAATAGGGTCATCAATAGGAAATCGTTGTTTAAATATGATTGGTATGAAAAGGGCGTGTGTTTGTGAATGATGTTATAGATGATAATGGTAACCTTTTGGAATATGAAGCGGCGTTCCCCAACCACCGGTCCTTGGACCGGTACCGGTCCGTGGGTCATTTTGTACCGGGCCGCACAGAAAAAACAATAATAACATTATTTCCTTTTAATTGATTATCAGAGTCTGAAAGACGTTTTATTCTGAAAAAAATACCGGATTCTCTCCATCTCTGCGGGCCTTTTCCCCTGTGCAAAAAAGCTCTGCAAAGACGTGCGTTTACTCATTTTTTAGCAAGTTTGTGGGCTTCATTGAGCGGTAACTATCACGCGCGTCTCTTCCTCTTGACACATGACCCGTGATAGTTACCACTCAATGAAGCCTGTTTGAGGCTTCTCAAACAGGCTTCATCAGGCTTCATTGAGTGGTATATGCCGGTGTTTTGGATGAAGGCTGAATATCCTGAGATTGCCACAAAAGCACTGAAAACCCTGCTTCCAACATCCTTTGTGAAACAGGATTTTCTGCCGTGACAGCAATCAAACAAAATCCCGGAATAAACTGGATATAAGGAACGCACTTCGGGTGTCACTGTTGTCTCGTTTACACACAAAAGTGGGACTGGCAGATCGAAAGCTAGCTAGTAACAATATAACGATGGAAAACCAGGCTAAGAAACGTAAAGATGGGGCTGAAAGATTAAGAGACAAAAATACATCACATTCATTAGACAAGGTTTTACCAATTGAAAAACGGCTGTTTATTTTACATAAAGCTCCAAAAACTATTTTTCGCTCAAATCAGCAAAAAGAGCTAGATGTGAAAGTCGCTATTTAGGATCACATCAAACCCAGAATGTGCATGCATTAGCAGGGCAGCTGTGGTGGCGTAGGCCTATACGGGGCCCGGTTCTGGTGGGCCAGTTTGGATCAAAGTCCATGGCCTATCTTTCCTCCCAGTCGGTCCCTGCCGGTCCGTGAAAATATGTCTTACATGAAACTGGTCCGTGGTGCAAAAAAGGTTGGGGACCGCTGATATAAAGCTTTCTTAGACAAATATAATTTAAACTGTACTTATAGAGAATACAACAAGATCTGTAAAGCAATACCTATACCATTATTACAGTCAGTTCAAAGCACATTGTTACATGCAAGAATAAGACCCTTACCAACTTTACCAAATTGTGTTATTAATGATTGTACTTTATTTAAAAGTAAATGTAAAAATACATATATTAGTGATGCTTTGAAATCTAAATATTTTTTTGATAACAGAGGATTGTGTGTACAGGTCCCGAATATGGTTGTATTGTCCATATTTTAAATTCATTAAATGGCCCATTTCCCCAAAAGTCAAAGAGACACACTTTAAAATGATATACCCGGTCGCTGACTTGCTAAGAAAAATATTCAAATTTGGTGTAGAACCTTCTTTTTTGTGAGGTGAATGATGAGACTCTGGAACCATGCTTCAGTGAGTCCGATGTAATCAAATTTTGCATTGAGGCTCGATTTCTCTGCGAGCAATTGTATCGTTCATCTTCTTTGCTATGCGCCCTCTGCTGACATCCTGAATATGCAAGCCCCCACCCCTCGCCCCTCGGCTTGAAGCAACGGCCCCGGTGGATGTAGGTGGTATTGCATTTCTTGTTAGACTTCCGGCTCTTCCGGTCGTTTTTATTCTATTAACTCCAGTCAACATTTACAAAACTATCTCCCCCAATAATTTGTGTTTGATTCTCGAACCTGGCTCATACTACTAGCTTTTTCATAAAATAATTTTTCCTGATTTTTGCTAAATTTGAAACCAATCCGAAATGGGTAAACTAGCACCCCATTTATTTGCTTACGTCAATAAAAGTTGCCTGCAAATGTGCTCGCGGATACTAACAGGGCACGAGCACAAAAGTTCACATTGGCCGATAGCCGATTTACCTGGAGCTGAATGAGCCATAATGAATGAGCACAGGGAGAAATGGCTTGAGTTGCCTGCCCTGTTGTAGCAAGTTTAGCAAATGGTTGTCACACATACATGAAATGTTGTTAATATAGTTTATTCACGTTATTTTAAAACAGATTTGATTTTTCTGTCAAGAACGTTTTTACGTACATGACATGATGGCAAATATTACATTATGTTAAGCGTGAGCATATTGTTGACATGTCTATCTGGAGCAAAGACGAAGATTAATACTTTAACTGATAACCACAATAAGAAATGATATAAATATGATTAGTCTTGCCTTCAGAAGCTTTTGTTAAACACACCCATTATTCTTTTTTTTAATCGTGTCATCAAGCCAGACTGCTTTTGTGGGACAATGAAGGTCCTCAGTGACTGTTTCACCCCCACTTATAGGCCTATCTGATGGAAACGTCTTGTATATAGGCCTAGTTCTGTTGATATGCCCCTTTCAAAGGCAAATGTTAAATAAAGTATATTTTAGACACACTTCTCAAGCTTTTATTTATTACATTATTTCCAAGTCTTGTTAGATCACGTTATATCCAATAATAGGTGTTTGGTTTTGTAGAACATAAAAAACACAGGCCACATTTCTACACTGATATGTAAATTGAAGGCAGTGTGAATTTCGTGGCATTTCGTTTGAAAATACAGTTGACAGTAAGCTATGGTAAGTCTGCATTATGGAAGATTTCTGTTACCAAAATAACTATTGAGCTTTCTTTGCCTGGCGAGAACAACGACGGAGCTAGTTGTTCATGTTAACAGTTTATTTAATCCGATACAATGCGTTGGAAATCATACTCAAATCACAAGAAAAAAAGCAACATATGTGATGAGTTCCATCTAGAATAGCCCTATATTTAGCCCTATAGCCTATGTCTAACAACCAAGTGAAAGGAATACTATACAATGACAGCATACATTTACGTAAAGTTTGCATCATGTCTCTGATTCTTATCGGACTTGTACCCCATTCTGCCACTGCAATGCCTTAGCTCACACTCTCGCAACCATATAAATCTATGCTCGCCACTGGCTGTCGCAAAGTAGGACGTGTACAGCTAGTTGCAAGCGTGCACGAGGTCTCGTAGCTAGGGAAAAAAAGAGCCACTGTTTAAAGCTAGACCGGAAGAGTAGGAAGTGGAAAGATGGCGCGGTCCGGTTTTGCGCTCTTGCTTGCCTCACTGCGCCACTGAGCACTTTTCATAGAAATGAATGGGGACGCCATCTTGGAAGACAAAAGTTGCTTCCTCTAGTTATATTAACTCTATGTGAATATGTGACTGTCAAGCTCGCGGGAGCAACTTCCGGGTCACAACACAAAAATCTACGCAGAATTGAGAAAGAAGATTTCCACACACTATTTTAATTCCCGATGTCCATGTTCAAGCACATCAAAGAAAATCAGATAACGGGTCGTTTTTTCGTTTTCCGTTTTCTATTATCTAATTCCTATTTCTAAATGGTAATGGATTTTGGTTTTTCTCATTTCAAAACTAAAATCCATTGGCCGCAAAGTACACGGACCAATAAGCCTCGCCCTTTCACGCACGGCAACTTCACTGCTTAACCCTTGTGTTATCTTCGGGTCATTCTGACCCATCAGTCATTGTGACCCACTGTCGTATTGCGGCAACTTTACCGCATACAAAAACAAAGTGAAGCATTTTCTTTTAACCGTCTCAGACCCCCCACATTGCGAAAGTTAAAAGAACATTTTTGTATTTGTTTTTGTATTGGGTAAATTTGGGTAAACACAACGATGGTTCGTTATGAACCTTTGGGTCATGTGACCCGAAGGCAGCACAAGGGTTAATTGATTAGCGCAGTATATTTTCAGCTGTCTGGGCTGACTTAAAAAAAACAGCTCAAACATCCCCTCAAATTGAATTATTTAACAAAAGCAAAGAAGAAAATGTGTCTGACTGACACTGAACCGAACTTATCATAAATACGATGGGCTCCGCGTTATTTCAGCACCGTGGACATTCAGCTCACCGGGAGCAGCGGTGAATGTAGCCTGCTGAACTGTGTGGGTCTCAGTTGTTTATTTTTTGCAACTTTCGGCCACCCCAAGAAATTAATTAAAACAAAATAATAAAAGACAATACAGCAGTGGTCTTAGGACACTGACATAGAAAACAAAACAATATAAATATACAGTCACAGAAACACTGGCTTTAGCCGCCACATACGAATCCATAGACATCCATCCAAAAATCAATAATAAATACAAAACATCATCCAGTCAAAAGATGAACAGGGGGGTGTTCCATCAACGTAGATTAAGGATAAGCAAGATTTATTTCGCAAAGTCTCACTTACTTCAGCGAGAGTTCCGTTCCATTAAGGTGGATTATTCTAGTTCTAGCTACGTAACCATGGTAACTTATACTTCGGAACTAGCCTGATCCGTGTCAGGCTTTAAGTCGAGCTAAACAGACGGGCTCTGGCTAAACTAAAATGTGTTGCAAATAATTTCAAACAGGCGGAAACAGAATCTCAAAACATAGTTCCGTGGAGAGAATTACTGTGCGCAAAGCACTTGCTCTGAAACATAAGTGCAGACTTTTTGAAGTGCAGACATAAATGAATTTACGTGTTTACTTCATCTCCAAAGAATGTATTAATTTAAATAAACAAGTTAAGAAATAATGTCACTTTAACTGTTTTCAAAAGCCATTGGTTAATTGATATAAAATAAGGCCTTAGAAACTAAGCAGAGCGTCTAGACAAGTTACAATCAATTTTGGCGTATCCGTTCTTTGACAACCCTGTGGATGAAGGTGCTCAGATTATACAAAGAGCGTTTATCCCACCAGCCCCAAGGGTCTTCAGAGACAGAAGTAATGCTTCCCTGACCAGTACATGTGGAAGAGGTATAGGTTCAGCAGGCCCAGCATTGTTTATCTTGATAGATTTTATTGTCATTCTTAAAAAATATATAGGCTACATAGAAAAACACTTTAGCAACTCTTAAAGATCCTGTAAAGTGGACCTGGAAACGAGTTTTAAGTTCGCCACACCACAGAATAATGTGTTATTAACTACCCATCCAAATTCAAATGAAAAAATAACACCGACAAGTATGTTAAATTAGGCTTTGAAATTGTGAAAAAATCAGCAGTCTTCTCTGCTTGGGACTGGGGGGGCGTGTTGCCTGAAGGAGCTGAAGCTCCGCCCCTCGCTGCCTAGTGCCTACCTCCGACCCAGATAATGGACGCTATGTCAAGCCGAACAAAACCATATAGAATTTGAATTTATTTGTTCAATGAGTAAAACATACAGATGCATATAAATGAAATGTTCCCCTGAGCTGTAACAGTAAAAATGGACACCAGAGACAGCAGACAGTGAGCTCTCCAAATAGGCTACTTCTAACACATTAGCTACCATTTCACCAAAATACCATCATTCTACACCGAGTAGCCTAATATCAATTTAGCGGTTTGCACTAACTCATAGCAGAGATACCTCTGGAAAAGTTATCTAGTATAATTATAACAAGCACAAAGAACTGAGTGATGAACTGCTGGCGGCGGTGGATGGTCCAGGTGCGACCGGAGGATGAACGGCCGGAGGGGCGATATGCTCGGTACGGCTCCACGCTGCAAGAGAAGCCGTGTGTTGGTGAACCCCGTCTGTCTTTGGTCCATGTTAAAACTGTCCGCCGTGAAATGGTCAGTGCAGAGGCTGCTGTTAAAGTTTATCCAAGCTTTCCATGAGCGAGGCTCTTCACAAAATCTATCCACCTATTTTTCCTTTCATTATCAATAGGGAACTTAAATGGCGTTGCAGCGCAGCTGGAGTTCTTGCATCCAGGGAAGATGCAGTTGCGGGTGGTGGGAGACATCCTGAAGCTAGCTAGCTAGCTGATGTAGGCTACAATAACAGTACAGCAAGAGGAGCCATTCAGTGATCTGACGTAGATCCGCCCATTAAAACCTGATCTGAAAACGGAAGAGAAACTGTTCTTCGGTTTAACTCCACATTTCAGTGTGACAAAGTTTTAGCGCTTTGCACATGCTTTCAGGAACTCATTTCACACGTGTATAATGTACTTAGAAGCAAAACATGGAATTTACTTTACAGAATCTTTAAGGATGGCAATGAACACATAAGAGCAGCCTAGGCTACCATCCTTTGTAGAAAGGAGAGTAGTAGACTATTATGGTAGAAATGAGGGTAGTAGACTGCAGGCTATGTAGGTAGGCCTAGACTATGTAGTCTGCTGGAATCACACACAAGGAAGCAAACTCACTATAGCCAAGCCTTGACCACTGTTCAGTCTGTCTGCATCTCTGTGTGTCTGTGCATGTGGGACATTCTTGAACAGGGTTGGTGACTCAGAAAGGTTTAGGAAAGGCAACTATGCCAGGAAATATGAAGGGTATACCTTGCTCCAAAGCAGTACCTGAATATTATCATCAGTTTTCCAGGTCATCTTGAAACACAAAGAATCAAGGAGACTTTTTATTCAATTGTAGGCTATAAAGCATTTTCACTGTTTATTAAAGTAGCCTATATGTTGACAAGCCTCTATAATACTTCATCTTCTCCTTCTGGCTTCCCCAATATTATAGGTGCAATATACTGTCCCCATGGGTGTAACCAGGCCCACTGAAAGACTCAGGGGGTGACTGCCTGGTGCCCCCAGGGTTGAAAAAGTGTTTCTAAAATGCTCTGTCGAGTGGCAATAATGAGACCTGTCTCATTTTTGTGAAGTGCACAATGTGAAGTGCACTGTCTTCCATTTACATTTTTAAATATGCTTGAGTGCCCAGGGTGCCCCTTAATGCAATAAATGATAGTGTGCCCTCTATAAATTTCAAAACATGTCATGCATGTGATGCAGTACCCTATAAGGTGCCCTTACAATGGTCTAAATTTGACTGTTCCCGTGCCCTTACTTTCGATGGAAAAGGGTGCTGTTATGAAGTGCCCTTTATGCTGCCCCTACATGACAATGTCCCAATCTGGAAAAATCTCGGGCAGCCGTCCATACACTGTCAGCCAGAATAGTAATAATTGAATTTGGATTAAATATGCACGCACACGTAATATAATAATAGTCATGCTGTGCAATTTTTAAATGACTGTTCTGCCAAGCAAAGTGTGCTACAGTTTGGGTCACCTTCTGATCTGAAAGTTTGTGCTGGATCTGTGCAATAATACTTATTTCAGTGAATCCCCATTTTAGTCATGGTTATCTTTCCCTTTTATCTTAAAGTGCATTTAGACTATCAGTTAATAAATGTGTGTGGCAAAGTTATTTTGAAGTAATTTATTAATTTTGTTCAAGATGTGAAGACAAAAACATTAGTAGCCCACATCAAGTGCAATTAACCATGGCCTTCTTCAGTGTTTTGAATGTTATCCTACAATTTTCAATTGCTGCCACGTTCTTTTTGGGGCTATTATACTCAATTTCCTGTTGAGAATATTGAGCCATAGGCTAGTGTCAGAACGGTTTCAGACAGCTCATCAAATTACACTAATTATCAGTAGGCCTATAGTTATGTTACGTAGATTTAGTAGGCCTACAATTTACGCATTTTAACGGTCGTAATGGTTTGACAAAAATCTCCCTTGCCGTGTTAATTGCGGCAACATTGCAATTTTTGGGGACAACTCCCCCCCCCCCCCCCAAAAAAAAAAAACAAAACAATTTACGCTGCTGATAATAACACCACTTTGCTGGTTTACGCTTTGCTTTTTGCGACATAACTCCTCTTTTCGACGATCGCTTGATCTGGGCTGCACAGTCTAAGCTTATTGAGGTCCAGCTTGAATTAGCGTTGCCTGTGCCGGTATGCCAATGCATACTTATGAATAATTGTTATTTTTTTAAAAATAGAATAGAAGTATGCATAGAAGTGGCATAACGACATCTCTGACGTTGATAACAAACCAAACCGTTTCAAAATCGGTTGAAAATTGAGCAAGTTATGGTCATTTAAAAAGTACATGTAGATTCAACACAATGTTATGGGTGAGCGAGTTGACTGTAGCAAGATGGCCGCCATGTGCGGACGTTCTAGACTCCGCCGTAAGACAGCTAGTGTTTATATATATCTATGGAGAGAACTGCCACTCTCGGGAAACTTCCGGGTTCTGAACTGGTTGCAGTTCAAGTCTAGTTCCATATGAGGGCGCTAACGGTCGAGTGCAGAATGAATGGAGGTCTATGGAGCTATACCCCTCAAAATCCCCTTCTCTCAGGATATATATTTTTTTTTGTAATTTGAATTTTGAATTCGAAAGGGGAGGCAAATCAAATACAGACTGCTGGGTGTTAGATTTTTTTTAATCGCCTTTGTGTTCTAAAAAGCCTTTTAAAATGTCATTGACGTCATACACATCGTACGACCAGAGATATTGTTTTACTTACAATGCACATGCTAGAAAGAGTTTTGGGTTGCTAATGTTGTTGCTAATGTTGCTAATGCTCTGACATTCTGATTCTGCTTCGGATGCATGAATAAAGCTTTTCTTTTGTTGTCCGATATATTTCGTTTTTCAGCACCACTGGCATATGTACGTTTCATTTCTTTTCCTGCTCAAACTAACATTTTAACCTTAGGATTGTGGGTTGTGTAGTATTTCAAAAGAAGATCGCAAATAACAAAGTTGATTTCATAAGGACTTGTGGCTTTTATGGGAGCAGAAACTTTCGTTTCACAACCTCGTAGCTCGTGGTCAGTCTACCTTGGATGGTTAGACATTATGGCTGACAATCAATATCCTACGGAGAAAATGAATGGGATTTTTGCTGGTCTGTTTGCGTCTGGGTCCGGAACACTTTTGACAAGTGCAACCGTCTCAGTGCAGATTTACACATCGCGATTTTCGGAATCAACTTTTCGCTTTTTGTCGGGTTTAGAGCACGCTATGATTTTCGCTTAGGAAGAAACGGGTACCGTTAGCAAATCGATTAGCCTTCGTTGTTGCGAATGACACACAACCTGCGTGAACTACAGGTTGCGGCTAGGGTTGCCAACTTCCTCAACCCCAAATGAGGGACACTTTCTTCCAGCTGACCAACAATAACGGAAATCGCAAGCTTTCATTAGCCATACCATAAACCTACTCATTTCAGTGTAATTTGGCAAACCACTACTGTACTCGCTTGGATGTATTGGTCATAGTACTCAAGACAATTATTGTCTTGTTACAAACTGGTGTACACATTCATTTTTGCGTACGCAACGTTTATAAATGAGGCCCCAGGTCTGAACATCCCTGCTAAAGAACACTTCATGTGTATAGTTAACTTGTGGGTGTAAGTATGAAAAAAGTATTTTGCATCCTAATAATTGAGTTACTTACAAGTGCATCTAAAAAAAAGTTTATTTCGTAATTTCATTCAAAAAGTGACACATATATTCTAGAATCAGATTCATCACACATAAGTGGCATGTTTCAAGCCTGTTTTGTTTTTGATGATTACTGTTTACAGCTCATGGAAATCTAAAATCCAGTATCTCAAAATATTTGACTAAAAAAAAGATATACAGAAACATCAACCAGAGAAGAGCGCTAATACTTACGCAAGTTTCTCAGGCATCCCTGCGGAGTTTGGGGGCATTGAACCGGAGTGGACACTGCTGAATCCGCAGTGGAGAGTTGCAGCCTCAAAGTCTTAGATGCCTCAAGGGGCGGTAACCCTCCAACACCGTGGTGGACACTGGTGGTCAGAGAAACCGTCCGACTGAAGAAAGAGGCCTTCCGGGATATGTTGTAGGCAAGGATGGGCAAAGATACATCAAAATGTGTCAAAATAAACTACTGTACTGCCTGAGGAGTGGCAGAACAGGGTGGTTGTTCCTCTTTTTAAAAAGGGGGACCAGAGAGTGTGTGCCAACTACAGGGGTATCACACTTCTCAGCCTATCTGGTAAAGTGTATTCTAAGGTTCTGGAGAGGAGGGTTCGGCCGATTGTCAAACCTTGGAGTGAAGAGGAAAAATGCGGGTTCCGTTCTGGCCGTGGAACGACGGACCAGATCTTTGCTCTCGCAATGATCCTGGAGGGGGCCTGGGAGTATGCCCATCCGATCTGCATGTGTTTTGTGGATCTGGAGAAGGCGTATGACTGGGTCCCCCGGGAGATACTGTGGGAGGTGCTGCGGGGTGAGGGGGTCCCTTCTTAGGGTGATCCAATCCCTGTACACCCAAAGCGAGAGCTGGGCCTCGGCATGAGGTCAAGTTCGTTCCATGTGGAGGTTGGCCTCCGCCAGGGCTGCGCTTTTAAGTTTGTTTTGAACTTTATAAAGTATGAGCCTATATTAAACACAAATTAATACACAAGCACAAGACAGCAAAATCAAATGTTGCGCTGATAATGCCAGTGTTGTCATACTGCTGCGAGTCCAGGGTATCGTGCAATAGCCAAGAAAACACGCAACTCAACCTCGCGTTCTTAGCGTTCTTCGGATTGATAAACAGCCTTTAGACGGGCTCTGCTTTGTGTTTGGCGCTGCCGCACTAGCGTTGCTGGGAAAGATGAGATGACTTAATGACGTGGCTCTGTGGTGGCTCTCTATCCTGTGGAAAAGCAAACCGGTTCTTAGAAGGCTCGCAAATTGAACCAGCTCAGAACCGGCTCTAGCACCAGCTACGAACTAGCTCCAGGTTCACTTTGGTGGAAAGGGGGTATTAGAGATAAGTTGAGGAGCTCAGTCATCCATGAGGAGCTCGGAGTAGAGCCGCTGCTCCTTTGCATCGAAAGGAGCCAGTTGAGGTGGTTCGGGCATCTGGTAAGGATGCCCCCTGGGTGCCTCCTAGGGTAGTGTTCCAGGCATATCCAGAAGACTCAGGACTAGCTGGAGAGATTGTATCTCTACTCTGGCCTGGGAACGCCTTGGGGTCCCTCAGTTGGAGCTTGTTAATGTGGCTGTGGCTGGGGATAGGGAAGTTTGGGGCCCCCTGCTGGAGCTGCTCCCCATAGAAAATCTATGAATCTAAGATCTTAATGCAAGGCCTCTCAATGGATGGTATTGTCAAGAGGAAAATTAGATACACCAGACCCAACAATACAGACGAGTTGATGGCTGCTATCAAAGCAACCTGGGCTTCCATAACACCTCAACAGTGCCACAGGCTGATTGCTGCATGTGTATAGTAGGGTATGCTGCTTGAGAGTAGGATGGATGGAATTGTTTACTGTTAAAGGAATGTAGTAATAGTACAGTTTAATTATAAAGTGATCTACTGTACAATCACAATGCCTGATTTTTTGGGAATGCTGCTTAGAAGTAAAATATGTAGATACAGTATTTCATGTGGATAAAGTACATCATAAGAGTGGCTGAAGCCACAAAACACAGTGTCAGATACTTGGAATGAGATATAGTATTTGTATACTGGTTGTGTTGCGGTGTCGTTTGTTGTTGATTTAAATCTGTATTCCAGTCTACTATTTATGCAAGACTTAATCAATAGGTAAAGCTGGTTCATGCAGGAGACTGCTTGGCCAGTCGGCAATATCATTGTCTTATTACACACATCCAATCACCCTCACCAACATTAACAGGACGGTCAATTTTAAGACTAGGAACTCTCATGCCCCTTTGACATTGTCTCCAACTGATTTTCATTGTTCTCTCCATCACCATAGCCTCTAGCCTGGTCCTAACCAGACCCTCGTACATTTCATTTGTACAGAGGGTCTGGGGTCGCTCCTTTGACAAGCGTTAACTTCCTTGAAGGCGGGTACTCTGTTGAAGTTTAAAACTATTGGATCTGCCCAGAGCCACTCTGATCTGCCATAACCAATCACTAGCGTTTGCCTTAGCCAACTCCTTCACCACTACTGTAACGGAGCTAGCTGCCGTAGCTGGAAAATCAAACTTTTCCCGAACCCCGTGAGGAGGAGGGCCACAACATCATGGCCACCAACAAAACTTAGCAAAGATTGTTGTTGCTCCGGCTTTAACTTTTGGATATTCGGCAGCGTTGCCACAACGGACCGAATAGCTTCACTCGCATCTTTCACTGCCGCCATTACTGAACTACAACTCAAACTAGCGCACAACATCAACATCATCGTTCTCAGCCACTCCCTCTGTTCGCTGATTGGCCCTACAATGTTTTTTGTTGAGAAAACCGACTTAGGTGCCGAATTCCCAGACCTAGTACAGAAGCAAAATCTAAATTGAGCGGAAGTACATAGGAGGGCAGAGCCTGGCTACATAGCCTCTACCCTTGGCTCTGTCTTTGATCTGTTGGGGGAATGATGGATATCTAAGCTCTCTATCACTGATGTTGAGTCAAAGTCTCAAGTTCAGTTTCTTGGGCAGAGAGCTGTTGAGAAACAGAATATTACTGCAGAAGATGACGTGTTTGTACACTCAACCTGAACAATGTATATAATCTGGCATTCCAAATGCATTAGGCTGTAAGTATACTGTATGTATGTGTGTGTGAATTGACACTATTGTTTAAAAACATAAAAAGAATTACAGTACAGACTTCCAAGACCAGGTAAAAGACTAACCAATGAATACAGCCTATCTAATAAATTGCAACATGTGAGTAACGCGTGATTGTATCCAACGCGCTCCCTGTTTTCAATGTCAGCTTGGCCTATTTCACAATTATTCATTATATGTGTCAATACTGACAGGGAGGGGTTCTGCGCAGGACCCCAGAGTGCTGACTGTTCATATGATGCACGGGCTGCTCCACTGACAAAGAGTACAGGAGAATATTGCTGGGATACCAAGGAGGGCTCTCCTTTTCAGTTGATGGCCTTATCCAAAAGAAAAGAAAAGCGGGATCATTAATGTTGTAGGACTGGCACAGCTTTTATTAAAATCCAACTCAACTGAGGTGCAGTACAGGAATTTTACCCTCTACTATATTCTTTGCTCTCGCTCTCCTCTCGCTCTCTCAAACACACACACACAAACTTATAGTATTACTCTCTGTCTTCTCTCATTCTGTCTTTCTCTTCCACTAAAAAAGCTGGAAGTATCGTGTTTGCAGGCAGTTAGGGTTATTTAAATGGCCAGTTGCAACTCACAGTCAAAACAACTGAGGTTGGGTTTTACTGAAGATGCAGAGGGATATTAAACAGACCCGAAATGAAACACTTAAAAGAAACAGGTACCAACAGTATTACTCTTCTGCTGTAAAACTGCTAATGTTGTTTCTAAATAAAAAATGTAATTCATGCTCAGAGCGGAGAAAAATGATCCTTCATAAACTGGGGCTAAAATAGGCATTAAAACAATTGCTCAATTGTGATTCCTCTGATGGCTCTACTGTCCCTACATATTATATAAGGAATTGCTGTATCTACATTGCCCGCTGAAGGATTTTAGTAGTGCTGGTAAAGCAAAGTACACTTGCAAGGGTCTTCACATGGTAATAGTGCTGGCTCGCAGGACATGAGCTGTTGCTATGGTAACCATCTTTGGGCTCTCTCAGCCCAGGAAAACGGTTTCATTATCCTCTGCTACGGATGGGAGGAGAACGAAAAAGGAAGAGAAACAGAGAGAGATGGCAGCGCACACACTATCACAATTTTCACCTGTTCATTGTCTTTTGTCTTCAGCTTTCCATCTGTGGTAGAATAGAATTTCCAAATAATAGGTAGACAGCATGAACAGTACTCATTCACATTCATGATAGACACCATGAAATGTAGTGCAATGTGTAATAATGTGGCATGAAGCTTTTCACATTGACATTTGAAGTGTCTGGTCTGGACAAAATATATTGCAACCAAGGATTTACGTGATCTAAACAAGTGCCATACTGTAAAATAGCAACCCGCCTAGTGCTGTTACCCTTGATGTATGACCACCTTGAATTCAGACACAAAATAAACTAAAAACAACAATGTGATGATGATCCTAGAAATTAATAACCGTTTTGATAAATCAGGCTTGTGTATCGTTGGCGAACTTGATACACGAGGACAACATGTTTGTGTGTGTATTCATGCCTGTGTTTGCATGCACCAAAATGCAGACATGAATTTAAAGCTAACTGTGTGTATACTGGTATGTGTGTATGAGGCAAAGTCTATGTCAGATTATTACATTGTTAATTACATGTGAATGAATGCGTCATGCTGAGATGGCTGTGTTCTACATGATTCCCCCTGGTAGAATTAAGTCTGCCAGGAAGTCTGTGTTTGCATGTGTGTGTACATGCACAATTGTTTGTGTGTATGTGTGTGCTTGTGTGTGTGAGTCAGTCCCCACCTTATCTCCCCAGCATGCACTTGTCCTCTAAGACTCTGGCGCAGTTCTCTAGAGTGATGAGCACAGTGGCTGTCCACTTTTCAGAAGAAGGCACCTTTGGAAAAGTAGCTGCTTTTGATATCTTGGCAATAGTATGTATTATTGCCATACAGCTTACAATTCTGAATACAAAATAACTGTTAAAAAATTATGCTTTATCCTCTGGTAAACTTCATAAAACATCTGAACCAGAAGCCTCTGTTTTTCCCTGATTTATAAGCAACACATGTTGACTGACTGCTGGCTTTAAAATAAAATGTAATGGCATGTGAAAGTTTAATAATTCTAATCAATGTTTCTTTTCTCCTGCCCACAGCACCCAACACCGCACCATATGGGAGTACAGGAAGTGCGCAGGTCCTAATGGCCTGCCGGTACCTGGTCTTGGCTGTCTCCTCCTTCATCAGTGTTTACTAGGGGAGGGCAACCAAACACAGTGACTGTAAAAAGCCTTTCAAGCGTTCATCAATGCTTTTACAGGCTGATGGCTCGATCCAATCTGGTACAGTTTGTTTAAGTCAGTATTGGATATAATCAACATTACCTTTGTGGGGAGTTTTATTTTCTTTATTTTCGTTTTGTTTCTAAAAAATTATTCTGATTGCCCACTTTGAGAATCAATGCTCATTGTCCTTATCAAACGCCCTCATGGCTACAACATGAGCTCTTTCATTTGTTTCTAGCCATGGGGTTGTAGTGTGGAAATCGACATTTGCATCTTTGTTTTTGTAAATGGAAGAAAGATGCCATAGTTCCAAGTCCCTCAAGTACACAATTTCCACATCGGTCATCTAAACAGTATTTAAATGATAAGACTGTCCAACAAAGAAATATGTACATGCACAACATTAATTATGCATTTGTGTATGATTGTGGTTTTCAAACGTTTGCATTATAATAATAGGCATATAGATTACTAAATAGCTAAACTGAACTTTAAATTTACTCAAACCCCCCTCTATAGGACCAATATAAAATAGACAGTTTGTTGCATTTAGAAATTAGTCTTACAATTTCATGTTGTTTGCCTCTCATCTATTATCAAGTAAAGAACATAGGAGGAAGTATCTAACTTTATACTCTTTGCTATTTTGGTTCCTTGGAAGTGGATGTGTGGTCTGATTATTAATGCCATTCATTTCCATTGAATCAGCAGTCACACATTTTTGCACCGTACAGGATTAAGGGAAGAGTCACAGCCCTGTATTAACTTGTTTGCATTTATGATTTTTTAAATTATTATCTCCTCACCATATTAATTAAAGATAAAGTTCAGCAGAACAAAAATTGATACAGGGATGAGCAGCAAGGTTCAACATACAGGTATAATCCAATTGACAAAGAAACATAAAAGAGTGGAGCAATATTTCCGCTAGATAGTGTACATGACTACTTTGGAGGCTTTCCTGTATCACTAAAATGTGTTAGTTTGTTTGTTCAGACAAAGAGCTAATTTGATTTTCTGAGCTGTAAGAATAGGTGATAACAGTGCAGTTCCTTGAGCCCAATAATAGCTTAATAGGATTGGAAGTAGTGTTCACATCAAATGTCTCAAGTATATATCATGAAATCCATGATTTTACATATAGATTATGTGAAGATTTAAAGTTCCACTAAGGTCCATTAAGGGGGATTTTCCAGTTGGCTAATACATTTTATCTAACTATTGGGGCTTAACAGATAGAAATACTTAATCAACCATTATTATTAGTTTTAGTTTTTGACTAGATTTGAAAATGAACCGTAGTTTATGTCACTTTCATGTTTGAGATAGTGTAATGGTATGGTTCTGAGAGGTCAACAGAATTTAAATGTATGTCTTACTTCAGTGTTGTTTTTCATGGGGTAACCTGGGCAAGGAATTCTCTGTAGATGTATCTGAAAACTGCTTAACACAATTCAGTAAGACACCATGTAACTATAAATCTTTAGAAAGTATAGAAATCAAAATTGAAGACTGAAAGCACAAATACTTTTGTTTTGTTGATTATGTGTTTGTTTTTAAATATGAAGATTTTGTTTCGGGGGGGGGGGGGGTTATTGTTTTTGTACTGAAAAAGGTTATCCGCTTGTTTTATGAATACTGCACCATATTATCTTGTTTAAATGTTGAAGTATATTGCAAAAGGGGTCAAAACTACTGTATATTTATTACATTCCTTTGTGAAAACACTGTAAAGAAAAATATATAGCTGTGAATCTGGATATGTGAAATTATTTGATTGAGGCAAGATATGGCATAGTTTATGCTGTTGTCAACTAATTTAGATGCCATTATTGTTGTTAATTCTTGTCAAACAAATAGATTAAAAGACAAATGTTTGCAAACTAATTATCTACTTTTTGAAGACCAAGAAGGTGCAATCAAAAATAACAGTATTATAGAAATTAGTCATATTTGTGTATATACAGTATGGAGAGAATAGGATTTATTTTGATGTTATTGTTAGAACAGGTGTGTAGTTTAGTTAAAACATGTGTATTTGATGATGTGCAGAGTATGAATGTGGATGTCAAATTTAACTGATGTTTAAAGGTTGGCCAGTTTACAAATAATCAGTTTTTTGAAGCCAGTTTTAGAGAAGCCTTTTGCTCTATAACCAGACAATTACTTCCACGATTATTCTACATGTTATAATACATTCTATGATCATTCTATCTGATGACACTGCATTGATGTTTTGAAGTCATAGTAAATGTGGCACATTGGTGACTGCATGAAGTGTGTTGGTTACCTGTTATGCAGCTGAGACCTTGGTATTATTACACATTTATGAATGTATATTATTTTGAAT
The DNA here is from genome assembly GCF_963692335.1 of Osmerus eperlanus. NCBI lineage: Eukaryota > Metazoa > Chordata > Actinopteri > Osmeriformes > Osmeridae > Osmerus > Osmerus eperlanus. The sequence continues at coordinate 10,028,579 of NC_085041.1, forward strand.
GCATCAAATAGTGTTATCAAGTCCCTCTAATCAAGTCACTATTATTTACAATGAAAGTTCTCATTCTCAAAATATATCTGACTCAATGCACAATCCATTGTAGGTTCCATTACAATATCTGAACATAAACAATATCTACTATTAATCTCCATGTCTAGATTTTACAATACCTTGAATTTGTCCCATACGACCTGATGGAACAGTATAAATCAGAGACTTCACCAAGTAACATGTTATTATTGTTGCACTCCTCTCCAAATTGAGCACCAACCATTCACCATTCTTCTAAAGGGATAGTAACTTTTTTATTTAACCAGAGTGCCGGATGTTAATTTTGGTACTACTACTGTTTAGTCATGCCAGAAAGGTTTATTGTAGCATTGATTAAGAATTTTGACACAATGTTTGCTCAAAGACTTCCGTACTTACTATCTTACAGTAATGGTGGCCAAATGACAAACTGTAGACATGACACATGCAATAAAAGACCACGATAACCTGCTTCGTAGCATTATAACTAATAACAATGCACCTGCGTGGCATTTCCCTGCCAGCGTTTGATATAGACATCACTGCTCCACGGTGTACAACATATTGCATTGGGATCTAAGATCATGTATATGTTGTGCAGATGAGATTCTTAAACACATTTGAATTTGGTGACTTTTGGTACTGTAAACCAAAAATTCTGTTGTAAAATTAATGTTAATTTACCTCAGTATCAAAAACCGACCATGACATACATCTGCATAAGTTATCCCCCTTAGACTAAGGAAACTTGTATCCGTGTTGGTGGTTAAACAAGTGTTTCAATAACAACAATTCAAAGAAGAGAATGTTCAAATACAAATTTAAGTACCGCCAAAATGATACCTGGACTTTTCCAATGATTCATAGAATTCCCTTAAATTCACAAGATTTTGTGAAATAGAGTGTTTGATGCATTAAACACAGTATCAAAAGCATTGTAAAACAATAGTCATATCAATAACAGCTGTAAAATGGCTTCATAAGAGGAACAAGTACTATACTGAATGTGCCTTTTAAGATATAAATTTGATATGTTGACCATATTGAAGCCTATTTTGTGAAACCGTTATTGCAGTTACATACAACCCAATTGTGTATGACCTTAGACACTTTTGGATAATACAAGCAATGTTATGGTTATGACAATGTGTTAAAAGGGGTTTGTCACTCTATTAAAATTAAACAAAAGCCCGGTCTCACAGTGATCTTTGGTTTTGAATAAGGTCGAAAATTTCAGATTCACATTTGGACCTATTAGCAACCTCCAAAAACCTTTAAAGCTGGCTCAATCCACAAGTAGCCATGAATTGAAATCAAACCATATTATTACAGGAAAATTAGGGGCCGTATTCACAAAACCTTTTATCTCACCACTAAGAGTTCTCCTAAATTGCTGTTAAAGTTCCTAGCTAAGAGTTTCCTCCCTAAAACCTATTCACAAAGCTTCCGAGACAGACTTTTACTAAGGAATGGGGAGAAATCTTAAACTAAGAGAAAGGGTGGAGTTCACCTTTTGCAATGGATGATGTCAACAAGCTTACTAACTATGCCCACAGTGATTGGCTGATGGGTTGAGGGGATGGGTCTCTGTCAGTAATTTGATCATATAGAATGAGGTATTATGTTGCCATATGCAAAAATTAAGATAAAAAAAAAAAAAAAAAAACATTTTGCCAAAGATTTTTAATTGTAAGCTAAGTATCACAAATTAATCAAGTATGTTCAGGTAATTGTCAGTTTTCTACATGTGCACCTTGTAAACAAATAGCAAATATGTATAAAGGCAGCCGTATGAATTGTCAATGTGGGGTCTGGATAGGGCATTTATTGTTTGACTACAATCATAATACCCTTGCGACTAAGGCAATACCTTTTTAAAAGCTCATTATCACAAAATATTTCTAAAACGTTTATGTTCCAAGGTAGATTGCCATCAACAAACCTTTTAGGATTGTTTGTGATTTCTGTTAGTGACTTAAGAGTCCTCATGACTACCCATGAGTCTTCACAGATTTAGCCGCTGGTTTAAGTTAGGAGCTACTTTTAGCCTTAAGATGTTTTGTGAATACCCTGACTTTTAGCCTTAAAACATCTAAAGGTTCCTAACTTGCCAATTTAGGAGAAACTCTTAAAAATAATGGTATTTCAGATTTATAATTTTAGGACTTTTTACTCTAAGAGTATTTCACAAAGTGTTTTAGCGCTAAAACCACTTCCTAAACCTGCGAAAAGTTAGAGATAATCAAGAGACTCCTAAGTCACAAAGACTAAATCACAAACAATCCTAAAATGTCTGTTGCTGCCAATCCGCCGTCATTTTTGTATTATTTTTTTCGTGATAATGAGCTTTGAAAAAAGGTATTGTCAGTATTATGATTGTAATATAGTTATCATGGATGCAGTCACCTATAGAAACAAACCAGTAACACCGGAGATCAAGGTTGACAATGCTACTTGGCCACAGGGACAATGCAGCTATGCATTTTTTTTTTTAAAGCTTTACATAACGCAACATAATACCTCATTCTACCATATTTCTATGATGAAATCATTGACAGAGATCCATCCCCTACTAGCCAATCACTGTGGGTATTATTAGTAACCTTGTTGACATCATCCATAGCAACAAGGTCAACCCCGCCTTTTGTCTTAGCTTAAGATTTCTCCCCATTCCTTTGTAAAAGTTGGTCTCAGCAGCTTTGTAAATATATTTTAGGAAGAAACTCCTAGCTAGTTTTTCTCTTAAGTGGTGACAACATGTTTAGTGGATACGGCCCCTGGTCTTTAACTATTAACTGCAACTTTTACTTAACAGACAACCCCCCTCTGATGGCAAACAATATTGACCAGTGTGACTGAATGTCTTTGTTATGATCATGTAAATCACCTACAGTAAATTGCGTCTATTTAGGATTCCAGCTTTAACAATTTTACTTTTCAGTAAATGTAAAACAGTTCAGATATATCCTTGAACAGCACATCAAAAAGGCTTTAGCTTACAGGGACAGTCTGCAAGGAATATACTGTGTGGCATTGTGTATGGAAATGATTAGAATTCTGATAGAACTGTTTCTCTTTTCTTCTGCTTGCTCTTCACAAAAGAATGTGTGAGCCAGAGCAAATGGAGAAATGGCAGCGCCTTTTTGACAGAGGCAATTCCTCTGACCCTGCAGTTAATAAAATCCTTCCTGTGCCTTTGTCAGTTTTTACTGGGAGATATTGTCATACGCAAGGGGTGCAGCCTGTTGCCTTGTCTATCCACTCCCTGAGCAGCATACTGAGTTGTCGAAATCAAAAAAGCTACTTGCATTCATCTCAATGGATACGTTTATAGCTCAGCAGGCAGGAGCTAGCTCTCGATTATCAAACTGAGCAACAAAATCCATTGGCTGTCTTGATAACTGGCCTCTAGGCAAGTCTTCTATAAGGCATTGTGAGGTGGGGAGAGAACATTTTAGACCCTCTGGTTTTTATCATCTGTCTATAACTGTTCAAATGGTACAAATGCATGATCAGACATGTATGTATCACACAGCTTATTTCTGTAGCCAGTAAACAGTTCAGAGCTGTATCTACCAATATGGGGAATGTGTGCTTTTAAAAGGGTCAACCTAATGCTCATAATTTTTTACTGAGCTGGAAAATAGGTTGTCAGGCACTGATACAGACATCGATAATTTCCTGTTTTAAAGCAAGCTGTCTAGTCCTGGTCACCATGTGAAAATGAAGAATCACAAGTAAAGTTTTTCTTTTCTTTTTGTGAAGCTCAAAATATATAGTCAGTTTCAGAACTTTCTGAAAGTAAAAAAAAAAATGTATCATGCCTCAGAGGGTACCCTAGACATGGCAAATCTTAAGGTCTTTGAAGGAAACACCACAAGAGCTTGGGAATAACTGAAGACATTTCACAGACCTATTCATTTAACAACTAACATTCCAAATGAGGTGCAGAATTTGCTTCTTTAATTTTTTGTACATAAGTGTATTGTTTATTTTTAGAAATAAAAAAACGGTGATACTTTTGTGAGTAGATGGTACATCAAAACAAACATGAGCATATTGTTACTGTTTTCTTTTAAATTATTGTTATTTTTATATAATCATGCTAAAAGTTCTGTGATGAAAAGTTTTAAATTGTTATCCTTACTCAAATGTGAATGAAGGTCCTTTAGCCACCATGGATATAGTTGTATATTAATAGGTTCTAGATCACTGGAATGACATATATGGCTTTAAGTGGCATTGATATAATGTATATGGATATTTGTAAAAAAAACAACAAAAAAACGGAAAAAAGCAATCATGTACTTATTTAACCTTACATTGTGTATAGCACGTCAACAGTTCATTTTGATGTAATTTTGTAGCAGTGGTTTGATACTAATAAATGGCAGTTGATAATCGAACTGTAGAATTGCTTTGTGTCGTGTGCTTTAGACAGTAACATTACCAACAGCACATGGCCTATCTTGAGAGTTATAAATGGTACTGTTTATGTGAAACAACTGAAATGCTGTGTATTTAATATTTTGACATATCATATATTGAATCTCAACAAAAACAACCAGTGTGGATAAGATGACAGTTTCGTCTTTGCTAGCCTCCCCTACTTTTCTTATTTTTCAAGGTTCTTGCAATTTCCCATCTTGATTCCAAACTCTAAAATCAAGTGTCACTTTTCAACCCACTCAAGGGGGCTTAGACTTCTTACGTGTCTTGTCATCTTAAACTGAATCCAATGTATGCCTTTGCTTGTTAATATGTCAAGTATTACTTGATTTTCAGGCATTCTTATAAAGCATTTAACATGACTGGACAGATGTGTCAAGTAATGAGTTGCTGCACCAAGTTGAATTTACTGTTCAGCATGTAAAGTATTGTTACGGGGGTGACTATAGCGGACCCAAGCGCAAAACACAGACACAGTACTGGGAGGTAAGGTCCAGAAAGTTTTAATGTCTATGGAGTAATGGCAGAGTAGAAAGGGCAGTAGGCAAGCAGGCAGGGTAGGCTGGACAGTTGCAAGGCTGGTTGGTAGGCAGACTGGAAATCCTGATGGTACAGGCAAGACAAAGTTAGCAAGACAAAAACACTAGCAAAAGTTAACAATAATTAATCGTATTGACAATAATGAATAAGTCTTAAACTATTGCAGACGAGAACGGTGACTACCAAAGTAGGCAAAACAACAATCCGGCGAGGAATGATCGGAAAACCATGGTTGATAAACTGCTGGTAGGGCAGATGAGTTGGATGGGAGACAGGTGCGAAGACCGGGGGAGTGTGGAGTGATGTAATCGGGGCGGAGACCGTGGCCACACCCACCATACAGGGAGAATCAGAAGCAAGCTGCCGCTAGGTGGCAGAGGTGGAAAGCATGACAAGTATAGAAGGGGCTGTACATTAGTAAATCAGTGCGGCTCAAACCATTTGCACTGTCAAAGCTAAGAGAAAAGGCTTAATCATAATGGTCACTATGACAATTAAATTCAATGGCTGAACGACTTGAACCAAAATATGAGGACAAAATACCTTTTTGACTAAAGATGAGTAGTCGGCTGCTAAACAGACTAATTTTCCCCTAGGTAACCTGCATCAGTGCCAATTACATGTTGAACGCTAAGAGAGCCATGATGTATTTTATCTCAGAAAATATCTCAACAAAAGCAGCTTATATCCATTCTGGATACGGACAGTCTGAACACCCACTTTGTGGCATTCACCTTCTTCCCTTTAGCAGGCAGCTAAGAAAGGGAGGAGGGAGTCTGAATCCAGTGACCTTGAAGAGGTAATATGCAAATGTTGGGAGATGAAGTTTATGATCCAGATCTTTCCTGAGAGAGAACAATACATGAAACCAGCTAAAGGTATAGAACATTTGTTAAATGGAAGTCAGTATAAATCTTGTTTCTCAGAATGAATCCACCCCTTACCAGTAATTATAATGTCTTCGAAAAGCCAGACATCAAACTCACTTCAGAATTTCATTGGCTATTTACATTTACATTACATTTATTCATTTAGCAGACGCTTTTATCCAAAGCGACTTCCAAGAGAGAGCTTTACAAAGTGCATAGGTCACTGATCATAACAACAAGATAGCCACAAAACATCGCGAGTAGCCAAAACATGAAGCACACATTGTGAACAACCAAAGTAAGTGCCAAAGGGAAGAACCATAAGAGCATGTAGTTAAACAAGTTACAATTAAACAACATGAACCGCTATAAGTGCAAGTGTACCTGTGGAAAAAGCAAGCAACAATAATAAAAACAATATATCACAGCGAGTACAAAAATTTAAATCAGTTACCACTAACCACAAGAGCAGCAAGTCTCTAAGCAAGAGTCATTGTGATCCTTGAGAAAACTAACATCGGGTCAAGCGAACCATTCCTAAGTACTGTTGTACTCCCGGAACAAGTGCGTCTTGAGCCTTTTCTTGAAGGTGGAGAGACAGTCAGTGTCTCTGATGGAGGTGGGGAGTTGATTCCACCACTGGGGGGCCAGACAGGAGAAGAGCTTGTGTTGGGACCGGGCGGTCTTGAGCGGTGGGACCACCAGGCGGTTGTCTGAAGAAGACCGTAGGTGACGGGTGGGGGTGTAAGGCTGCAGGAGAGACTTGATGTAGACGGGTGCAGTCCCGTTCACTGCTCGGAAGGTCAATACCAGGGTCTTGAATCTGATACGGGCCATGATAGGTAGCCAGTGGAGAGAGATGAGGAGCGGGGTAACATGGGAGCGTCTGGGTAGATTGTAGACCAGGCGGGCCGCTGCGTTCTGAATCCTCTGAAGAGGGCGGGTTGCACATGCTGGGAGACCAGCGAGCAGCGAGTTGCAATAGTCCAACTTGGAGAGGACAAGTGCTTGGACTAGCAGCTGGGTGGAGTGCTCAGACAGGTATCTCCTGATCTTCCGGATGTTGTAGAGGGTGAATCTACACGACCGGGAGACCATGGCAGGCTATACAGTCTGCAAGTTTATTTCTGAACGAATTGAAGCCAAGTGTAATTTTTTTTAACAAAGAAAGAGCTGTGGGGGGGGGGGGCACACATTTTGGGAGCCACCTGGTTGCCTTTAGAAGGCTATGGGCAGGACATGGAAGGTCAAGTGAAATGAGGTGTCAATTGAAAGGTCAGAGTGCAGTGGCAATTTTGACACCAAGATATCAGGCACATTTACAAGGCAACCAAGTGTATGACCAAGTGTACATGAGTGACTGGATGCTTCAGTCGGAAAATTCAGAATGAGGCAACAAGAGTTCATGGCTATTTATGGATATAATACTTTACCTGGTTGGATCATTTGGATATTTGGGAATGTAATCAGACAATTTTTGTTGGGATGTTTTTCATAACTGGACAACTCAGAGTCTTGTTAGGGGAGTAGTCTCTGTTTGCTTTCACTTTGTTTACATGTTCGTGGTCGGACAAAGACATTGATTGTACATGCTGTTGCAACTTTACTTACATTAATAGAATCACAAGAATCGTAGCTTTCCAACGATATATAGCATGTGTAGCAGGTTTAGTACTTAACAATCCTATGGCCAGGGGCGGTTTTAGCTAATTGGAGGCCCTGGGCAAAGAACAATTTTGAGGCCCCCCATAAGCCGCACCCCCCCCAGAATGAGCACTTTCTGTTTGTAAATCAAAGTTTTAATCGCACTTTTAAGCAAACGTCACCGTTGCGTCGGCTAACGTTGAGCGGACCAGTACTCACGATTGATTACTTGCCCAGACACACTGTCATAGCGGACAGCTTAGATACCAATCTAACTACACAAAATTCCCAATCAAGGTGAACACTCAAATTATCTTAACTATAGACCATAGCATTACACATATCAAAACAGAACAAACACAACAATAGAACTCCAAACAACGCATATTTTATTAAGCTAATGCCCTTAACTTAGTAGCTTTTCAGCTTGCCGCAGGGCATTCTGGGTACCAAGAGTAATGCACATTGTGTAACACACTTCGGTTGTGGATAGTATGTCCAGAAATAAAGGCAAGTCACTCATTTAGTGGCATTGTTTGCTACAACATTATTTTAGATAGAGTATAAGTTTAGGTAGCTTGCAAATCCTGAGCATAGCCTACTGTAGCAGACCTTTCTATGTGACAACGGACATGTCCGACAAAACACCCATGCATGGGTGTTTTGTCCCTCGGGAGTTGCCATCAGTGAGGGCTGTTCGAATGCCGATGTCAAGAAGAGCAGTGGTAAAATACAAGTTATGAAAAGAGACCGCGTCCGTGTCTTATTGCCCACACAATCATATACAATTATATCTAAAACGAACTTATATTTACCTATAACATTTCACTGGGTCTTGCAGCTGTTTGATTAACTGAAATTATTATGAAATGTTATGTTCTACTAGCCATTTGCCTACTTTAGCAAGTCACTGTATTTCCAAACCCTGATAGTGTAACTGAGACGACACAGTAAATAATTCCCCTTTCAAGTAATAAGCCCCCGTTCAAGTGTTGAGCATTAAATTAGCTGCACGGTCTGTAGAGACCTTGAGACGGTGACGAAGCCACTTTTTTGTTCTAAAACCGGACTATAAACCGCTTAGAAATATAAGCCGCACAAGAAAACTTTAAAATCGGAGTACAAGCCGCGGCTTATTTCCCGTAAAATACGGTAGTTGGCGTTGAAGTGGCTGTTTGTCTGCTGCTGCTAGCAATAGCTAAACTTGGCCCAGCAGCACTTGAAATATTATCAGAAATGTATTCATCTTCCACAGATGCATTCTTTGATTGGAAAAACTGCGTTAGCTTAGGTAATTGCTCCCTTAACTTCTCCCTTTTTTATTTCTTTTTTCACTGCCACTTTGAAATCGTTTCATGTTGTTTCCGCGATAATACACACTGCACCACACCACAAATTCTCTTGACAGAAACGTCATGACCTGAATCATATGTTCCATGATGGATTTAAGATCAAATTTAGCTATAAAGAATAGAATAAAAAAATGTGTTTTAATGCTTAATTTGAATTGTCATTTGTTTGCAATGACAAGTGATTTATTTTAATTATTAATTTTTTTTATTGTAAATACGACGAGGCCCCCCTGGTGGCCGAGGACCTGGGCAACTGCCCGACTTGCCCAATGGGACGCACCGCCCCTGATCTATACTGTTACAGTGCGTTCACACTGCAGTGTTTTTTAACGCTCTGCACCGCTTGCCTTCCCACAGTACACCACGCTCGGGGGCGTGTTAGAAAAGTTAATAGAGTTGTAGTTCTCTAAGGTCACTGTTGTAGTCATGACCAAGCGTGCAGACTTGGGTTCATGTACTCACAATATCGATCAAAATACCACTTTTACACAACATTTGTGTATTTTTTTTTTTACTAGTGCAAGATTACAGTAGAATACATGTTACGCCACCGGTCACTCAACCAGTCGTTTGTAAGCTGGGCTAGCAAGCTAGCAGTGGCACAGAACAGTCACATAATGTGACCAGACTGTATTTAAAAGTATAAAAACACACTAGGGACACTGACAACGTCGGAAACCCTGCACCATGCATTATTAGTTTAATGTAATCTTTAAATTCAGGCTCGTCACATTACGTAACTTTGTTCTGAACAGAACTGGGTGTGCAGACACATACGATTCTCCTCCATCTTGAAATTGTAAAACTTAGAAATGTTTACCATGAGAAACAGTTGCTACGTTACAAGAAACAAGAAACCAATCCAATAGCTTTTTCACGCTCCTCATTTACATAAAGTTGAGAAAATCCAACTTGCAACGCTCCACTCCGCTCGCCTTCCCACAATGCCCTACGCGAGCGTCAATGCCTGGTTTCATTGAAAATGAATTGGAAGCCGACGCCCCGCGCTGCCCGCTCCGCTGCAGTGTGAACGCACCGTTACAAAGTTAATTTTCTCCCGCTTCCAGCTAAATCAAATTGACATCAGTTGGACTTCTGCTGTCAACAAGAGCACAGTAAAGGCTTATATATGCTTCTGCGTTTTTCGAAAAACGGACACATGGGAACGCCCTCTTCTCCGAGGAACGCCCTCTACGAGCTCTCCGTCAGCTCTCGGAGAGCTCGACGTGCACCTACTGAATTTTCTAACTATCCGTAGTGAGCGACGGAGAGCTACGGAGACCCCCTTGGCTGTGATTGGTCAGTATTACGAATCGCTTGCGTCAGGGGCGGGGGCGCCGGGATAAACAGGACGAACAGAATCCTTTGACCGCCATTGCTGTAAGTTTTCACAATTCATATTTCAGCTAAACAGGACATGTAAATCAGCATCTGAATTAATCATTAGACTGAACACTACTGTTAGGACGTGATATTTCTCTTACTTCAAATAAAATTACTGAACAGTTATTACTGATGCTATAGTCAACCTTATTTAATATATTATGAAATAGTAAGTAAGTAAGACTTTATTTATATAGCACATTTCATACAAGAATTGTAGCTCAAGGTGCTTTACATAAAATCAATAAAAACAATAATACAAGTGATAAACAATTCAAACAAAAATAAAAATCCCAATAAGATCTCTGTTCAAGAGAGGTTTTTGTTAGGATAATTTCCACATTAAAAAGTATATAATGATGGTCTGAGAGGGGTAGATCAGTTATTGAAATATTATTGATATTTAGTCCAGTTGTTATCACTAGATCTAGTGTGTTTTCGTGCCGGTGTGTTGGGTCTGTTATGTGTTGAGTTAGATTGAAACTGTCAAGGAGATTTAAGAGCTCAATAGTTCTTGGGTCTGCTTTTTTATTTACTTGGATATTTAAGTCTCTGTTTAAAACTACTTTGTCATATCTAGTGATACATAGTGATAATAGTTCAGAGAATTCTTGTATGAATATTGGCGAGTGCTTGGGTGGCCGATATATAATAACAAAAAGTATTGATTCGGTTTTGAGCTCTATAGCAAGATATTCATATGATGTGAATTCACCTAGGTCAGTGATTTTGAACAACAGTTTAGAGGAGAAAATAGCTGCGACTCCTCCACCTTTTTTTGATGTCCTTGGAACTTGGAGCTTAGACACAACAGGGATAGGGAGAGAAGCTTGATTTGTGGTCAGGAGCACGTGATTGATGTTTGCTGTTAGTAGTCGAGATCCTCTACGGTTTGGGTGGAGTCCGTCAGCTTGAAAACGGTCTGCACAGTTCCAGAACACATTGAAGTTATCGATAAATCTCAGTTTGTGTGTCAGACAGACAGATGCCAACCATGTGTTGAAAGATAGTAGTCGACTGAAGGCTTCTTTTCCTCTGCGAAAGCATGCAATCGGTCCACTGATGAATACATCTTGATATCTGTTAAGTGTGTTCAGTAGCTGGGTGAAATGTTTTTTAAGTATCTCAGTGCCAGTTTTCTTGTGTAGGATATCAAACGAGCCAGTGTGGATGATAATCTTAGGGTTGTTTGGTTTATTGTTGAGGATTGTTTGTACCTCTGAGGACAGTTCCTCGACAGATGTGTTGCTAAGACAAATATTTTCTGTCTTTGCCAGTTTAAAATGTGCTGTCATGGCATCTCCAATCAAGATAGTGGCCATATGTGGTGTTGTGTTTGCATTTCTAACGTTTGCCTTATCAGTAGCTGCGGGGCCAGTTCTTATCTTATTTGGGTTAGCAATGATAGGACCTTGTGCTAGACCAAGAATAGACACTGCGTCAGTGCTAGCAGTAGATTCTATAGTGCTAGCAGTGTTAGCTCCTCTAAGTGTTGATGGGCTGTGGGTAGTCTTAGCATACCTTGGATCTTGATAATCCTGTGATATTGTTGTCTGATTAGGCTTGATAGGGGGTCGAACAGCGCCCCGAGTGGTCCGAGAGGGTCTTGGAGTGAAATGGGGGACTCCCGGTCGCAGCAGACGATGATGTGTTGGATTTGCATGTGTGTAGTAGCTACCATCATGGTGTGTCGGCGATCTGGGCCCTTCATGTTTGTTAGCTGCGTGGCTAGCACTCCTGTGCCTCTTCGCCTTGGATTCCACGCACAAGGGAGAGAAAGTTCCCAGTGGTTCAAAACTGTTTCTGAGTGTGACAGGAGGAGAGGTGATGCGGGAAGAGTTTCTGCCTCGCTTTTTTTGCTGTTTATCCTTGGTGACAGTCCCATCTCTGATGAAGGTAGAAGCGGCGCTAGGCCTCTTTGGTTTAGCGCCGAGAGCAGGCCATGACTCATCCGGTCCAACGGCCGGTGGAGAGAAAGCTGGTTCCAAGGGTGGCTCATTGGCAGGTAGCTTAGCCTCCGGGCTAGGTAGCATGGAATCTATGAAGTCTTCGGTCTCTCTGATATCTAAGAGGGTTCTGACTCTTAGCTCCAGTTCTACTATCCTCTGAGTAAGTTGTTTGCAGTCATTACAAGCCATAGTTCTACAGGGAACAAGCTTTAGTTTGCTTGCCTGTGGTCAGTCTTGGAGGGCAGCCCAAAATACTTCTGTTCTCCTTGGGCTTCAGTCCTCTCAGGTTGTTCCTTTTTGTAGTATTTGATTTTGAGTAATATCTTCAAAAACTATCCAAATGATTGAAACTTCAGAGCATTTCTCCGTGAATAACTAGAAAATACGATAGAAGCCAAGCAGGGAAGCAAGCAGGGAAGGTCAGGGGGAGGAGAGGGAAAGAAAATGCGACTGCCTTCGTTGAGAGCGTACTGTGAACAGAAAACAGGTACAGTAGGGTCTAGGGTGTGGCGCTCCCGTTGACTCCAGTGGTGGCACTCCTGCTTTGTCAGGACGGGGTTCAAATCCCTGTGGTGTCTTTTGCCTTTATTAGTAGACTTAGCATGATCAATATATATGTGATCATCAATATACTGTATTGTAGCCTAACCTTGGCGCACCAGCAAAAACAATATCTAGAAGAACTCGAGCTTCATCTATTATGCCACAAATGATAACGCAAGTTTAACAGGCAGCTGCACTGCTCATCGGAATCATACATCTAATGGATACCACCTTCCACCCTCCGTCTAGCTTGCCACCCTGACCCCCGGACCGCACACAGCCTCTCCCCTGCCTTGCCAAGGACTCCTCTCTCCACTCCTCCTCCACCTGTGGCCATCTCCCTCCTTCTACCCTCCATCCCTTTGCGCGCAAAACCCTCCCTCCCACCATGTCCCGCCATTATGACGCCCGTCCCCGCTCTTCGGGACACCGCCAGGAGGATCACGACTGGCTTGCCCTGGACCGCCGACACCACCACTCCCATGGACTGGACCGTCGCCAGGACTACTCCCACACGCCCCCCCCGGATGGCCCGTCGCTCATCCTCTCTGGCGTGGGAATCCCGTTCTCCGCGCAGAGGAGATGACCGCTCGCTGCGCTGGCGAAGGGTACCTAGTTCCTACAGGGCCGTCGCCGCAGCACCGTAGAGGTTCGGGTCGCAGCCGTGACCTGGACTCCGACGACAGGCGTACGAGGGCACTTGGCCAAGGGTCCTCGTACCACGCTCCTGCCGGAGGCAGAAAATACCGCCTGGTCATCTCCCCTCCTCGTCGGGATGACGTGAGGTACCGTGGGCCTCCCCAACGCTCCACTGCGCCCCAGCAGGACCACACGGTGGCATCACTCACGCCACTGCCGTCCTCCCTGTTCACCAGGCACCAGGGCGACAAGAGCCTGTGGACGGTCGCGCCGACGAGGGAAGTTCTCATCCTGGGGGACTCCAACCTTCAGCGGTTCCCCAGTGACCGAGTCCAGGTGGACTGCTATCCGGGGGGCAGGTTTTGGTACACCATCCACGTGCTCAACAAAGTAACCACCCCCAACCTGCAGGTCAAGCGGGTCATCCTGGCCTTCGGTGTCAACTACCGATCTGCCCAGGTTGACACCTCCACTAGGGGTGGAACGGTACTCTGAAGTCACGGTTCGGTTCATACCGTGGTTCAGACATCACGGTTCGGTACGAGTCCGATACAATGGAGGGAAAAGCAAAACAAACCAGGTTCCTCTACGAGTGAATACAGCGCATTGAAGATGACATGTAAATTCTGATTGCGTCAGTAATTTTTTTGGCCCTATTTGTATGTGTATCTAATGGCTGGTTAAGCACTGTAGGGAGGAGAAGTTGAACAGTTTTTTTTGTCTCGTTCCAGTGATTGGCACACCTGGGTGATGGCGTCGGATATTTTTTGTCTTTTAGCACACGCCAGATGCGTTATATGCGTTAGCATGTTAGATGTATTTCCACTCACATACCCCACAACCAGTGACGTGCGGTGATGTCAGTAAGAGGCTAGGCACTTGAATGGTAAAATGTGTCCAAACTTTTGACTGGTACTGTAGGCCTACATGTTGAAGAATACAGGATCGAAGTTCGCTTGTCGTCCGCAGTGAACGGAGAGTAAAAGCACTGCTTATTCTACGATTTTTTTTGTATTTGATTATGCGTAACTGCTACATTCGTCATCGTAACGTCTAAACAATTGGAATAACACACATATTGCATATACAAATCACAAGAATAAACAGTAAAAATACAAATACAAGTTTAATAAATAAAATGATTTAATAAAAATGTTACGTTTGAATTTTGGCAGGGTAGATAGTGCCTACCTTACCTACCCAGACTGCACGTCACTGCCCACAACAACACCGACACACAGTGCTTGTCTTATCCACCACTCTTTCGCCTGTACTACTGTAACTGAATGGGAAACCAAAGTTTTCCCAAACTTGCAATCTTAAAAAGGCCGGTCGTGGGTCACCACTCGCCATACTCGTCCTTAGTGCTGATAGCTAGCCTATCTCTGACTCACGGCGGCGCCAATCAGAGCTTCAGAGCTACAGATTAGATGGCCCTAAAGAACACGCGTATCTAACAGTAGTTCCTCATTACATTAATTAATTTGCACGCAAGTTTTATTTATTTTGTAATTTGTAATTATTTTGTGTATTCTCAGTGTAATTTCATGCACCGAACCGTGACGCCCGTACCGTATGGTTCAGTACGAATACATGTACCGGTCCACCCCTAACCTCCACACAGCAGGCGCTCAATGTTCGAGCGCGCCTGCACGGCCTTCCCTCACGCGTCGGTCAGGGTTCCTCTGATCAACGCCAGCGCTGGCCTCCCTCAGCGCGAGCGGAACGCACTAGACGCACTCAATGACTTTATACATCTATGGATGCCTTACATCCCCCTCCTACCCGTTGACCAGTTCAACACGGTACGGGACCAGGTCCACTGGACAGCTGCCACTGCCACCCGCCTGCAGCACCACTGGAGGGACTTTAAGTAGTCCCCCCCCCTCATCTTTGTATATATGTTTGGCTGTTTTACCCAATTCTGTTTAATGTTTTTAAATATGTTTCAATAGTTTAATCTTTAATCAGTTTAATCTTTTTAAATCAACTTTTATGTTAATAGGTTTTTTTGGGAGGTATATGGATCAGCGTTCTCGTCGCGCCTCTTGTCAGTTCTTATGCAGGGAAGCTAATGGTCCTAATATATTTCTAAACACAACATCTCACAGTTCTCTGTTGAAGGCAGGGCTCCAATTGATTTACAATTCTATATGTATGTATAGGATATGTAGTTCAGTCAAGACAATGACGTATTAGATTTGAGCATTTATTGTTACATGACATGAACATGTAGATTTAACTTTGGCAGAGTGGATGATCTAAGGGAAGCGCTCCCTGCCTCCTCGATGCAACACCTCCATACATGACATATGAGGCAGGGAGCAATAGAGATATAATCCCCCTGGTGGAAAGAACATACAGACAGCATGGGGGAGAAGGGGATGGTGGAGGGTGAACCGGGGTGAGTGTGTGCGTATCCGCGCGTCTTTTAACGGACGTGGCCCAATGGATATGCGCTGCTAACATGGGTGTGGTAGTGGGCGGAGGAAAGGAAGGTGGAGTAAGACGCCTTACGTACCCGATGACTGACGCGCGCTGCCCGATTGCCCTGCCTGAACTATCTGCGCTTATTTATTCTAGTTTGAGACCACAATAGCTATGGAAATAAGAGTGAATGCAATTATGGAGGGCGGCTTTGTCCACATACAATTTGTCCATTTCACAACACCTTGTATTTCTAACGCTGAGAAGTAGCTTAGCCTAAGGAATAAATTGTCCCGCTACAATAGTTGATGGATTGCCACAGGGGCCGACTGCTTGATACTCCTCATCCACTATCCACACCATTGAGACTGGAAGGGTATGTAGTGGAACAGGTTGAAAGTTTCAAGTACCTTGGTACTTTGATTGACCACGGTCACACCTTCACCCTGCATGTTGACACAATTTACAAAAAGGCCCAACAGTGCATATGTCTCCTCAGAAGGCTTAAAGGATTTGAAGTGAGACAAGTCATTCTATCCAGAGTACACCAGTCACTGATAGTCTGTCATCGCTTTCAATCTTGGTACAGCTTCCTACCAAACAAATGCAGGAGAAAGCTGGATAGGATAGCCAGGCAAGCCGTTAAGATCATAGGCATTCCACAAAAACCGCAATCTGATCTTTATACACAAGCAGTGGAAGTAAAATCCAACTTCATAATCCAGGATGCCTCCCACCCCCTCCACCAAAGCTTTGAGCTATTACCATCAGGAAGAAGGTTCAGAGTGCCTCTGGCTAAAAAGTCATTATACAACAAATCCTTCATTCCCAATGCAATACATATACAAAACTCATGCTACTGATATATCACACACACTCTGCTTTCAATCAAAAGAACATTTTCTAACAGGGTAACATATTAGACAATAAAGCTTTTTGAATCATGATAGCCAATGGTAATCTCACGCCAAACTTTTGAGAAATATTGAGAACCCTGTGACTGATGCCAACTTTCCACCAGCTTTCATTTTGACACTCATATTCAAGGTAAGGGGTAACCTCTAGAATCACAGGAGCTTCCACTGTGTGCCCATAAAGTATCCCTGAAAACCTGTGTGCTAGCAAATAACTGATACAACCACACAAATACAAGCTCTTATTCCAACTTTCTTGCGATGAAAGAAAGTGTAATGTGTTGCCTTTCAGAAGCAAAAGCAAATCTAAGTGACTTATTTGGTTATTAAAATGATGGGCAATTAGAACGGTCCGTAATATACATACTTACGGTAATTTATATGGATAGTATATACTAATAATGTGTATTAGGTTATTATACATATTATTATCATCCGTATAAGTTTCTTATATGTGTTCTAACAAGTGTCTTTAAATGTTTTATCGTTGTGGTTGTCAGTTAAACATGTTTCCATCTGTTGGACCCCTGGTGGAAAGAAGCAAACGTTACACCATGAGTTAAATAATATTGGAAAACGGAACACCGTGAACTAGTCATGATGTTCCAAACAACGCCGGATGTCGCCGTTTTTTTATATTTTGACGTGTATTATTGGTTCGGTGTTTACCTACATCTTTAACACCTCCCTTGAGACATGCCATGTGCCAGCCTGTCTCAAGTCCTCCACCATCATCCCTGTGCCCAAAAAGCCAAGGCCAACAGGACATAATGACTACAGACCCGTCGCCCTGACCTCTGTGGTAATGAAGTCTTTCGAGCGCCTGGTGCTGGCACACCTTAAATCCATCACTGACCCTCTACTGGACCCCCTGCAGTTTGCCTACAGAGCCAACAGGTCTGTGGATGATGCAGTTAACATGGCCCTCCACTTCACCCTACAGCACCTGGACTCCCCAGCATCCTATGCCAGAATCCTGTTTGTGGACTTCAGCTCTGCCTTCAATACCATCATCCCCGCTCTGCTTCAGGACAAGCTCTCCCAGCTGAACGTGCCTGATTCCACCTGCAGGTGGATCACAGACTTCCTGTCTGACAGGAAGCAGTGCGTTAAGCTGGGAACACAAGTCTCTGACTCCCGTTCCATCAGCACCGGATCTCCTCAGGGCTGCGTCCTTTCCCTTCTGCTCTTCTCCCTGTACACCAACAGCTGCACCTCCAGTCATCCGTCTGTCAAACTTCTGAAGTTTGCGGACGACACCACCCTCATTGGGCTCATCTCTGACGGGGATGAGTCTGACTATAGGTGGTAAGTTGACAACCTGGTGACCTGGTGTAGCCAGAACAACTTATAGCTCAATGCTCTTAAGACAGTGGAGATGGTTGTGGACTTCAGGAAGAATACAGCCCCACTCACCCCCATTACCCTGTGTGACTCCCCAGTCAACACTGTGGAGTCCTTCCGCTTCCTGGGCACCATCCTCTCCCAGGACCTCAAGTGGGAACTGAACATCAGCTCCCTCACCAAAAAAGCACAACAGAGGATGTACTTCCTACGGCAGCTGAAGAAATTCAACCTTCCAGAGACAATGATTCTACACAGCCATCATTGATTCCATCCTCACCTCTTCCATCACCATCTGGTACGCTGCTGCCACTGCCAAGGACAAGAGCAGACTGCAGCGTATCATCCGCACTGCTGAGAAGGTGATCGGCTGCAATCTGCCTACCCTCAAGGACCTGCACACCTCGAGGACCCTGAGGCGTGCGAGGAAGATTTGAGCCGACCCCTCCCACCCTGGTCACTCCCTGTTCCAGCTACTATGGAAGCAAATCGTTACCAAAATCCAAATGCATTTCCAGAAATGCATTTGCATTTTAAGAATGTGGCTGCATTATTTGACTCATAAATGAAATTAGTAATCAATCATCCTATTTGCATTTTAATTTTCTTCTTCAAGAGTGCTCAATCTTTCACTTAATTAAAATGAAAAAGAAATAGACATTTGAGATTTAATTTTCAAAACATTCCCCAGCAAATAGATACCAAAATTCAATTTGAAATGTAAAATTTGAAAATTAAAATGCATTTCCAGAAATGCATTTTCATTTTAAGAAAGTGGCTGCAAAATCGTGACCACAATTCAAATTCAAATGCATTTCCAGAAATGCATTTTCATTTTCAAGAACGTGGCTGCAAAATCGTGACCACAATTCAAATTAAAATGCATTTGCAGAAATGCAAAATGAACGAAAAAGCATTCTGAGCGGCGCAGCAGAGTGACGTCAGTAGCCGCTCTTCTTCAGCTCCCTGCTGACCGAGCTACCCATCTTGTTCGGTAGGGGGCGGTGTGCATATCTGCATTGCATTACATTTCAAATGTGCCGGGAAATTGATTGAATTGTCGGGTCTTTAGAGGACGCATCACAGACTGAGCAACTTGATGTCAAACAATGACTAAAACAGTGGCAGAGCTACTATCAATGTGTAAATCTGTGACGGCAGAGTATGCAGCCAAGCTCTCTATGGATTGTTCTACTCGGCCACGGGCATCAGACTCAGATGTATTATTAGATTCTACCTGCTCAGCTAATTCTAACAGTGTGTGCACAATTTGAGGGAGCGCCATGATCTGTGATGCGTCCTCTAAAGCATTCATTTTGCATTTCTGCAAATGCATTTGAATTTGAATTGTGGTCACGATTTTGCAGTCACGTTCTTAAAATGAAAATGCATTTCTGGAAATGCATTTGAATTTGAATTGTGGTCACGATTTTGCAGCCACGTTCTTAAAATGAAAATGCCTTTCTGGAAATGCATTTGAATTTGAATTGTGGTCACGATTTTGCAGGCACGTTCTTTTGGATTTGGAATTGAATTTTGGTATCTCTTTGCTGGGGAATGTTTTGAAAATTAAATCTCAAATGTCTGTTTCTTTTTCATTTTAATTAAGTGAAAGATTGAGCACTCTTGAAGAAAATTAAAATGCAAATAGGATGATTGATTACTAATTTCATTTATGAGTCAAATAATGCAGCCACATTCTTAAAATGCAAATGCATTTCCAGAAATGCATTTGCATTGTAAGAATGTGTGTTAAGAATGTGGCTGCATTTGAATTTTGGTAACGATTTGCTTCCATAAGCTACTCCCCTCTGGCAGAAGGCTGCGGTCCATCAGGACCAAAACCTCACGCCATAAGAACAGTTTCTTTCCATCTGCTACTGGCCTCTTCAACAAGGCCAAGGACTCCCATTGACATTCATTCACTTATTTAACTACTATAAGTCCATCTAATGGCAATTCAGTATGCATAAGCCACCTTATCTCAGTATCCGATTGATGTTGACCACTCACATTGCTCATTCTATTCTTATTTTTATATATATTTTATATTTAAATTGTTGTATTCTTAGATTGTTTAGTTCTTAGAAATAGTTAAACTTTTGTACTTTTACTTAATTTAAGATTCGTATATGTTTAGTGTTTTGCACCTCCCTACCACAGTAAATTCCGTGTTTGTATAACATACATGGCGAATAAACCGAATTCTGATTCTGGATACATAGTCATTAAACACTCTGAAATGGATTTGAGGATGATAAGTCACATGACCAAAAAGCTATTGAAGTTTGAAATATTCAAAAAATCACTGAAAATAGTGTGAGGTGAAAATGAACAAAATAAAGGCTGTGCAACATGTATACATTGTCAGTAAACACTCTGAAATGGATTTGAGGATAAGTCACATGACCAAAAAGCTATTGAAGTTTGGAATACTAAAAAATGCACTGAAAATAGTTTGAGGTGAACATTAAAAAACTAAAGGCTGTGCAACATGTATACATAGTCAGTGAACACTCTGAAATGGATTTGAGGATGATAAGTCACATGACCAAAAAGCTATTGAAGTTTGACATATTCAAAAATTCACTGAAAGTAGTGTGAAGTGAAAATGAAAAAAGTAAAGGCTGTGCAACATGTATACATAGTCAGTGAACACTCTGAAATGGATTTGAGGATGATAAGTCACATGACCAAAAAGCTATTGAAGTTTGAAATACTAAACAATTCACTGAAAATAGTGTGAGGTGAAAATGAAAAAACTAAAGGCTGTGCAACATGTATACATAGTCAGTAAACACTCTGAAATGGATTTGAGGATGATGAGTCACATGACCAAAAAGCTATTGAAGTTTGACATATTCAAAAATTCACTGTAAATAGGGTGAGGTGAAAATGAAAAAACTGAAGGCTGTGCAACAGGTATGCATAGTCAGTAAACACTCTGAAATGGATTTGAGGATGATAAATCACATGACCAAAAAGCTATTGAAGTTTGAAATACTAAAAAAGTCACTGAAAATAGTTTGAGGTGAAAATGAAAAAAAAAACAAAGGCTGTGCAACATGTATACATAGTCAGTAAACACTCTGAAATAGATTTGAGGATTATAGGTCACATGACCAAAAAGCTATTGACGTTTCGAACTTTCAGAAAATCATCTAAAATTGTGTGATGTAAAAATGAAAAAACTAAAGGCTGTACAGCCTGAATGCATATAACTTCAACAGTTTAACATTATTTTGACCCTCCTTGTTCATGTTGTTGAAAAGCTATTGACTTTTGAAATTTGACATTTGTAATTTGTTGATCGTCCCTAAACATACACGTTGTTTCGGCAGCCAAAAGCATAGGCTCAGCGGCCGGTCGTAGCGATGCTAAACACCGGTTAAAATAACACAATCCTGGGTGTCCGAATATCTGTTGAATATCGAACTTCAAACCAACTTCACCACGGTGCGTGACAAAGGTACAGACCAGAGCAGCGTCGGAAATACACGAGGGCAAAGGGCAAAAATGCCCCTAAGAAATATCATTTTGCCCCTGATATCACTAGGAGAGGGGCAAAAATTGCCCCCAAAACAAACGTTTTGTAATTTTTTTAATCGATACAGTATTTGCTTCAAAAACAACTTAAATGCGATGTTTGCTCCGGAGGCAGAAGCGCTCATTGCCACAGGCAGCAGCACTCGCTGCTCGCTTTGTGACGCATTTGACGTCAAACGCGTCACAAAGCAAGGGACTCAACAGAGGAGAGCCCAGGGGTGCGTTTCCCGAAAGCGTCGTAAGCCTAAATTGATCGTAGAATCCATCGTAGGACGAATCTTAGTTTTACTGGCCATTCCTAAAGACATCGTAGCTAAAGTGTCTCTTGAAAATTCGTAACTCTTGAAAGTGCATAGATTAGCCTACTCCTTACGAGCATGTTTGGGAAACGCACGTAAGAAATATCGATGGTTTTGTTTTTTGCTCGATTGTTGCTACGATCCATCGTTATCGGGAAACGCAGCCCAGGCTGATAAGCCGAGTGCACCAGCTGGGCGTAAAAAAGTTGGTCTTAACTCCTACGTCGGTCTTAGCTACGTCCGACTTTGTCATTTGAATTTACACCAAGTGCACCAAGCTTGACAGACCACGGTCGTAGCTACGCCTGGTTTTAAGATGCACGTCCTTGTTGAAAATGCGAAAGCGTCGATCGTTGCCAAGCAACCCATTTAAGAGCCTATCCAAAGCGCACTCTATAGCTGGCCTATCTCCCTTCAAAACAAGCCATGGATTAAAAAAACAAAAGAAAATACATTTCTGATAGAGGAATTAGAAAACTTCTAGAGTTGTTTACTCAGAATAGAAGCGTGCTCACGGGGAAATTTAATAATAGGCTATCAACACAAACAAACAGAAACAATCAGCTTGGAAATCGATCACCAATCAAATTAACAGTGGATTTGTGCGATGACGGACAAATCTTTCTCGCCTTAATTCTCTTTCCATATGTTGCCTATAAACAAGACGCGCTGCATGTGCGATCAAACTGTTGTACATTATAATTACCATGTAGCCTATATTAGTCCGATTTTCCAACTTACTTCATTACTTATTACTTCTAAATATAATAAGTTATAATTATTTTAAAAAATATATATATATAACTTAATAGTTGTAAAAAAACAAAACAAATATGATTTTTTCTTTGTAAAAAGAATCTAAGAAAACACTTTGAATCTGTAGACTACTGCTTAAGTCTTATTTTTGCCATTTGGTGACAATTGCTCATATACTGTTAGCCTAAATAAGCATATTTATTATCTTGAACAAAGGTTAAATGTTATTTCCCAATTTTCAAAAAGTGGGGCATTTAAAAATAAAAAATGTAAATGCCCCTGGATTTCAGTCAGTGGGGGCAAGAATTGTCCCCCCCAAAAATATGTAAATTTCCTACCCTGGACCAGAGCCAAAAAAGTGGATATTTGCATAGGAAAGAGGTGTCAATGGACTTTCGAGTTCACTATAAGTCAATTTTACCCACTGAACTGTCGTTATTCAACTGTGACAAGGTAAATTCGGTTCTGCAATCAATGACCCCTTTAAATTAAACCTAAACTGTGCAAAGGAACGTAAAATTCAATACAAGCAACAAACCTTTTGACACTGACGTATTTGTAGTGAAAAAATTGAGGGAGGAGTTAGGGGGGGGAAATAAATAAATAATGATTTATGAGAGAGAATATAGTTTGTGCCTTGCAAGCACACTCACTATATATATATGTGAGAGAATATTGGTTGCAGAACAATGGTATGCAAACAGAACACTGGTATGCAAAATCATGATCCTACCAAACAACTACTTCAGTTCGGGTACAATCATTTAGCAATACATTATTTTTGTTATCAATCATTGGATACCTATTTGGAAATAGAAAACAAACATTTTAGCACTTTGTCAACAATTATTAAATGATCAATATTTTTTTATTTTAAATGTAGCCAGAAATGTAATCAAAAAGTAGCAACAGAACAAGGAGTATTAACCCAACTCAAACCACTGATCTCAACAAGTCTGGGCAAATTACTGAGTAGGCGCCAATCAGATGGGGCATCTATACTATAATGCACAGAATTTCTGTCTGTCCAAATTTATAGGGTTTTTGGGAGGGAACGATTAGCTTGGGAACTGGGCACCTTGCAAAGTTTTGCAGGTGTCCATCTCAGGACACAAGGACATCCGGTTCTGCGGTTGACGGATGACAGCTTTGCGTTTACGAAAGATTTTGTGCTGAGTTTGGGTCCACTGTCAGGGGCGATGCGTCCCATTGGGCAAGTCTGGCAGTTGCCAGGGCCTCGGCCACCAGGGGGGCCTCGTCGTATTTACATTTATTTTATTTATATTTTTTTTAATAATTAAAATAAATCACTTGTCATTGCAAACGAATGACAATTCAAATTAAATATGAAAACTCAATTCTTTAATTCTATTCTTTATAGCTAAATTTTATCTTAAAGGGGTCATTTATTGCAGAACCGAATTTACCTTGTCACAATTGAATAACGACAGCTCAGTGGGTAAAATGGACATACAGTGAACCTCAAAGTCCATGACACCTCTTTCCTACTATTAAATCTCACTATTAAAAAATGTAGCTGTAAAACGGTAGGTTTTGAAAAAGCCACCAAACTGACGTCAGTTCGGTGGCTCCACCTTTTTTGGCTCTGGTCTGTACCTTGGTCACGCCCCAAAATGTGCTGCGCGCTGCTATGTGTACTTCCACAGAATTACAAAGAAGAACGTTTTTCTAGCATATTGAAAATGGACTACGGTGGTAAATTAAGTGTTCCAGCCTGTACAGGGAATGCTGACACTTTTCAGAGTCTTCCTAAGGAACCAAACACTCGACGGGCTGTGATGTTTGTCTATGAGAAGATCCCTGTGCAGTTCAACCCTCAATTACACATTTGCTCGAACCATTTCACAGAGGACAGTTTTGAATGAAAACCTTGGACAATTTAAAGAAGGATTTGCTAAGCCGTTGTTGCTGAAAAGAGGTGCTGTTCCAACCATATGCTCATCACAAACGCAAGCTGTAAGTATGATTTTGTCGATAACAGTTAGCAATGCTAACGTCTCCTGTATCTAGCATAGGTAGAATGCTAAATATGTTTCTAAACACATCAACATACCTTACTTAGCAAATGACTCTAGCTAGACTAGCTGTAGTCGGGGGAAGGGAAGCTTCTGAAAAAATAGCCAGAAAACGAATAGCAGTCTGGCCTATTGCTAACGCCTGTCAAGATTATCTATTTGAAATAACTAGAGAAAGGCAGGGGCTAGATACAGGATACATTAGCATTACTAAATATAGCTGCAAGCAGCAATGAGGTGGCCAAACCGGTAAAGCAGGTAAAATGAACAAAAAACATTTCAGACATCCTCAGAACAGGGTTCTGAGTAAATGCGGCTTTTAATCCATCAAAGATTTGCTGAGATACGACCCAACTTCCTGTTTGCCGGCTTTGCTGCAGATTTTGATTGGCTGTACCGATCAAACCGTTTCGAAAATCTAAAATAATAGTTTGTGTGAGGATTGCCATGACTATATACAGCTAGACTACAGGTAGCTAGCGACTGCGTTGTACCTAGGGATGAGTATTGATAAGATTTTAACAATTCTGATTCCTTATCAATTCCTGCTTATCGATTCGATTCCTTATCGATTCTTATTGGGCAAGGGGGGGAAAAGAGCACAAACGGGTTTATTTACATTAATTTTCTTTTATATAATTTTCTATAATGCTACACACCATATACAGTATGTATACATACAGCAAATGTTTACTCCTCGACAGGTCTGCAAACGCCTTTGTAAACCGAGATTTGTTAAAACGTTTGTTAACCGAGACCGTAGGTCGAGGTTTACAAACAAATCGTTTTAACAAATCGAGGCGACAAAGCGTTTGCTGACCTGTCGAGGAGTAAACATTTGGTTTCTTATATACTACAACAATACGTGGGAAGATCACAAATCAAACATGTCGAATCTGGAGCAGACGCCATGTTGTCAGAGCAATTAGCTGCACTTGCACTGGTGACGTCACTACACCTCCAAGGCAACATATCAACAACATCAATTTGTCTTCTGTCTGCTTCAGATACTTTTTTAAAACGCGAAGCGATTGCGGACCTGTGCAGAAACCATATTTGGTTGTTTTAGTTTTTTTTTAGGCAACTTAGGCTACTTTGTTGCCGAGCAGATGCTACGTTGTTATGGTCAATGGCTACATCTCCAAGGCAACCGCTTGTTGCTAGGTCCATAAAACCGTTTATTTACCTCTGCGAACATTCGGGAGGTATATAAACGTTATTATTAACTTTTGAGAACGTCTTCTGGACCAATAGGAACAGCGTATTGGTCCAATTATTACACTAGTATATAAGAAACACATTTACATTTTGTCGTTGCTGTTCTTCTACACTTTTATTTGACCTTGGCTGAAAATGGAAGATTCTATAGCTAAGCTATGTCAGTTACAGCTACGCTAGCTTAGCTATAGAATCTTCCATTTTCAGCCAAGGTCAAATCATATAATATGACAGTGTTGCTCAGTTTAGCTAATATTGGGTTAACACGACAACGCGAACGTTTGCTGATAACACACGCCCTCCGATAATTAACGTGAAGTGATCAATAATGGGAGACGAATGTCGGAGCAAAAATTTATGCTTTAAACGACGGGACAGAAGATAACTTGATCGACTACACACAATAAAGGCAAATTGCTTCACACAGTGGTTGTGATCACTTTTGAGGAGTTTAGCTCACCTTTATGAAGCGCGAACGTTAGCTGCGCTGCTGCGTGCATCGAACACATGACATTCCAGTAACTTCATTCCATGCTGTGTGTTCAAATGCTTCTTCATATTTGTGGCATTTCCTCCCTTCGACGAAATATACTTTTTACACGCGTTACAAGTGGCGTTGTTGTCATTTTGTTGTGTGAAATACAACCAAACTTTAGAACGCTTCTGCCTAGTTGCCATGTTTGCTGCAGTCTGAATAAACTATAAATGTTTGCGCATGCGCAACGGCACAGAGAACCGTTAGCAGAATCGTTAGAATTTGGCTGATGATTCCAAGGAATCGGTTCACTGGGAACCGGTTCTCGATACCCATCCCTAGTTGTACCTGGCTTCCTTTGCAGTGGCTTACAGTCTTGCTAAACAGAAAACCAGTGACATGGCAGGCTCGTTGGCTTTGGCTGGATTTGAACTTCTTATGTTGCCCTTGCCAGGACACCAATTTATCCTAGTGAGCTATTCTCTGTGCTGGAAATTACTGTGTTCAGTTACTGTGTAAAAATATAAGCAGTTTTTTCAACTGGCAAGCGGTTGTCAGATTTGGCCCAAGTTTAAACAGCTGTAATTCAGTCCTATTTTGACATGTCAATGTGATTGTGGTCTGAAGCAGGGATGTAGTGGGGGCTAAACGCACGTAAACGCCGTTTACGCACCTCCCGAAATTCGGAAATAGCGTTTATCCACCTCTAAATTGCAGAAATTGTGTTTATCCACCTCTAAATAGCGTTTATGCGCGTTTACGCACATCTAAGTTCCCTGTGCCTAGTATTCTGCCGTTGGAATAATCCGAAATAAATTTGGTGTAATTGTAAAACACCAAAGACTAAATTTCATATTGTTTAACATATAAACTCTGTAGTCTGAATCATTTCATCTGCGCTGTAGGGTCTGTGACCCTCCAATCAATGCGTTGCGGCTGCGACACCAATCAGGATCCACGAAGTAGGCTATGTACACACACGTTGTGGATTAGTTTACCTGTTCGGAATGGATTAATTAGCCATGGATATCAGGCGATTTTTGAAGAGACCATCGAGTGCTCCCACTCCCACAGATGCCCGCAAAAGGCCTCAAGTACAGAGTGATCAATTCACGTTTGTAAACGTTGTTTTGGTTTGCACAACATCGTATTAAGACAGGGACAAACGGCTAGCCTACTATTATTAACGTTCTTTTAATTACGATGATGCAGATACAAGCCAACCTTACCGGTTCCATCCAAATAGGCCTAATGAAACGTAAAAATGAATAAATAAACAGGGTTGTCAAGCCTCTGTGAAGGGGCTGAAATGCGTGTCTCACGGTCCGGTCAATACGTGGGGGTGGGGGGGTTGAAACAGACGTGAAAGCCCGTCCCGGGGGGGGGGGGGGGGGGCTTGACGACCCTGTAAATAAATAAATAATAAAATTCATAGTTTAGCCACCTCTATTTTTACCACTACACCACTGGTCTGACGATAATCTGTGCCAAATTTGGTGAATATTGGATACATTTTGTTGGAGGAATAGGGTAAAAACTTTTTATAAAACATAAAATGGCGGCCGCATCAATTCATCTGGTATCACAAGTTAACATGTGTCAGACACGGGATCGCCCCCTAGCGGTTAGATGACACAACCTTTTGTGGTCCTCTTTGGAACAGGGTCCTGAGCACGTGTACCAAGTTTGATGTCAATTCAGCAAATATTTCCTGAGATATGATCTCACTTCCTGTTTTGGCGGCTTCATCGCCGACTTTGATCAGCTTTACCGGAAAAACAGGTTAGTAGTTAGATAGACTTTTGATTTAAGTAAGGGGAGTGCCGAACATGTTCTGTCGCCGTTTGACTTCCTACAGCTGTGTAGATGTTTTTGTAGTGTCTCGCGTAGGCTACAGCGTTGCAGTGAGCAACACTGGTTTGAAACCACAGGTAATGGTAATTTCACCAACAAATCGTTTACTAATGTCAGAATAAATCCTACAACGAAAATGTATATGTGAGGAATGTTTATTTTAACGATTGAAAATAGATAACGCTACATCATAGACCACTGTAGTATGTGTTGCCCGGGCAACACAGGCTAATGTCATGATGCTAATACTTCAGTGAAATAGTAGACTACTGTTTCCGAAAGTAGATGTACTTCCTTAATAATATCAGCTTATACTGTACATTACACATGACAATTGTGTGTCATATCACAAAGTAAAATGAGTAAATAGTTATCACCCTGGCCTCTTTGCTTGTGGCATTTCTGCAGCTGCCTTGCAGTAAAGCTATAGTTAGCCTAGCTATCCCCCAAGTTAACAGATGCGAAACGAATGTTCTGCCAAAGGTAGTCACGCGTGTTTTCGTGACGTTAGTGACGTAGTGACGTCAGTGACTGTGGCTAGCAAATTAGCCACCGTTAGCTTCACTTTTCGCCACAAAAACGTAACTTCAGCCTAAACCATGCAACGGAACGTAAATTCCAATAGAAGCAACTCAATCGCTACCAAGTCGAAACTTTTGACACCTACGTTGTCTATGTAGGCCAAATATTGACTGAGTTTTAGGGGGGCAAAAAGAAATAAAAATAATAATAATAAATATAGCTGCAGGCAGCAATGGCGGGTTCCTCCTCAGCATTGCAAACCATTACAAAATTGACATGACACAGACATGTATTTCATACATGTACACAACATTTCAAGACAATTGGATCAATGGCTGATTTGAAGTCATTTTTTGAAATTCTTCACAAATTGTCACTGTAGAGAAATATCCATGCTGCCGACATTATGGGTTCTTGAGACTTATTTGTTCCCCATTGGCAATAAGGCATGCGTACCAACTTTTAGACATGTTGGACTGACAGGGTTAAAATGCCACCCTTTTGAAAGTGACAACTTTGAAGCGTGTTGTGTCAGGCCACCTGTGCTCTGGTCAGGCCCATCATGCAGAGATCCATTCTTTAAAAGCTTTGATTACAACAATAACTTTATGAAAGTGAGGATACACTTCACTAAAGGAAGTGTGTAGGTTATGTACTACTACTGCTTGCTCTGCCCACACACTTTCCCCATCCATGCTGTTTCCCTCTATCCCAGCGCAGGTCATGCCAAGGCATAAATGCGGCAACCGTATGAGTATTAGAAGTAGCCCAAAAAACATACCATACACAGTCACACTGTTTTCAAAACTGAAACTGGTTAGAAGACCATGGCTATTAGAACTCTACCTGAATTGAACTCTCTCGAGTCTCAGTCGAACAACTGTCAAGAGTCATGTAGGGAACTGGACCAAGGTATAGCTAATGTCCAGCTGTTAGCAAGTGTACCTTGTGATGGTACAGCAGCTTAACAATACTTTGTCATGGTCAGACTCTCTGATCCCATTAAACTACACAACAGGCACAATCAGGGTGACCAACAGTATTATCTTAAGTAAAAAACAATAACATTACACACATTTAAGTGAACGAACACAACAACTGAAATCCCTTGCACAGCTGTTGTAACCAAACTATTTTCCACAGCTATTTGCGTTTTTGGTGTGCACTGCATGCTGGGTACCCAAGGGCGCTGACGCTACAATATTTATTATCTAGCTGTCTTCCGGCTGTGTAATATGACGAGATGCTAGCGATGCTAACATGAAAGCTTGTCTCGGGGGGTCATGCATGTGATCTCACTACAAGCTTTTGATTACACGTGAGGACTGTTAGCAAAGTATTTCTATTCGTGTTTTGTTAGTGATTGCATGGTAATGTCAGCTAGCTAAAACAATGTTAGTTAGCTTGGCTAAAATGGTTTTCATAGCAACAGATATCAACAAATCAGATCAATCTAACTTTATTCAGAAGGGGGGGGGAGGTGGGAACATATAAACTAGAGGTGAAATGGTAGGCATTGTTCTGCCTTGAAGCTGCGTGCGCATCCTCATTGTTTGTAACCACCAACCCATCTATATGTAAAGATAACATCCAAGCTAGCAATTTCGCCAAATTAATTTTTTTTACACCATATGTACTTCGTTATGGTTTTTGAGTCAAACAACTTGCTAAATGATTAAATGTCTGTTAAATGTCAAATCCAACTTTAAATGTATAAAAGAGAGAATTAAACCTAGAGGTTGAAAAGGCTACGTTTGTCTAAACTGACATGCACAAACTCAGAGCACTGAGTTTCAACATCCATGTACACATTTTGTCTCTATTTTTTACTCTACTCTTTAACGCATGACTATGTTTAACTTAATGTCAGCACCTCTCTGTCATCAATTGTCTCTGGAGTGGGGGATGGGGGCTTCTTATCCAACAAATTACATCCCTGAACTTTTAAAACATATCAATGGCCTACTACAATTGTAAACATCCTTTGGCCTTCCCATGCTGGGAAGAAAACTACAGTTTTTCTTTGATTAAACGTTGACCTTGAATAAACGCCGCACCAAAAATGAACATTGTGTAATAAATGGCACCTTCGATTAAACGCCTCCCCCAAAAAATCAGAAAACGGTTATTTAATTGGTTAAATTAAAACACAGTATTTATTACACAAGTAATTTACAAGTGTAGCATACTATTATCCCATGAAACACTGGCAGGCACAAGTGTCTTTCTTGCTACAGATTTATTTGAAGCTTTTTCTCCAAATCCACCGTTAAAACTAAACTCACGCTGTAATGAGAAAATAAAGACCACATTAGCTTAATATGAACATGCAATGACATGCGCAGCATGTAAATAACATTCACCAAAGTCAAATACAGACACAAAACAACATACTTTGTTGGCTGCATGCTGTAGCCTACACAAGGGAATAGAGGTTTCCTTAGATTGCTAACAACCTCTATAACAACCTTAAACTTATCACTTAGAGTGAATGTGCATAAAGCTCCAGGACCTGACAACATCCCTGGCTGTGTTCTCAAGGCCTGTGCTCCTGAACTGGCAGAGGTGTTCACTGACATCTTTAACCTCTCCCTGTCGCAGTCTGTCGTCCCCAATAGGTTCAAGGGGGCCACCATCATCCCAGTCTCTAAGAAACCATCAGTGAGCTGTCTCAATGATTACCGCCCTGTTGCCCTGTTGTGATGAAATGCTTTGAGACGTTAGTCAAAGACCACATTACATCCTGCCTGTCACCTGCATTAGACCCACTCCAGTTTGCATATAGGCCGAACAGGTCTACAGATGATGTTGTAGCTTTGGCCTTGAACACCGCTCTCTTTCACTTGGATCAGAACAACATATACGTGCGGATGCTCTTCATCGACTTCAGCTCCGTTTTCAACACCATAGTACCATCCAGGCTCATCATAAAACTACAGGACCGGAACATCAGTCCTTCCATGTGCAGCTGGACAGGACACAGGCAATACGGCTAGGTAACATCACCCCACCAGTCTAACACTCAGCACTTGTGCCCCACAGAGTTGTGTGTTAAGCCCACTGTTGTACTCTCTGTTCACCTATGGTTGTGCAGCCACAAACAGCTCCAACACTATCATTATGTTTGCTGATGACACCACCATTATCGGCTGCATCAAGAATGGTGATGAGTCTGCCTACAGAGCAGAGGTGGCAACAATGACATCCTGGTGTCAGCATAACAGCCTGTTGCTTAATGTAGCAAAAACCAAGGAGTTGATAGTGGACTACAGGTGGCTGCAGGGAGAACATGCACCCATTCACATCGAGGGCACAGCTGTGGAGAGTCAAAAGTTTCAGATTTTTTGGTATCAACATCAGTGAGGATCTGAGCTGGACCACCATATTGGTGTGGTTACAAGGACAGCGAAACAGAGGCTCTTTTTTCAGCGGCGACTGTGGAAATTTGGCATGGACTGCACTATACTGACCAATTTTTACCGGTGCACCATTGAGAGCATACTGACTGGTGGCATTACAACATGGTTTGGCAACAGCACTGCCCAGGACAGGAAGACACTACAAAGAGTGGTCAAATATGCACAGCGTATTACAAGGACTGCATTACCATCCATTCAGGACCTTTACAGCCAGCGGTGCAGGAGAAAGGCCAAGTGGATCATTTCTGACCCTAGTCATCCCTGCCACAGTCTTTTCTCCCTCCTGCCTTCTGGAAGGCGATACAAGAGTAAAGGTCCTGTACCAGCAGATACAGGGATAGTTTTCTCACACATGCCATCAGGATGCTGAACTGTCCTTGAAATATCTTTTTGCACTACAATTTTTCTTATTTTTTCTACCCTTTTTCTCCATTCTTTAGTATTAAATTTTTTTATTCTGCAAGTTGAACGGACATTGAGCACAAAGAATTTCATTACTTATAAATGCTGTTTATGAGTATATGATAATAAACTTGAACTTGAAACTTTTATCAGAGCTTTAAATTGTCTGTGGTTCGCTTGATGTTAGGTTGTCGACTCTCTCACTCATGAGCGTCCCAAAAGGCCTTCAAAATAAAGTCACGTAATAATTCTGAATACAATTATATAATTCTAAATTAAGACATTGCTTGAAAAAAAATTATACATTATTATAATGCAATTGCGACAATTGCATTCAGGCCTATAGATAGTTATACATATTGTATACAATATGGCGAGGTAGCTGACTTAACCATTCCTGAATGTGCTTTTCATCAACACCAAGTTTGCGTGCTATAGATCTGTTGCTGGTGGTGAGTGCTTTCTGCACAGGTTTCTGTTTGAAAGCTAAAGTGTAAGAATGTTACGGCATGCTGCGTCAGATTTGTACACAAAGTAGAGACACGCGCGGCATACATTTTACACTGGGCTTTTGTTTGACTTCCTTGTCTATTCTGTGTTTGTCTATGGCTGCACTGCAGCTACAATTCACTGAATCTCTCTTACCAATTAAAAGTTGCCCTTGAATGAACGCCACCCTCGAATAAACGCTGCACCACTAACTGCTCTATTAAAAGGGTTCACTATGAAGCAAACCATTCTAACAAAATAATAACAACATTTACAATGATTTCAACAAGAAGTCTCTCTGACTTGACAACTCTCTAAACAAGCAACTTTCCAAAGCAATCTCTGAAACAGCTGACCAGTGTGGTAATTTTATGTTGACAACTAAACCGCTGATTGGAAGTGCGCGGCTGATTGCCAATCACGAGATAGGGAGACTGATAGCCAACCGCCAACAAACGCTGACTAGACCATACCTGCATGCAGCGAATAGAAAGAAAGAGGGGAGAAAAGAAAAAACACACAACCACAACTATACAGACTGAATTAGGACATTTTAAACATGGGTCCGTAACAAAGACGTTGTTAAAAATGCTCATTCACATTCATTTTTCTCAATTAATCTTATCACTTAAACACACTGGTTTAGCATTTTTTCCCACAAGGAAGTCTAACCTCAACAGTGGATCCTTGGTCCCTGGATCTCTTGCTGGAACATGGCATCTAAAAAACACATAGAAAAACCATCAAAAACTATGAAATGTAACATACCACACTACTGCTTAACAATTTCATAGTCTTACATTATCATAACTTCATACTCAACAGTTCTAGTATACAGACCTTTAAGAAAATATTGAAATGGTTAGGATTCTCAAAACACCAATCTCTGTACTGTAATCTCTGTAAAAAATATTTAGACATCCATTATTTACCTTTATTCAATTTACACTGTCTACATTCAAATTTAAGTCTGTAAAATGTAAACAGAGAAACGGACTCGACTATAAATACAAATTAAGACCAATTGAGAACAATTTATCTTGCAAATGGTTTTTACTTTAAATTCATGTTTCACCAAAAGAATCATCACAGTTTAACACAAATAACCAAACCTTACTGTTAAAATACTGCCAAGCCACTGACTCACATTAGAAAATTAAAACAAATAAACATAGCCTAGAAGATGTACCTGTAGGTCAATTACATAATCAAGAGCATGGAGTAGGAATGGATGGATGACAAAATACCCCGCCGAGCCCAATCCATTAAATATTTCCTACCCATAAGTTAATTTCCTGAAATGCAATTCACCAACATTTTGACAATTTCATGCTCCAAACTTTGTGGGAACAGTTTGGAGATGGCCCCTTCCTGTTCTAACATGACTGTGCAACAGTGCACAAAGCAAGGCCCATAAACACATGGATGAGCGAGATTGGTGTGCACGAACTTGAGTGGCCTGCACACAGTCCTGACCTCAACCCAATACAACACCTTTGGGATGAATTAGAGCAGGGACTGCGAGCCAAACCTTCTTGTTCCACATCAATGTTGGACCTCACAAATGCACTTCTGGAAGAATGGTAAAACATTTCCATAAACCTCTTAAACCTTGTGGAAAGCCTTCCTAGACGAGTTGAAACTATTATAGCTACAAAGGGTGGTCCGACATCATATCCTATGGTTTAAGAATGAGATGTCACTCACGTTCATGAGCGTGTAAAGGCAACCGAGCGAATACTTTGGTAATTTAGTGTATAAAATTGATACAAATATAAAATGTTATCAAGAGATAGGAAATCGTGCAGCATGGTACAAAATGCCGATTACAAACGTATTGTAGGTCTATAGGCTTTCAATGGAACTCCTAAACGATCAAACCATGAACCCAAACAAAGCTAGCAAGCAAAACAACCATGGTACCATTGCTACTTGCTTATGCTAGGTAGCTCTAACTGTGCAGCAAACTAGGCTACCTAGCTACAGTTTCAAAAAGAATAACTTACAATGTGAAGACCGTCAGAAAAACTTGGAACGAACAAACAAAATTACATCAACAATGACATGTAGCTAAAGATAGAATAACCCAACCGTAGGTAGGTACAGTACATAAATTTGAAACGCCGTCCACAAAAGCAAAAACTAGCCTTAAGGGTTATAGCTTGCTCGGCATTTATCTGACCTCTTTGTCTATTTGTTTGTGTATGGCCGCACTGCAACTACAATTCACTGAATCTGTCTTACTAATTAAACGTTGCCTTCGAATAAAAGCCGCACCACAAATGATCATTGTGTAATACACGCTGCAGTGTTTAATCGAAAGACACATTTGGAACTCACCGTACTAATTTAAATTACATCAACAATGACATGTAAAAATAGAACAACCCAACCGCATAGTCACGCACAGTATACAAATTTCAAACGCGTCTCACAGAAGCAAGTATAATGTTAAAGATTTTACGACTTGCTAGCCTGTAATACTGTCTGTACAAAGAGATATTCTTAGCTCAGCTAGCCTACAGTAGATAGATTAGCTGCTATCCTGTTTACGACAGTATAAAAGTCTTCAAGTTATCATACGAATACAAACGCTAAAATACATGTTTTGTACTGCCATTGTAGGATCTTATTACTCACTGTCAAATGTAACAATGAAAATCTCTGAGGGCTGCAGGAGTTCTCCAACGATAAAATAAAATGGTCGTCTTCTTGTGCGTGTACCAAGCTCGCGCGTGTGTCAAGGGGCTCTGGCCCCTTGTGTGTGAGAATGTGGAGCACGCGCGCACAGGAGCAAAGGGAGAGAGGATTTGGGGAAACAGCCCTAGAAATTAGCCAAGCATGCATGTTTCAAATATTCACTAAAAATCGAGTTTTCATGTTACAGTCAACTTTTTCTCAGATTTGTGTACTCAACATTCTCAAGAGTCTTCATATGAACTAGTGATTGAATCAGAGTATCATTTTTTGGCCGGCGGATGTGTAAAGCATTATTTTAGCATTAGCAATAAATTCAATTTGCTTTATATCAATCATTTTTAGAGGTATGAAGTTGCCTTTGCACATGGTAACATGTTGTAGTGTCTTCCACGTGACATACCAAGTTTGGTGTTGATATCTCAAAGATTTGCTGAGATTTGACCAAACGTCCTGTTTGGTTGCTTTGTTGCAGATTTTGATTGGCTCTACCGGACAAACGGTTTTGAAAATCAGAAATCCCTACGATAACTTTTGTGAGGCTCAGTCTGGATATCATCTATGGCAATTTTGAAGAAAATTCGACCAAAAATGTAGGAGGAGTAGGGAAAAAACGCGTTTCCTTAATCTTTATTGTACAGACAAATTCAATATGGCGGCCGTTATAGCTTCTTGAGGCTTTTTTATTCCTCATGAGAAATAAGGCATATGTAATGAATTTCAGAATTTTGGGACTTATGGCCTGCAAATGGCATCAATTTGAAAATTGACATATTGGGGCGTGGCCTGTAGCGCCACCTATTGTCTCACATGGCCCATGTTTGGTATGGTAGTTACTAATGGTCTGCAGTTTCAACATGCCAAATTTCACAACTTTTTACGGTACTGGTCTAGGGGCTGCCATTGACTCCCATGGGTAAAACATAATAATACCACCAATAACAATAGGGTTCTCCTACCGGAGGAACCCTAATTACATCAACAATGACATGTAAAAATAGAACAACCCAACCGCATAGTTACGCACAGTATACAAATTTCAAACGCGTCTCACAGAAGCAAGTATAATGTTAAAGATTTTACGACTTGCTAGCCTGTAATACTGTCTGTACAAAGAGATATCCTTAGCTCAGCTAGCCTAGATAGATTAGCTGCTATCCTGTTTACGACAGTATAAAAGTCTTCAAGTTATCATACGAATACAAACGCTAAAATACATGTTTTGTACTGCCATTGTAGGATCTTATTACTCACTGTCAAATATAACAATGAAAATCTCTGAGGGCTGCAGGAGTTCTCCAACGATAAAATAAAATGGTCGTCTTCTTGTGCGTGTACCAAGCTCGCGCGTGTGTCAAGGGGCTCTGGCCCCTTGTGTGTGAGAGAATTTGGAGCACGCGCGCACAGGAGCAAAGGGAGAGAGGATTTGGGGAAACAGCCCTAGAAATTAGCCAAGCATGCATGTTTCAAATATTTACTAAAAATCGAGTTTTCATGTTACAGTCAATTTTTTCTCAGATTTGTGTACTCAACATTCTCAAGAGTCTTCATATGAACTAGTAATTGAATCAGAGTATCAGTTTTTGGCCGGCGGATGTGTAAAGCATTATTTTAGCATTAGCAATAAATTCAATTTGCTTTATATCAATCATTTTTAGAGGTATGAAGTTGCCTTTGCACATGGTAACATGTTGTAGTGTCTTCCACGTGACATACCAAGTTTGGTGTTGATATCTCAAAGATTTGCTGAGATTTGACCAAACGTCCTGTTTGGTTGCTTTGTTGCAGATTTTGATTGGCTCTACCGGACAAACGGTTTTGAAAATCAGAAATCCCTACGATAACTTTTGTGAGGCTCAGTCTGGATATCATCTATGGCAATTTTGAAGAAAATTCGACCAAAAATGTAGGAGGAGTAGGGAAAAAACGCGTTTCCTTAATCTTTATTGTACAGACAAATTCAATATGGCGGCCGTTATAGCTTCTTGAGGCTTTTTTATTCCTCATGAGAAATAAGGCATATGTAATGAATTTCAGAATTTTGGGACTTATGGCCTGCAAATGGCATCAATTTGAAAATTGACATATTGGGGCGTGGCCTGTAGCGCCACCTATTGTCTCACATGGCCCATGTTTGGTATGGTAGTTACTAATGGTCTGCAGTTTCAACATGCCAAATTTCACAACTTTTTACGGTACTGGTCTAGGGGCTGCCATTGACTCCCATGGGTAAAACATAATAATAATACCACCAATAACAATAGGGTTCTCCTACCGGAGGAACCCTAATAATATATATGTGAGAGAACAAAGGTTGTGCTCTCGCCGAAGGCTTGAGCACACCCAATGAAGTAGGTGTGGCCCAGAGCAGACAATGCCCCTACGCCTTATCTAGCCATGTTATCTTACACAAGCGTAGCTCGGAGCAGACAGTGCTCCTACGCTTAATCTAGCCATGTTTACCCTATACAAGTGTAGCTCAGAGCAGACAGTGCTCCTAAACTTTATCTGGTGTGAACGAGTTTAGTAAAGCACATGTTGACCAATAAAGTGTAGCTCAGAGCAGACAGTGCCCCTAAACTCTATCTATCCATGCTTGATCTACGAGTGTAGCTCAGAGCAGACAGTGCTCCTAAGCTTCCGTGATTGACCTACTCAAGTGTGCTCGGAGCAGACAGTGCTCCTAAGCTTTATCTAGTCGTGCTTAACCTCACGAGTGTAGCCCGAAGCAGACAGTGCTCCTAAGCTTTATCTAGTCGTGCGTAACCTTCACGAGTGTAGCTCAGAGCAGACAGTGCCCCTAAGCTTTAACTACCCATGCGTACCTTCAAAGTGTAGCTCAGAGCAGACAGTGCCCCTAAGCCTTGTCTATAGTGATGGGTGACCGTGAGTTGCATGGACTGTGTTTCCCCGTCCCACGCACAGCAGGGAGGTGCAATCCTATATGTGAATGGGTGTCCGTAGCAATGCACGATCTAGATGAGTGTAGCTCGGCGCAGACAGTGCCCCTAAGCTTTGTCTATTGATATGGTACGTGGGTCTTGTTACCACGGAGGAACAGCCTCGACATACCCTCTGGCCTTCCATAACGTCACTGGCATTCAATCTGACGTAACGTTGAACCGTTGCCGATGACCAACGACCCATCACTTTCAGCGTTGCAGCCGAGACCACCTGAGACGCTGATGTAGCAGCGCTGATTCGGAAGGAGTGAGCCATGGATAATTTGGGATCCAGACCACAGCGCCGGCACAGGATTCCAAGCCGGCCGGTAAACCAGTATCTTGACATGGCTTTCCCGGCATCTGTGATGAACAGGGGCTCACTCATTGCAGTAGAGGAACGCCAACGGAGGTATTCCACCATGGAAGAGAAGGGGCAAAAAGAGGAGTTAATCTGGGATATCACGACAGGTGTATCGACACCACTTTTCACACTTGCTATGTTTCAGGACCACCGTTTACATGCGTGAGTCTACGATTACATCACCGAATGTGAGATCATGCGAAGGGTCGAAGGAGCTAGACCGACAAGTGAATTCATCGCACCGCAGAAACCCATAAAAAGCTGTGAGACACACGGCTTCCAACATTAGATCAGTGGGTGGATTAAAACAACCTTCCCGCAAGGTTGAAACTAGTTTGTGCAATATAGAAAGGGTAATGGGGAGTCGCCTATCCTTGTTTTGTGGCCGCTCCTTCCGCAGTCCGTTGAATAACAACCGGACCGATGGATTCCCCAACAGGCTCGGCACTGAAGGGTCCAGACATCGAAGATGGAACTGGATCCCAGCTATAGCTGCCTTGATTGTAGACGGCTGCAGCTTCCGGGAGGTGAAACAATGTACGATGTATGCACATATGATGGGCACGCTCACCGGATGGTGGGGCGTACCGAGTACGCAGCAGAAAGAACGGAAATACGCCCAGGCACAATCGTAAGAATTTAATGTGCCCCGGCCCATGCCTGCTCGCATGTAACTCGTGGCTACCTTCACCAGGCCGTCCGGCCGTGCCTCCGGGCACAACGCCCGGAACTCTTGAAATTTGAAGCGGGACAGAGCATCAGCCACATCGTTGAGGTACCCGGGAATGAAGGCGGCCCGCAACACGAAGTTGCCCGTGACGCACGTCCAGGTCAGACGTCTCAGCAGCCTGTTGATCACCGCCACGGAGGACCTGCCCTTGTTAATGATGTTGACCGTGGCCTCGTTATCACAGAACACAATAATCCTCTTCCTGCACCAGTGTTTACCCCATAATAGACAGGCAATGACAATTGGATACAGTTCAAACAAAGGTGTGGATTTGCAATTGCCCTCCAGCCGCTCGATTTCGGCGGGCCACGCTTCACTGAACCATTCGTTCGCAAAAAAAACCCAAACCCAAGCGACAACGCGGCATCGTTATACAAGGCCAGGGAGCTAGATGTCTCCTCCTCGTCGTTGTAGAAAACGACAACCCGTTCCAGTGCTCACAAAACACGGCCCAAAAACTCAAATCAGAACGACACCCGTCATCCAAACGCACAACGTTGTGCAGCGCCGAAACCGATTTAGCCACGGCCAGCAGACGGGAGACGAACGACCGCCCGTGCGGTATGATGCGCATCGCGAAATTGAGATGCCCAAGCAGAGACAACAGATCATGCTTGGTCATCGCGACGCCCGACCCGGCCGCCGAAGCCAACGCGGCGCGCAACCGCACAAGCTTTTCCTCCTGGAGAGACGCGCGCATCAACCGGCTGTCCAGCTGGATCCCCAAAAACTCGATAGATGTGAGGGGCCCCAGCTGCATGTGCAGGGCGGCCTTAGCGGAAAAGCCCCGGTGGTACTCGTAAAACAGGCCGCCCCCGTATGACAGCACGAGGTCTGTGATGATGGCCAGGTAGGTATCGAGTTCCACGCGCCGCTCGGGGAACCCCTCGCAGATGACGTCCTGGAAAACCCCAAACGCCACCGCGAATTCCGCCAACATCAACGTCTTGGTGAGCCTGGGATCGGCGTCCCTCAAGACCACTGCCACGTCACCGCATTCCACGACCCTGCTCCCAAGAGATTCGGGCCCAC
Source organism: Osmerus eperlanus (assembly GCF_963692335.1). Lineage (NCBI taxonomy): Eukaryota > Metazoa > Chordata > Actinopteri > Osmeriformes > Osmeridae > Osmerus > Osmerus eperlanus. The sequence goes on from NC_085041.1 coordinate 10,069,443, forward strand.
ATAACAGGATCTTTACACGATTAACATCTTTACCTGCCACGATGCTTTCCCGGAGGCCATCAGGGAGAGCTGCCGAAGAAGGGAGGAAGGAGGCACCCGAAGCCACGACGGGCACCGCGCTGGCCAGGGTGAAGGAGGGCCGGATCGCCTGCGCAGCCAGCCGAATCCTCGGCGGGGATGTACCAGCCGCGACTTGGGCCCTGTCTCCCTCGAGGAGATGCAGGCGTGCATCCATCGAGGCTAGCGTGCCCCGAAGGTCGACCAGAGCCGCAAGCACGAGATCCGACTGCGATCCGACCGGGCCGGCCGAGGACCCCGCCCGAGGTTGCTTCGCCGAACTCGCATCCGCAGCTGGACCCCGCTTGCACTTCCTCGTTGCCTTGCGAGGAACTGGAAGCTCCGACTCCTCCTCGCATAGATCCAAAAAACGGAGGTATAGCTCCTCGTGTGACAGCCCGACCGGAGGAGTCCAGCCCTTTTCGTAAAACCCGGCCAAAAGGCGAGGTAAAGGCCATTCGTCGAGCGGGACGGGCTGTCGCCCTGACAGTTGAACGCTCCTTCGCGGTTTGGATCTTCCAACAGCAGGGACGACTTCCGCGTCCTCGTCCCCCAAAAAACCTGTGTCCTCCATGTCAGACTCAGAGCAATCGGTTATTGCTACAACCCGCAGGAGACCGAGAGAGTCTGTGACGCACGAGCAATGCAGGTGCCGGGATCCCTGCTATATACCCCGCCCTATAGGAGGGTGTGCCTTGACGCGTGATGACGATTCCTAATGACGGGCTAGGTCTTGCGTCCCCTGCATGAACCAGCTCGCTTGTTTTTAGTCCGCCTCTTCACTAACGGAAAGAATAAGTTTAATTGTAAATGAAGTAAAGTAAGCAAACAGCGCTTGATCGGCCATGAATGACGTCAACGCAGAAAACCATGAGAAGCTGGAATGTCCGACTTTACAGAGCCGTTTTCAACTCCTCCCCGACTGCAAGCGGCTACTCTCGCCGGTCGTTTCATGCAGCCGCAGTTCATGTCGAACGCACCTATCGACAAAGATATGACCCCACTTCCCTTTTTCCAGATCAGTTGCTCAATTTGATTGGCTGTAACTAACAAACGATTTCGAAAATCAAAAATCCATACGATAACTTTTGTGGGGCTTGGTCTGAAGATGATCTGTGCCAAATTTGGTGAAGATTGGACAAACTTTTTAGGAGAGTTAGCGAAAAAACTTTATATTCATTCAATCAAAATGGCGGCCACATCAATTCGGCCACATCAATTTGATTGGCTGTAACTAACAAACGATTTCGAAAATCAAAAATCCATATGATAACTTTTGTGAGGCTCGGTCTGAGGATCATCTGTGGCAATTTTGAAGATGATTCGACAAAAATTGTAGGAGGAGTTACGAAAAAAAGTTTTTCCTTAACATTCAAAATGGCGGAGAATCTATATAACTGGCTATGACTGGGTATAACTGGGTTAGACTCGTCTTGATCCAGGGAATACAACTATACCTAATTTTCAAAAATGAGACGTGGTTCAAAAGTAATGTGTGTAAACACACCTTCAACTTTGACCCATTGGTGGTGCTCTAGAGGGTTTTCAATGGAGACATGAAACTTGGTGAAATTGATGAGGGGACTGGCCCCAAAGAGTGTGCCAAATTTCACAACTTCTAACAATACGGTTCTAGGGGCTGCCATAGACTCCCATGACAAAAGAAGATGTATAACTAGAGAGGGTACAATTTCTGGGGAAATTGTAGGGTGTGCTTGCTTGCGTCGGTTGCACAGGGGTCCGTTTTTTAATGACATTTTTACAACTGATATTTCTGTATATTTTATATAAAAATGCATAGGGTCTACTTATTATTTATAAAGATTACATAGATTTAAAAGCATATTTTTTTTGCTGCTCATTTAAAACTCAAAAACGAGTGAAGTGTAGAATGAAATATGATGTATTCTCATTTCCCCTGCAAGAGGAAGCCTCATAGCTGAATCAAAACGAATAAATTTGGCAGACCGGTGTACAAATTGACCTAATCTCTATGACTTAAACATCCTTTTAAGTTTTCCCTTCTCGTGATATTTTCAGGCATTTAGCCTACTGCATTCATTCATTAATAAAGAACCCCCTTTGAAGATTATTCTACGACGTTACCGGCAGTAGAAGATGGAATCGCGATTCAAACAGTAGCCTACCATCTGCTAACTGAAAATATGCCCCCAAAAACGTAAAAAATACTTATTTAGTGGAAAATCGCTCATTCATAAAAAACTCACTGGTAGCGATCATTGTCAGTAACAACGCAAAATGCAATACATTTACATTACATTTACATTTAGTCATTTAGCAGACGCTCTTATCCAGAGCGACTTACAGTAAGTACAGGGACATTCCCCCGAGGCAAGTAGGGTGAAGTGCCTTGCCCAAGGACACAACGTCAGTTGGCATGACCGGGAATCGAACTGGCAACCTTCGGATTACTAGCCCGATTCCCTCACCGCTCAGCCACCTGACTCCCCTAGCCCTGTGTGGAGAAGCAGCCCCGGTAAATTGTACTACTACAGTACTAGACTACTGCTGTGTTCGTCTTGGCGATTGTGTTGGTTGAATTCGATTTAACGTTCCGTTGTACGGTTTAGGCTGAAATTAATTATTATCATGAACAGATTGACAAAGTTTAGGCTGTGGCAATGAAGTTCAGGTTAGTAGTCAGATAGTTTCACCTATTGAAAGACTTTTGATTTAAGTAAGGGGAGTGCCGAACATGTTCTGTCGCCGTTTGACTTCCTAAACAGCTGTGTAGATGTTTTTATAGTGTGTCTCGCGTAGGCTACAGCGTTGCAGTGAGCAACACTGGTTTGAAACCACAGGTAATGATAATTTCACCAACAAATCGTTTACTTGTAATGTAATGTCATAAATCCTACAACGAAAATGTATTTGTGAGGAATTTTCATTTTAACGATTGAAAACAGATGCATCATAGACCACTGTATGTGTTGCCCGGGCAACAGAGGCTAATGTCATGATGTTAATGCTTCAGTGAAATAGTAGACTACCGTTTCCGAAAGTAGATGTGGGCCTACTTCCTTAATAATATCAGCTAATATTGTACATTACATTTCACAATTGTGTTTCACATCACAAAGTAAAATGAGTAAATAGTTATCACCCTGGCCTCTTTGCTTGTGGCGTTTCTGCAGCTGCCTTTGCAGTAAAGCTATAGTTGGCCTAGCTATCCCCCAAGTTAACAGATGCGAAACGAATGTTCTGCTACAGGTAGTCACGCGTGTTTTCGTGACGTAGGGATGTTAGTAACGTCAGTGACTGTGGCTAGCAAATTAGCCACCGTTAGCTTCACTTTTCACCACAAAAACGCAATTTCTACTTAAACCATGCAACGGAACGTAAATAAAAATACAACCAACGCAATCGCTACCAATACGAAACTTTTGACACCTTGGTTGTCTATGTAGTCCAAATATTGACTGATCCTTAGGGGGCCGAAAATAAACAATAATAAATAATAAATATATATGTGAGAGAACAAAGGTTGTGCCCTTGCCGAAGGCAAAGCACACCCAACTAGAGAGGGTACAATTTCTGGGGAAATTGTATGGCGTGAAATTTGTGCCAGGAGAGCGAGCTCTGTAAAAACGATTTGTAACTTGCAAAAAAGATTTGTGTCTCTGTAGAAAATGATTCGTGTACTTGCAAAAAAAAGTTTTGTGTCTCCGTAGAAGAAGGCAAGATTTGTGTACTTGCAAAAAAGATTTGTAACTTGCAAAAAAGATTCGTGTACTTGTAAAAAAAAGTTGTGTCTCCGTAGAAGAAAAAGATTTGTGTACTTGTAAGAAAAGGTTTTGTGTCTCCGTAGAAAAAGATTTGTGTACTTGTAAAAAAAGGTTTGGTGTCTCCGTAGAAGAAGGCGGGAACACTGCTCCCAAAACCATCTAAGCCAATCAAATATAGCCATTTCTGTGTCTAATATCATTGGACATTTTCGTCTGTCTATCACACAAAGAACGTCAGCGAATAAGAACAAAACTAGAATGCTGATGATTTCAATGGTGAGTCATTTGGTAAGTAGTTCAAAATATCCATGGGCATGTATCTTTAATGCAACATTTAAAGATTATTCGGTTAGCACACTCTTAACAGTATAAGGTATCCAGTATATGTATAAGAGTCGTAGTAAGTTGAATAGTTTTTTAATGTAAATATGTATACTCTATATATTTTACTCTACCTTCTCCACGCTTCTTAACCCACCTCCCCCACCCCCTCCCTCCACCCTGACAGCAGACGACTTCTCCTTCTTTGAGAAAAAAGTCGCCGACATTAGCAGTCGGTTCCCTAAGCCCACCTGTCCTACCCTCTCACCCTCCATGACTGACCCGACTAAATGTCTAAACTCTTTTTCTCCCCTGTCTGAGGCAGAGATCTCTGACCTCATTCTCTCTCATCGCCCCACCTCCTGTCCCCTTGATCCTATACCCTCCCCTCTCTTTCAAACCATCTCCCCCTCCATCATAACTTTTCTTCTCCATGTCCTAAACACCTCTCTTACCTCTGGCACCTTCCCCTCTGCCTTCAAACAGGCTAGAGTTACCCCTCTACTCAAAAAACCCTCCCTTAACCCTGCCGTTCTCCAGAACTACAGACCGGTATCACTGTTACCCTTCCTTTCAAAAACAATTGAACGTGCTGTATCTAACCAACTGTCTAACTTACTCTCTCAGAACAACCTGCTTGACCCCAACCAATCGGGCTTCAAGACTGGCCACTCCACAGAGACTGCCCTCCTTTCAGTCACCACTGCCCTCCAGTCTGCCAGAGCGGCTTCCAGGTCATCTGTCATCATTCTGCTGGACCTTTCTGCAGCGTTTGATACGGTTAACCACCAGATCCTGCTCGCCAGACTTTCTGGGATGGGCATCACTGGCACTGCACTCCAGTGGATCTCATCCTACCTGTCGGGAAGATCCTACCAGGTTTCCTGGGGAGGCAAACTGTCAGGCCCTCGCCAGCTCTCCACTGGTGTCCCACAGGGCTCCGTCCTTGGACCCCTCCTCTTCTCTCTGTACACCACCTCACTTGGACCAATCATCACCTCCCATGGCTTCTCCTACCACTGCTACGCTGACGAAACGCAGCTGTACCTGTCGTTCCCCCCGACAGATCCGGGGATCTCAGCTAGGATTGAGGCCTGCCTCACAGACATCTCCGCCTGGATGACCGAGCACCACCTCCAGCTGAACCTCGCCAAAACAGAACTTCTCATCATCCCGGCTAAACCCTCCATCTCCCACGATCTCTCAATCACCCTGGGATCTGCGACGGTGACCCCTTCATCCGCCAGGAACCTTGGGGTTACCATGGACGACGAGCTCTCCCTCACGGCTGTGGTGGCAAAATTCTAGTGGCACTGTGTAAATTTGAATAGTCAAGAGATGGCGGTTACAATAAATTTATTTTGCTTGTACAAATCATGAATTAACAAAGTACTTTGTGATCAGTCTAACGAAGGAGGTGCTAGCCACAGGTCGTTCGCCAGAGTGATACAGAACAACCCTAAAACCCTGCCTTATATAAACTTTTGATCAAATGGTTCTTCTGAACTCTGTGATTGGTCAGCACTGCTCAGTGACAGTTTGACTCCATATCAAGTTCCCACAGTTCTTAAATGTGGCATCTCTCCCCAAACCAGTAGATAGTAAAACCACAGGAGTTCACCAGTCAAATGGTCAACTGTCCTTTGTGTGGGCAACTTCAAACAAGTATTTGATTAACCCCACCCAATGCAACAGGAAGGGTCAGAGCAGCTTTATCAGTTAAACTGCTCCCTCAGATCACAATAACAATACAGTTGAATCCACATTGTCTCCAGACCAGCTGTCTCTTCCCCCCAGGTGTCATAAACTGCAAATGGCATCTCTACCAAATGGAGTTGATTCTTCTTAATCAACTTTAGACTTCCATTAAAACACATTCCTCATATATGAAACACACACATTATAACTGTATTCCAAAATTTCCATTACAATTCCCATTTTTTTTTTTTTTTTTTACAATACCATAAACCCAAACAGTTAATTAAGAAAAATAATTCAAACATTAACATAAGAAATGCTAGTCTCAAGACAAAACCCATTGTACCCTGAAGGATTCAAAATCTTTGTGTCTATTCCAATATGTAATGATGGTAATTCAATGACACAAATCTGTGTTCTAGAAAGAGTGGTCTGGAGTCGCAGAGGTCCGATAATATCAGCTTTAATGCAGCAGTTGGAAATCAACAAGTACAGAGCTCTGGGGTTGTCTACGTTTCCCTACCCGCAACAGAGTTTGGGCTGGTTCACGAAGTCCAACTGGCTATCTGTCCCTCCCCAGCATATATGTATACAGTGCAATTGAAAAACAAGTATCAAAAAAGGGTTGCGCTTGTTCTCTCGTGCATCAGGGAGTTGTTCTTGCCTCCGCGTCCCACCTGCTCGGGTGCCATCTCCACCCAGATTCAAGGTTGTTTCTGAAAATGAAGAGATAGAGACACAAAGAACAGCCTGCTTCCCACACCCAGTGTGAGACCCAATGTTTAAGCCTGAGCACACTTCTAAGTTCATAACTTTAATAAGCACAATGCATAACTTTAATAAGCACAATATATTCTTTAATCCCTCTTTTGATCTCTGAAAACACCAGAGATCAATCAACATAGCCCGGACCAACAACCGCCTCCTCGTCCTGGTCAGCCAGCCCCAGCAACGGCATTTGGAACCCCTTCGTCGGGTTCTCCTCAGCCGAGACAATGATCCTGTTACACAGGGACCTGATACAAGGGATACAACAACACCCACACAGAGCAAACATGCACAACATCCCTGATAGGCGGTCATGCATACCTCCGGTGGATTGTTCTGTCTTGCCCGTCTCTCCAACTGTTGTGGTAAATACAAAAAATAATACACTTGCAAGCCTATGACTAAGCTAAGCAATCCCAGCCAGGCTAACCCTGTAACACACTTCATGTTGATATTGATAAAACACACTCTTAAGCAAAATAGCGAAAACTGTCTTAGTCCAGTACAACTCTAGTGTGATCAAGCAGTATTACTCTTGACCTCGTCGTAACCCTCTTTTCCGGACTCTCACATTCGTAGCAAATAGCAAACAGTTCACTGGCCCTCCTGGCCCTTCTCCACCAACTCCTGCAACGTACGACTGGGTTCTGGAGCAGCAGAACACATGCTCCAGTGGTACCACGTACTCCCTTTCCCCAGCACCCTTAGGGCGTGCGAGGTTCTCTCGATGACCTTGAATGGTCCTGTCCATAAATGTACAACAGGCTTCCCCGAACACCTGATGACGTATTGGGGCAGGTGGGTCAGGTGGGGCAAGCGTCTTCAAGGGGAAGGGGGGGGGGGGCAGACCACTCCTAGGTCTGATGGGGCATAGGGGCAGATGGGGCAGGGTCTCCAAGGGGAAGGGGTAGATCATCCAGTGAGAAGGGGGGGGGACAGGGTCTCCAGGGGAATGGGGCCTTAGAACAGGGGTTAGGTAGTCAGACCCGCCGGTCTGACTCGTCCTGAAGCAGAAAAGAGTTACAGTCCCAGCATCACCTTATCTCCCATGATCAAGCAGTAACTGAGTCAAATGAGATGCGAACAGTCGAACACCAATGATTAAACACAGATATTGAAATCAAGAACCCATTTCAGGATTTAAAGTGGATATTTTTAAAGTTCAAATAAATCCCTCCTTTCACACCCTTACAGGGTGTGACAACAAACCCAAATTCAAAAAATATCCCATTACCGATTACACAATGTTGACATACAATAATGATGAGACTATGCAGCGTTATAGCCAAGTGGTGTGGACACACTGGACACAGTGGGAAAACCCTAATGATGTTATAGGGGAAAACCCACCGTCACTCCAGAGTGGACATTCGACATCCATGTATCCACGGCAGACCTGGACATGCTCACAGGCCCCCTTCACCACATACATACAACTTTAGCCAAGCTTTTAGAATTGTAATAAAATAAACTAAATTAGAAACAAATAGAAAAACCAGAAATTAGACAGGATATTTTAAAGTCTTCATAAGATCCCTCCTTTCATTGATAACTTTAATCAATACCCAAACTCCTCGTTTGACTCCTCCACTCTTTGGTTTACTGCTTCACCTGGAACAGAATTTAGCAGAAGACATCTCTTTTCTAGTTAGCATTTTTTTATAAAATTGGTTAACCATTTGATTCGCCTCTTCATCATGCTATGTGAAATGTTTAAGTTGTGGTATTACATATGATCTCCAATAAATCAATTCAAATGGTGTTATGCATCTGGTATAGGACTGGGAAAGACTTCAATTCACATAGTAAACATACTGTATCTATAATTACCAGGCAGTATTTTCCCTTCAGTTTTCTTATTGTTGAGCAAACACATGTAACAGCATCTAATAACGAGCCCCCATATTCAACTCCTATTAGTCATGCCTAGAAATGACAATCTGTTTCTTTGTTCCCTTCTTTAGAAAATCAACTGTTAGTCTAATTTCTTTCACTCCAAAAAACCTTTTCTGTCTTTTAAAACAGTTAAGTTTAAGACCAATATTGTTTTAGATTCTCTATTTTACCAAATCACACCTCTTTTTATCAAAGATATGATAAAAGCAATTTTCATTATGCCAAACCAGAATCCGTATGCTTCTTAAATGAAATATAGACCAAATAATGTTCTTAATGTAGCTATTAACCAAACATTTTTCCCAAATATATTTTCTATAAAGGTCAGATAGGTAGAACTTCATAACTCGTTTTGCTGCAGTTCAAAACGAGCCAATTAGCTCAAACCATCATAACCACAATTTATCAGACTTGATGAGTCTTCCCAAATTATTTCAGAACTGAATGTTATAATAATCCTCTTCATGCACTCATACCATTTATCAATACAACATTATCACAGCCTAACTGTTTATCCCAAACAGTATGCCAGGCTCTGATAAAACTCTCAAATAAAACTTAAAACCAAATTACAATTAAACTCCAAATAAAAGTACATTTAGTTATGTTCTCTTTCTCATTTTTAACCAAATTATATCTAATACCTTTATCAAAACTCTTAAAAACCCTAGATTTTACTATTTTGACTTAAAATGTTATCCCATATACCATCAAAGTATATTCATAGTTTCCTCTTCAAAACATCAGTGTTTAAACCAATCATCTCTTCACATCCACAAAACGTTCTTGTTTTATTTCATAACCTTCCATGATCCTCTCTAAACCAATCCTTTATGTAACTTTCCAATTGCTTCCTCATAATTTTTCACATACATTTCCTCAAACCATTCTTTGACCAACACAGCTGGTTTGCTCTAGTATAACTCTTCCAATTGTATTAGAACCAATTTATAAACCTGGGGTTCAATTTCTGCATTTTTACTGAATACCGTCACACATCACAGATTTTCCGCCTATAAATCCAAGTTCTGGTCGGAAAGGCTTCAAAAAACCTCCCTGTTTGGCTAGGAATTATAACATATGTTGATCACGCATTTGTTAACCACCAAACTTGGGATTCATCTAAACGAACACATCTATCAGCATTAATACTCACATAATTATGCAGAACTATACCCTCTGGGATCACCTTTGTAAGATCTCAAGTAACAGGACTCTTTTAGCCCCCACCTTTCTCCAACTCTCCTCGGGATTTCTGTAACTTCTTGGTCAAAGAAAAAAAAGCACGAGATTGATAAAAGTGAGTGATCTCACAATTTAAAAACTTGTTAGACTTTGCACCGAAGGCAATTATGGTCCTTGGAGGACACCTAGTGGATCTTTTTATTTTTTATTTTATTTTTTAAAGAACGACTGTTTAAACGATCTGTTTAAAATACCGTTCAGCTCAACCCGACTCCACACAAATATTACTTTTTCACATCAATTCAATTCTGTAACCCTCTTGTACCGGAGAGGACAAAGAAAAGACACACCACACTCCTCTCTATTTTTATTAAACTCAATCTGACTCCACACAAATAGACAGTGAAAAAGACAAAGACAACGAGTTTAGGGACTCTAACCCCTGGAAAGGACTCTAACCTCCCCTTGGACAAGGACAACAAGTTTAGGGACTCTAACCCCTGGAAAGGACTCGAACCTCCCCTTGGACAAGGACAACGAGTTTAGGGACTCTAACCCCTGGAAAGGACTCGAACCTCCCCTTAGACAAGGTAAACGAGTTTAGGGACTCTAACCCCTGGAAAGGACTCAAACCTCCCCTTGGACAAGGACAACGAGTTTAGGGACTCTAACCCCTGGAAAGGACTCGAACCTCCCCTTAGACAAGGACAACGAGTTTAGGGACTCTAACCCCTGGAAAGGACTCGAACCTCCCCTTGGACAAGGACAACGAGTTTAGGGACTCTAACCCCTGGAAAGGACTCGAACCTCCCCTTGGACAAGGACAACGAGTTTAGGGACTCTAACCCCTGGAAAGGACTCGAACCTCCCCTTGGACAAGGACAACGAGTTTAGGGACTCTAACCCCTGGAAAGGACTCGAACCTCCCCTTGGACAAGGACAACGAGTTTAGGGACTCTAACCCCTGGAAAGGACTCGAACCTCCCCTTGGACAAGGACAACGAGTTTAGGGACTCTAACCCCTGGAAAGGACTCGAACCTCCCCTTGGACAAGGACAACGAGTTTAGGGACTCTAACCCCTGGAAAGGACTCGAACCTCCCCTTGGACAAGGACAACGAGTTTAGGGACTCTAACCCCTGGAAAGGACTCGAACCTCCCCTTGGACAAGGACAACGAGTTTAGGGACTCTAACCCCTGGAAAGGACTCGAACCTCCCCTTGGACAAGGACAACGAGTTTAGGGACTCTAACCCCTGGAAAGGACTCGAACCTCCCCTTGGACAAGGACAACGAGTTTAGGGACTCTAACCCCTGGAAAGGACTCGAACCTCCCCTTAGACAAGGACAACGAGTTTAGGGACTCTAACCCCTGGAAAGGACTCGAACCTCCCCTTAGACAAGGACAACGAGTTTAGGGACTCTAACCCCTGGAAAGGACTCGAACCTCCCCTTAGACAAGGACAACGAGTTTAGGGACTCTAACCCCTGGAAAGGACTCGAACCTCCCCTTAGACAAGGACAACGAGTTTAGGGACTCTAACCCCTGGAAAGGACTCGAACCTCCCCTTGGACAAGGACAAAACACAAAAACGGTTGATTTCCCACCACTGTTGGTTTGACTAGGTACGATGAAACATAGTAATCGTCTAAATTTGGTTCTCAGTTCCGAATAGCAGTACTTTGAATTAACAGGTGTCTGCTTACCTTTTTTTATGTTGAGGCCTCTGACGATTACGTCTGTCTCCTCGCACCGGTGTATGGGTCTCTCCCCCGATCCGTCGGTCGGGCCGGAACCCTCTGGACTCCCTCTTTTCAGCGTCGGGGTCACCAGTTGAAGGATTCAAAATCTTTGTGTCTATTCCAATATGTAATGATGGTAATTCAATGACACAAATCTGTGTTCTAGAAAGAGTGGTCTGGAGTCGCAGAGGTCCGATAATATCAGCTTTAATGCAGCAGTTGGAAATCAACAAGTACAGAGCTCTGGGGTTGTCTACGTTTCCCTACCCGCAACAGAGTTTGGGCTGGTTCACGAAGTCCAACTGGCTATCTGTCCCTCCCCAGCATATATTTATACAGTGCAATTGAAAAACAAGTATCAAAAAAGGGTTGAGCTTGTTCTCTCGTGCATCAGGGAGTTGTTCTTGCCTCCGCGTCCCACCTGCTCGGGTGCCATCTCCACCCAGATTCAAGGTTGTTTCTGAAAATGAAGAGATAGAGACACAAAGAACAGCCTGCTTCCCACACCCAGTGTGAGACCCAATGTTTAAGCCTGAGCACACTTCTAAGTTCATAACTTTAATAAGCACAATGCATAACTTTAATAAGCACAATATATTCTTTAACCCCGTACACCACAATGTCCAGGTTGTCGGAACGGATGCCATCATCAGTTGGCTTGTAGACAAACTTCTTTCAGTCAGTGTAGTCGAGTCCAACCAATTTCAAACGACGATCAAATTGCTCAGGGCAACTTTCAACGACACTGCACTTCGCGTACAGCTCGGAAATTTCCTTGGTACTACGCAGAACGCGTATCCTCTGCTTCCGTCTCCAGACAAGGTGCACGCAATGGTTAGCGTGTATCCACGTTGCTCTTCCTTCCGATCTTAACCGCCGGATTAGTCGTCAGGAGAATCTGGTATGGCCCCGTCCACCTTGGGTTTTACCAGGCGTTTCAGGTCCTTCACCACGATCCAGTCATCTGGTATCAAATCATGCAGCGGTCCAGTCATAGGAATAGCCTCCTTCACCTGCCTGTGAATCTCACACAAAATAGACTCCAAAAAGGTTGCACAGTGATAAACAAGCACATTCTCACAGAGATCAGTTAAAGGTAACTGACTTCTTGTCGTCTGACTTAGTCTTCAAAGTTCTGTTCTCTCATTCAACTGAAGTGATTAACACAATGTTGAATCCTATCAACACCAAAATAACTTCCATAAACAAGTGTGACCCATTATCATTACATATCCTCAAAGAAAAATCCCATCGAAAAATAATCTAAATTAACAAAACTTGACCACTGAGCCCCTGAGAAGTCTAAAACTTATTCCCATCCAAAACCATAAACAATCATTAAAACAGTATCACTTCTCCAAAAATTGAACTCTACAAAATCCATCTATCAATACCCAAATGGTTTCTCTAACCTTAACTGTGAAGCTTATCGTGTTTAAATTCCTTTTCTTATAATACTTGTCCCACATATGAAGAACTGACAAAATGACTATGCATCCATTACAAATCCTCTTGTATGCTAAAATAATGCATTCTTGATATCACACAAACTGTAGAGGCATAATCTTTCCATGTGTTAACTTAGCAAAATCTCAAGATAAATGTTTTATGCAGACCATACAACCTCCATTTTTATTCTCATATCCTTCCTATTTCCAAAACACATTTTCTTGTGGATTAGTCCAAGTTCGAATCTCCATTCCACCATTCCTTTCTCCATCTGTCCGCTGTATTCTGTAATTCTTATCAAATATACTCAAACAAAACAAAATTCTCACTCTGGGTTAAATACAGTCCAATTTTTTCAACTCAGCAATATCATATCAAACCCTCACAATCCTATCACAAATCCAAACTACTGAAGCTAAATTCATAAAACCATAAAACCCCCATAGTCACTCTCTGTTTGGATCAGTCAGTCATCAGTCAGTCATAAATTCCTAAACGTCATCTCTTCCTCTCTAAGAAGCCTGCGCTTCCCTTAAAGAATCTGTAACAAATGTTGTATCAAGTTCACACAACAATTTTCCTCAAAAGAGTCCTGTAAGCCCAAATTTGTCAAGTTAGGCTCATCCGGACATAGCAACATAATCTCATCACTTCTGTAAACATATCAACATCAAAAACATATTCTAGTTAGTTCATCAATGCATTCAGGCAATCTAGAAACTGCTCCAGCTAGTATCAGCACTAGCATTTTCCCTGTGGAATAATCATAATTGTTAGAGTGAATTCCACATTTGCATACAGCAAGTTGTTCTATAAGTGAAAATAAGAAACTTCCTGTTTCCATACCTTTCCCAAAATCATATGTAACACCAATGATGTATTTAACTATCAGTAAATATTTTAACTCTTTTCCCTTTTATGAATTAACAAGCTTACACTGAAGCAACCAACTTTTGAACCAATTTGTATAAAATAAAACTATTTTAGAAAACAACCAAATTACCCCATCTTTTAGTCTCATATTATCTTTTCTTATAAAAACCTTTAGGAACTGTTCAAATGAATACCTTTAAATTTCAGATTCCCTTTTAATTTTTTCTGTATTTAAATTCACCAAATCAAATCTCTCTTTTTCCAAGACATGTAGAAAACCAGCATCACTACCCTAAACCAGAATTTAATCTGTATGATTCCAAAATGAAACATAGACCATGAAATATTCTTAATGTAACCATTAGCCAAACTTATACCCCATCTATATTTCTATATAGGTTAGATAGGTAGAACTTCATAACTTGCTTTGGCTGCAGTCCAGAACAAGCTACTTCGTTCCAACCATCACACCACAATTTATCAGACTTAATGAGTCTTCCCAAATTATTTCAAAACCAAAGTTATAATAACCCTCTTTATGAACCAATTGCATAATAAAACAACCTCATCACAGCCTAACTGTTTATCCCAAAACATTGTACCATGCCCTTAAGACAAATGAAAATATAAACTCTCCCTTTTTCTTTTAAACCTTTAAATTCACAATTTAACATAGACCCGTAAAACAAAACCTTATTCTTTATCTCCTCAAAAGTTTTATCAAAGCATGTAATGTATACACCTTTGAATATTCCTATATTTACCAGCTATCTCAATCACTCTTTGTTAGTGAATCAACTCAAATAAACCATCGCGCATTTCAAAATTCGAATCAAACAAACAGCGCCCTCTGGAACAAAGCAAAAAACTCTCAACCTTTTTTATCTTTTTTTCTTTTAAACAACACAGATGGTTGGCGTTTACCATCTATTCACTTAATTTTGCTAAAGTATAACTTTTCCAATCCAATTAGAACTAATTTATGAACCAGGGTCTAATTTCTGCATTTTTATGGATACCATCACACACCACAGATTTTCCGCTCGTAAATACAAGTTCTGGTCTGAAAGGCTTCTACCTCCCTGTTTGGCTAGGAATTTAGAACAAATGTTAAATCATACATTCGTAAACCACCAAACTTCGAATTCATCTAAACGGACACATCTTTCACCATTAATACTCACATAATTATGCAGAATTATACCCTCTGGGATCACCTTAGTAAAACTCAACGTAACGGGACTCTTTTTTTAGCCCCCACCTTTCCTCGGAATTTCTGAAACTCATTTAAAATGTCCTCAAACAAACAAAAACCTTGTTAGCAAATGTCTCAAAATACTCATCACCCAACATATTTCAAAAATAACCTAATATGTAAAATTTTCTCCAAATGTATCTATTTCTCTAAATTTTCGTCTTAGTCAATTTCTCAATTTCCATCTGCGCATGTGTAATGCGGTTACTCATCCTGGATCTCAAATATCAAGCTGCAATTTCTTTACTAGCCTATACCCGCCGCCATCGCTGTTGAGTCTGTCTGTATGTTTGTTAGCTACAAATTTTGTTGCCATAGTTGCAAATCTAACTTCCTAGACTCTCCTTTGTCTCAGGACAGAGCAGAATGCACTTCCTCCACGTTTTCACCATTAGCCAACAAAGTCACAGCCTGGATTTTTTCCTCTCAGATCCCAGCTATCCTAGCAATTTGTAAAAGACTTGGTTCAACAGACAGCGGACTGGCAAATTCGCTAGAATCATGTCAGCCTTCGGATTTATTTCTAGGGACAATTCTACCCTCTTACAACATGTAAAATTACCCATGGTTATATTTACAACAGAACCTCAATATTTACAATTCTATCAACTATTAGTACTATTTTAACTTCAACATAAAAATTAGGCCTTAACAATCGCGCTTCAGTCTCGACCTGGTTCCCCATGTATACACTTCAGTCACTCGGACTGGCTCAATCTTTCTAATCACTTCTTCATAACCCTTTACATATTTCTTTAAACAACAGTAACATCTGTGAACATCTGTAAAAATTAAAACCATCGAACATTTCCACACGTAAACAAAAATATTCCCTAAACAACATAACATTTCCGTTTGAACACATACGTAACTTTCTATAAAAGTTTCAATAACCCCGGGATTGTAATTCTTAAAATGAATACCGCTTTTATTGCCAAAACTGGCCTTTTACCAATTATCCTACCCAAAAACTAAATTTCCACCGCGTTATTCAATAACGAATCAAGCACATAATATAGAAATCGGTCTGTACATAATTTCCAAATCAAGAGTATGGCAACTCACAATATTTTCTTAAGTTCGACAAAGAAACAGAAACACACATCTGTTTTCCAACCAATATACTTCTCAATTCAACATCAAATTCTCTCTAAAATGAGTGTTTTTTTTTTTTGTTTTTTTTTGCACTCATAACGGGTGTGGGCAACTGCACGCAGAATGAGCTTCACTGAAAGAATCAACTTCGGCTAGGCTCAAGCGCATGCGCCTCTTTTCAAGTGGAGAATTCAGTCTCCACTCTCAATTCAAAGAATTAACATTAGCATTTTCAAAACAGAATGTCTCCGTCTTCAAAAACAAATGCCTTCTGGCGGTAATCAGACCGATGTAAAGTCTAACATCAAATATATAACGGTTAACACAAAGTTGTAAAACAATAAAACAAGTCAATCGTCTCTCCTCTACCAACAGTGTCATAACCGATAAACATTGTACGTCACCAGTTCGGAACTCAACTTCCGGTCACGAACCCCTCTGATTTGAGAGTTCGCTCACAATTTCCAGAAAACTTTCAACAGTGATGACACATCTCCGGACATTCACGTACATTTTGCTCAAATTCCCACAATTAAAGCACGCATTTTGGATTGACCTAGCAATTCGCGTTGGCCTACATGTTTTTCAACAGCATGTCAACACGCTCTGCATTAGCTTTGACCAACATAGCCCATAACATATAGGCAATTGCAAGTCAAAGCACAAGCCGCAATCTTTGCGGGAATCCAAAGCAAATCTATAAACAAATTCCAGGATCCTACTTTCTTGACTTTTCCTAGATATAACCGGCTGTCAGAAGATAGAGAAAATTAATGGCAAATGTCTGACCTGTTCGTATTCTGTTCTCGCATTCCCGCAAAACCTCATGCATCCTGCCGCAAAACTGCGGATGAACCACGGCGAAATTTGTTTGCGGAACAGCCAGAAAATCTCAATCGTGAATCTGTGGGGAAATAGATGAAAAATTCCCCACACTATTCTGTCCTAATATTTCTTCATCTCTCTACCTATCTCCATCCAATCAGAAAAAGCTCTCCAATCAGGCTAAAATCTATTATTTTCTCCACTTAAAAAAATCGTGTATCTATTTCTCTCCACGAACCTATTTCGCAATACAATAAGGTCCTTAAAACAAAACGACCCCACAATCGAAAATCCACATTTATCAATCCATATTTGCATTTGCAATAAACTATCGTTACCATACTTTTTCTTCATGTAATCGATGTTTGGACAGGTCAATACTGCCTCCAGACCATTCATTTTTAGAATTACAATCCATAAACAATAACCAACGACGGAAAATAAAGACACAATTACCCCTTTTCTTTTCTAAAAACAATTAAATTCCGACGTCACAACTTTCAATGAAAATAACTGCACAATCATAAATTACAAATATTCAAACCCAAAAATAATTAAAATTTCGAAAAATAATTAAAATTTTGATTTTTTTAATTTGTATATAGAATAGACACCATTAGTTACTCATACTTCTTTTAACCTAAAAAAAACATAACTTGCAATTAAAACAAAAAATGAACACGCGTGTTTCAAACTTAAAACCTCTACTTTGAAATTTCACAGGCCCAATACCTCCTAAGCTTTTTTTTTTTCTTAAACACTCAGCTGATTATACTTTTCTCTCGGGACTTAGAATCACGTTTAGGCCGTAAATAAATAAGAACTGTTATGACCACCAAAGCCAATACAATTTCTCAAACTATCACTAACCCAACATATTCTAATCCTAGGGTCTCAAAAGACACATAACACGATATAACATGTGAATTTATCACCCTTTTGTGCGCTCGTCAGCTTTCCCCGCATGCTTTTTTACGACTTTCACGTAAAGGATAAGTTCTCCGGCCTTATCCGATTAATTTGTACGACTTGCACGTACAGGACAAAGCTCTCCTCCGGTCTCTGCCCTATTAATTTCGTACGACTTGCACGTACAGGACACCGCTCTCCTCCGGTCTCTGCCCTATTACTAACTATACCGAATTATTGACCATAGTCTAAACAACACACATTTAGACAACTCAAATCACACAGGCCAAAAAAGAATATTTACCGGTTCTTTCAGGATCCCGCGTCAGCAAAAGCGCAACCAGTCAAGCACCCCCTCGAATCGGTCCCGCTTTCTCTGAAAATTTTGGATAGAGGTAAAGGCGGCAAATGCCGGATTGATCAGATCACCTTTTCGAAGGGAGCCCTTGTCCGTGATACGCTGAGCAGACGAGGATCCCGGGTTTCGGCACCAAGTGTGGTGGCAAAATTCTAGTGGCACTGTGTAAATTTGAATAGTCAAGAGATGGCGGTTACAATAAATTTATTTTGCTTGTACAAATCATGAATTAACAAAGTACTTTGTGATCAGTCTAACGAAGGAGGTGCTAGCCACAGGTCGTTCGCCAGAGTGATACAGAACAACCCTAAAACCCTGCCTTATATAAACTTTAGATCAAACGGTTCTTCTGAACTCTGTGATTGGTCAGCACTGCTCAGTGACAGTTTGACTCCATATCAAGTTCCCACAGTTCTTAAATGTGGCATCTCTCCCCAAACCAGTAGATAGTAAAACCACAGGAGTTCACCAGTCAAATGGTCAACTGTCCTTTGTGTGGGCAACTTCAAACAAGTATTTGATTAACCCCACCCAATGCAACAGGAAGGGTCAGAGCAGCTTTATCAGTTAAACTGCTCCCTCAGATCACAATAACAATACAGTTGAATCCACATTGTCTCCAGACCAGCTGTCTCTTCCCCCCAGGTGTCATAAACTGCAAATGGCATCTCTACCAAATGGTGTTGATTCTTCTTAATCAACTTTAGACTTCCATTAAAACACATTCCTCATATATGAAACACACACATTATAACTGTATTCCAAAATTTCCATTACACGGCCCACATTGCTGCGGTCTCCCGGTCGTGTAGATTCACGCTCTACAACATCCGGAAGATCAGGAGATACCTGTCTGAGCACTCCACCCAGCTGCTAGTCCAAGCACTTGTCCTCTCCAAGTTGGACTATTGCAACTCGCTGCTCGCTGGTCTCCCAGCATGTGCAACCCGCCCTCTTCAGAGGATTCAGAACGCAGCGGCCCGCCTGGTCTACAATCTACCCAGACGCTCCCATGTTACCCCGCTCCTCATCTCTCTCCACTGGCTACCTATCATGGCCCGTATCAGATTCAAGACCCTGGTATTGACCTTCCGAGCAGTGAATGGGACTGCACCCGTCTACATCAAGTCTCTCCTGCAGCCCTACACCCCCACCCGTCACCTACGGTCTTCTTCAGACAACCGCCTGGTGGTCCCACCGCTCAAGACCGCCCGGTCCCAACACAAGCTCTTCTCCTGTCTGGCCCCCCAGTGGTGGAATCAACTCCCCACTTCCATCAGAGACACTGACTGTCTCTCCACCTTCAAGAAAAGGCTCAAGACGCACTTGTTCCGGGAGTACAACGGTACTTAGGAATGGTTCGCTTGACCCGATGTTAGTTTCCTCAAGGATCACAATGACTCTTGCTTAGAGACTTGTTGCTCTTGTGGTTAGTGGTAACTGACTTAAATTTTTGTACTCGCTGTGATATATTGTTTTATTATTGTTGCTTGCTTTTTTTCCACAGGTACACTTGCACTTATAGCAGTTCATGTTGTTTAATTGTAACTTGTTTAACTACATGCTCTTATGGTTCTTCCCTTTGGCACTTATTTTGGTTGTTCACAATGTGTGCTTCATGTTTTGGCTACTCGCAATGTTTTGTGGCTATCTCGTTGTTATGATCAGTGACCTATGCACTTTGTAAAGCTCTCTCTTGGAAGTCGCTTTGGATAAAAGCGTCTGCTAAATGAATAAATGTAAATGTAATGTAAATACGGATATTTAATTCGACGACCAGTCATTAAACCTAGCATTAGTTGGACAATGTGCAGCTAAATGGCAGGGAACTGCCGCGAAATCACTCAATGTAGTTAGTGGTTTTCATTCGAAATGAAAGCTGGCAGTAAATAATACACTCTAGAGTGAAAGATCCATATCTTTTTAATTTTTTGCGCTTAACTTTCCCAGCCAACATTTGAGATCAGTGTGTCCAGCTCATGTTTAGTTAAGCATGGCGAATACACCAACATTGCAGCCGGTAAGCATCATACTAAGCGTTCACAACTTTACATGTTTTTTATGTAACTAATGTCACTTTTTAAAATCAAAGTAATGCTGTAACTGACCTCTGAATCTTGTTATTACAGGACATTTTTGTTCAAGATTGTACGTCAAGGCTAATGACAAGACTGCAGCATGCCCTCAATGACAACCCGCTAGACCTTGACTACTTAAAGTCCTCAGTGCAGCAGGCCAAATCCTGCCAAATGGAATCAGTGAAGCCCTTGAACATCTCTATCATTTGCTTATGAGGCAAACTCATTCTTCACCCTCACCATCCGTGACATGGCAGATTACACCCAATGGACGTCTGATACTTGAAGTTTCAGAAGAACACATAAGAAGTCTGCTTGATCTTGGCCTTTCTGCTACCTGCATTGCAGAAGTAACTGGGGTGTCAAGAAGAACCATCTTTCGCCGGATGAGTGACTTCAACCTGTCAGTGAGAAGTCAGTATTCCACCATGACTGATGATGAACTAGACGGTAAAGTGAGGGCAATCAAGTCAAGACTCCCCCACACAGGTTACCGCCTTATGAAAGGGTGCCTGCAGTCAGAGGGCTACCATGTGCAGTGGGAGAGAGTGAAGGCTTCCATGCACCGTGTGGATACAGCTGGGATCTTGGACAGGTTGACAGGCATGGGCTGTGTTGTTCGTCGTGTATATTCAGTTTGTGGACCAAGACACTTACAGCACATAGACACAAACCATAAACTCATCAGGAATATCACATCAAACCTTGGCTTTGTTACTGATCAACCAGATATAACATATCTAAATAGTGACAATGCTTTACATTTTCGATTTAGATACAACATAGTGATCTTTGGTGGGATCGACGGGTTTTCACGCAAGGTACTGTAATTTGTCTATTTTCTTTGTCCATTTGCTCATTTGGGGCACAAGCTAGAGGTTAATGCATTGTCCTACTGACTGTTAACCATCATTTTGCATTCCTCACACACATGCTATCTTGACAATGTATTTGCAACTTATAGACTGCGCTAAGTGCATCATCTGTTCAAGAATGTATATCTAATTTTTTGGTCTGTTTCATCATTATCTATGCACCATTTCCTAATCTTTGATACATACTTTGATGAGTCAATGTTCTAAATTGGGATTTTTATTTCCCTACAGATCATGTACCTTAAAACAGCCACCAACAACCGTGCTGCCACTGCCTTTGACTTTTTCATGGAAGGTGTTATGATGTTTGGTTGGCCTTACAAGTAAAGTTTTTCTCACCTCTTAGTTTTGTAAATGGTTCAATTTATGATGAGTGATTGTCATAGTGTTTTCAATTATTAATACAGCATGTTTGAAATGTCCTTTACTATTGCAAAACAGATCATAGACTTTCTCTTTTAAGGGTGAGAGCTGATCAGGGTGTAGAGAATGTTGACATTGCTAGAGCAATGTTCACCACCCGAGGAACTGGACATGGAAGCTTCATATCTGGAAAGAGCGTCCATAACCAGAGGTAATACCAGCACACTCAACTCAGCCTTGTCTCAATGTGCCAGCTTTTTGTAACTTAACACATGTAGGTGTGAATCGTAAAGCCGGAGACACTGTGTTTGTCCCCACTAGAAAAGTTGTCTAACGCATACAAATTCAAATAGGATCATTAATCAAGGCTGCAGTAGACCAAGTGGGCCTTTGCAAGACAAGGGAATATGTTAAACACCTACACACATTAAGGCATATCAATTGACATTTATCCAATTGAGTTAAGAATCATTCTAAATACATTTTTAGATTACCCATTATCTACAGAAAGAAAATGTCCCAACATGATTAGATTCATGTTATGTTGTACAAACTGATTCTTCTATCATGGCCTTATTTTAAAGGATTGAACGCCTATGGAGGGACGTGTGGACTGCAGTGACCCATGTCTACTACGATGTCCTGCACAGCTTAGAGGATGAAGGACTCCTGGACCTTGCTGACAGTTTGCATCTGTTCTGTGTACACTTTGTCTTTGTACCTCGGCTGCAGCAGGACCTTGAACATTTTGCTAAAGGCTGGGATGACCACTCTCTGCGCACAGAGAGAGGCCGGACCCCAAACCAGCTTTGGCACTTGGGTCTCATGGAGAATCCAGTTATCGAGCCAGACGCTGCAGAGGTAATTCACTTAAAGGCCTAATTACAATAAGCCCTGTCAGCACACTGAAATAACAGACTGTTGGAAAAATTGAAGATGTCACAACTTTTATTCTGTATGAAATGATACTGTGCTTAGCATTCTTTGTCAGTAGATAAGAGAGACTCCCTAAACAAACTCTAGGCTTTTCTTATAACTTTGGGGAATGGGTGAGTATTTGTTAAGACTAGATGTTGGGGGTTTTCGTTGTTTTCAGGAGATACTGTGTGACAAGGACTAGGTGGAGACGCAAGGTCTGGTGACCATTTGCTTGACATCTGTGGAGGAGCTAGAGATCACAAGATCCTGTTGTTGTGATTGAATCAGGGTTGATGTCGTAAACACGCACACACGTAAACAAGCATGCACACACGCTCACCAGGTCTATGCAAGGGAGCCAATGAAAGAAGGGCCATGGGACATTTGCATGCCTGTGTATGAACCAATGACTGTTTAGCATGGTGTTGTTTAAATAGTTTAGCTAGCACAACATACTGACAGACAAACTTTGTATTGCGATCAGATTTTGTCTCCTTGCCGGCAAGCATTGAACCATTGTACTTTCTTTGAATCCGACAACTGCATTACTTGAGAAATTATCCTAACACAGATCCTGGAACCCATTCGATTGCTAAAGGGTTTTAAAATTGGAAGTATTTCTAATGATCTGTTCTCTATTTTAGGGAATGCAGATTGATGACATTGACTGGGATGCCACAGGATTTGAAGAAGATCCAGACAGTGGAGTTGTAGTCCCAGACATCAACTGCCCATTAGACCAGGCCGCCATTGCGGAGCTACGCATGGCTGTACAACCTACTGCACATTCAGTCAGTTTTGGCAGGGACATTTACCTAATGTGTGTCAGGCATGCGTCACATCTTGCTGGTAGAGTATAGTATCTTTGACATGGCAATCTGATAATTGAATGAATCCTGACAATGAAAAATATTCTGAGTGTTTAATTTGTGAATAAAACCTTGTACAAAAACGAAACGTTGAATGAAATGGTACATTTGTCTAGACCTAGACCTTCCTAATATATATATTGCAAATTGAACAAGCCTGGTGTATTCCTGGCCTTAGACGAGACCAAAACCTGTGTCACAGGTTGATATGCAGGACTCCAGTGACAAGCTGAACATGGCATAATTGTCATAGTTTCCAGGCAACTTCAGGGACTGGAAACAAGTGGAAGATCGAGGGTGCGAGCCATGGACCACCTCCATGTGGAGATCCTCTGTTGGGACCTCCCATCCTGTCCAAAACCGAAGCAGGGCCCTCAAAGACTTTTGTGACGCTGAGTAAGAAATCTAAATTCAATACATATTACAGGAAGCTTCCTGCCTTTTACTTTTGCCTGGTTGATGTGCAACTTTGAATGCTTAAAATCTCACAACTAAAAAAGAATATCTTTATGTGCTACACCTTTAAGCAAGCATAATAGGCAGATGTAACAAAAACCCGTCTCAATGAATTGGCGGAGGTATCCTGCTACAGTGCATCTAATTTCCAGAGAGTAGGGCTCATCCTCCTTCTCCTCCATTGGTTTCTCCACGGGCCAGATAATGCGATCAAGGATCGTCTGATGTAAAAAAAAAAAAAAAAAAAAAAAAAAAAAGCATGTTGAACCATTCCAAATGTTAGTCACTTTCATTGTACTCATCTGCACATGATTACACTAAAAGGTGCTAAGAGGAAAAGTTAAGGCAAGACAAATATCAATGTGAGACGCTAGTGTGGTCTGGTGACCATCCTCAAGTCTAGTACAGTAGGAACTAACTTCTGTGAAGAACTTGATATTAAATTGACAGCTCCGTGTCTTAAGATGTGTAATGTTTTTTGGATAGAAAGATAAATTCTGCCTCTGTTTAAATCTGACTAGATATGTAGAGTACCGCATGTTGTAGAAGGCGGTGGAACAGCCAGTGGCGGGTCTCCTCTGTGAGGAACTGTCTCCCTATCTCCCAGCTCTCCGCCAACTGCTTTACAGCGCTCTGTTCTTCCTCGCTTAGATCTGCTTGACCCTCCAGCTTCAAACAAGTCACTTAATTAAAGCTCAATGTGTAGTTTAAATGTGCTCTTTATGCATAGGATGAATACACCATAACATTATGACCATTGTCATGTGACGTGAATAACACTGATAATTTCATTGTCATAGACCCTGTCAGTGGGTGAGATATATTGGTCCGATCCAACAGACGGAATCTTATCGTTTAAAAAATCAGTTAACCTGGACCATAAAATAACAAAACAATGTTTGTTATTACTGTTATACATACAGATGCAATAATAACAAGAGCACGCACACCACGGCTGGACATAGTCCGGCCAGCACAGGGCCTCCATGAAGGAAGGAATGTCCCAGAATCCTCCCAGCCATGAGGAAGAGGTCACTATCCAGAAGAAGTTGAGAAGCACAGGGCACTAAGTGGTCCTGCTGCCCTTCAAAAAGTATGGTTACATCTCCGTTACCTGAGTAAAAAAGTAATGGAGATACGGGAGATAAAAACAGCATTAAGCACTTATCATAAAAGGACTTGCCAGATGACAAAAACTTTGATTATTGGGCCACATACCATAGTTCACATGGAAGCCAGTTTAAAGAGTCTGAACAGTTAGGTTTAGGACATGACGGTTCACATCTTCACCAATGGCAGCATCCCCTGTGAGTTAGGTAGATTATGATAGAAATAAATAGATAGATATAAGTGAGGGTCATAATGTTGTATTTAAATCAATCTATATTACATGATGTCTGGTTCTGGCCAAATGCTAGCCCCCTCAGATCCCTTTCATGATAAAGTAAATATCTTTTCACTTAAATAATACTGTTAAAGCTATGAAAATGTATGGTGTAAAGAGAGCTATTGTTGACATATGAAAAGTTGACCCATCAAATTCAATGAAAGTGTTAAAAAAGAAAGTGCTGTAGATTCCCAATTTCATATTGATATTGCAATAAATGGTTTGAATATATGAGCTACAAAAGTCCAAATGCTTTGTGTATGTATACACACGATAATGGGAGGATGACAATTTGCGAATAGGTCTGTTTCAAAAGTGACATCCTACCTTCAAGCCAGCACCGAAGAGGTCTAGCCCAGTTTGTGGTGTTGGCCTTGTAAAAGCAGATTATGGTCCTCTCTCTGTCCTCAACACACGGCTAAACTTGAGCGGTTCCCTGTCAACCTCCTTTGCCAATAAACTCCTTTTGAAAAGCACTGCTGCTCGTTGGGGGCACTCAGTGAGCATCCAGTCTTAAATGTAGCCAAAAAGTGTACTTATGATATTTTTTTTAACTGGGAGGAATTCAGCACCATCAGAATCAGAATCAGAATGGGATTTATTCGCCATGAAAGTTTGCACAGACAAGGAATTTGCTTTGGCAGGAAGGTGCATACAATAAACATATACCTAAAATTTAAATATGTGGACTATCTATACTAAGGGTACATAAACTAGCAGTACTAAGTGGGATTAGAATAGAATTAAATATACAATAAAATAAAATATAAGTTGCCGTAAATTACAATATAAAAATACAAAAATACAAATATTACAAAAAATACAAATGTACAAGATACCATTTTGTAATGCAGGCAAAGAGCAGTGTGTTTTAAGCAAGAAGTCATTAGAGTCAGTGTGGTCCCTTGGCCTTGTTGAAGAGGCCAACAGCGGAAGGGAAGAAACTGTTTTTGTGGCGTGAGGTATTGGTCCTGATGGACCGCAGCCTTCTGCCGGAGGGGAGTGACTGAAACAGGGAGTGTCCAGGGTGGGAGGAGTCGGCCACAATCTTCCTCGCTCGCCTCAGGGTCCTCGAGGTGTGCAGGTCCTCGAGGGTAGGCAGATTGCAGCCAATCACCTTCTCAGCAGTGCGGATGATACGCTGCAGTCTGCTCTTGTCCTTGGCAGTGGCAGCAGCGTACCAGACGGTGATGGAGGAGGTGAGGATGGACTCAATGATGGCTGAGTAGAAGTGCACCATCATTGTCTTTGGCAGGTTGAACTTCTTCAGCTGCCGAAGGAAGTACATCCTCTGTTGTGCTTTCTTGATGAGGGAGCTGATGTTCAGTTCCCACTTGAGGTCCTGGGAGAGGATAGTGCCCAGGAAGCGGAAGGACTCCACAGTGTTGACTGGGGAGTCACACAGGGTGATGGGGGTGAGTGGGGCTGTGTTCCTCCTGAAGTCCACAACCATCTCCACTGTCTTAAGAGCATTGAGCTCTAAGTTGTTCTGGCTGCACCAGGTCACCAGGTTGGCCGCTTCCCACCTATAATCAGACTCGTCTCCACCAGAGATGAGCCAAATAAGGGTGGTGTCGTCCGCAAACTTCAGGAGTTTGACGGACGGATGACTGGAGGTGCAACTGTTGGTGTACAGGGAGAAGAGCAGAGGAGAAAGGACGCAGCCCTGAGGTGATCCGGTGCTGATGGACCGGGAGTCAGAGACTTGTGTTCCCAGCTTAACGCACTGCTTCCTGTCAGACAGGAAGTCTGTGATCCACCTGCAGGTGGAATCAGGCACGTTCAGCTGGGAGAGCTTGTCCTGAAGCAGGGCGGGGATGATGGTATTGAAGGCAGAGCTGAAGTCCACAAACAGGATCCTGGCATAGGATGCTGGGGAGTCCAGGTGCTGTAGGGTGAAGTGGAGGGCCATGTTAACTGCATCTTCCACAGACCTGTTGGCTCTGTAGGCAAACTGCAGGGGGTCCAGTAGAGGGTCAGTGATGGATTTAAGGTGTGCCAGCACCAGGCGCTCGAAAGACTTCATTACCACAGAGGTCAGGGCGATGGGTCTGTAGTCATTATGTCCTGTTGGCCTTGGCTTTTTGGGCACAGGGATGATGGTGGAGGACTTGAGACAGGCTGGCACATGGCATGTCTCAAGGGAGGTGTTAAAGATGTAGGTAAACACCGGAGACAGCTGGTCAGCGCAGTGCTTGAGGGTGGCTGGAGAGACAGAGTCCGGCCCAGCTGCTTTGCAGGGATTCTGCCTCTTGAAAAGTCTGTTAACTTCACCCTCCTGAATGGAGAGAGTCGTCACTGTAGAGGGGGGGAGGTGGGAGGCCTCCTGGGTGGGAAGGGGTAGTTCAGGACTGTCCAATTGTCTTTCAAATCTGCAGTAGAACTCATTCAGGTCGTTGGCCAGGCGGGAGTCGTTAGTGGAGTGGGGGGCTCTGGGCTTGTAGTTGGTAATCTGCCTGAGCCCTCTCCAGACAGAAGCAGAGTCGTTTGCAGAGAATTGGTGTTTTAGTCTCTCTGAGTACAGTCGTCTAGCCTCCCTCACCGCCTTGCTAAACCTGTTCTTCGACTCCTTGAAACTGTCTTTGTCCCCACTCCTAAACGCGGCCTCTTTCCCTGACCTCAACCTTCTGAGTTTAGCTGTAAACCAGGGTTTGTCGTTGTTGTAGCTTACCCTGGTGCGTGTTGGTATACAGCAGTCCTCACAGAAGCTGATGTATGATGTCACAGCCTCTGTGAGCTCATCCAGACTATTGGTAGCAGTCATGAACATGTCCCAGTCAGTGCAGTCCAAGCACGCCCGCAGATCCTCCATAGCTTCACTGGTCCACTGTTTTGATGTCCTCACAGCAGGCTTACAGCGCTTTAGCTTCTGCCTGTATGCAGGAATCAGGTGGACCATGGCGTGGTCAGAGTGACCCAGTGCTGCTCGGGGGACCGCATGGTATGCTTTGCTGATTGTAGAGTAGCAGTGATCCAAGGTGTTTCCTTCTCTGGTAGGGCATTTGATGAATTGTCTATATTTTGGGAGTTCTTGAGTGAGATTGCCTTTGTTAAAGTCGCCTAGCACAATAACCAAGGAATCCGTATTTTCATGCTCCACACTCAGTATCTGGCTGGCGAGCACACGTTGAGCCTCGTTGACGCTAGCCTGCGGAGGCATGTAGACGCCAACCAGAATGAATGATGCAAACTCTCGTGGCGAGTAAAAAGATCTACAGTTAATAAAAAATGATTCCAGATCAGGAGAACAGTGCTGCAGAATCACTGTCACATCTTCACACCAGCCACTGTTAATGTAAAAACAAATACCACCGCCTTTCGTTTTGCCAGAGAGCACAGGGTCACGATCCGCTCTCAGCAGTTTGAAACCTGCTAGCTGTAGCGCAGAGTCTGGGATCAGTTCACTCAGCCATGTCTCCGTAAAGCACAAAACGGAAGATGAATGAAAGTCTCTGTTTTTCCACACCAGTAGCTGAAGTTCATCCAGTTTGTTGCTCAGTGAACGCAAGTTGGAGAGAAATATCCCCGGTAACGCTGTGCGTGCCCCACGCCGACGGAGTCGCACCAGAGCACCGGCTCGTTTGCCTCTCCTACGGCGCTTCGCTGCTAGGACAAAGCCGAGGGTGGCTTTGACTATAATTCCCACTAATTCTGCCGCTGGAAGCAGAGAAGTGGGAAATAAATCCACAGGAGTTGTAGTCCTGATGTTTAGAAGTACTTCTCTAGTTAGAGAACCCCGGAAATCTTGGCAGAACACTGAATTAACAGACAAAACAAGACAAAAAAGAGCGCACCTAACGACCGAGGCAGCCATCATCGGCGCCATCTTGGATTGAGTTAATTATACAAGACATCTAAAAGTATACCTACAAAGAACATCTATCCTAAGACTTGTTGACGCAAGAAATGGGTTAACATCAAGTATCACTGCAATCACAATCTTTTAAATAGGTAGTACGAGTTTGAGATGGCAATATGCTTACCCGGTGTTGGTTCAGTAATAGACCTGCCAGGCCCAAATGCAACCTCTTCACTGGGACCTCCCGCTTCAGCTCCTCCTCTCTGGACCGTACTGGGACCTCCCGCTTCAGCTCCTCCTCTCTGGACCGTACTGGGACCTCCTGCTTCAGCTTCTCCTCTCTGGACCGTACTGGGACCTCCTGCTTCAGCTCCTCCTCTCTGGACCGTACTGGGACCTCCTGCTTCAGCTCCTCCTCTCTGGACCGTACTGGGACCTCCTGCTTCAGCTTCTCCTCTCTGGACCGTACTGGGACCTCCTGCTTCAGCTCCTCCTCTCTGGACCGTACTGGGACCTCCTGCTTCAGCTCTCTGCTCTCTATCTCCTCCTGCCACAGTTCCTCTTAATATACCGCCTTCCGGAGATGCAGAAGGATCTTCTTTGTCATCCGCATCAATGATCAGACTTGCATAAAACAATTTGCAGTCACAATCAAGACAGATCAAATAACAGAAAGATTTCAGATTTTATGTAAGGTTATACTTACATGTCACCACCGGAGCTGGCATGGAGCTCTATGAAGGCTTTTAAGAATTATTTTCCACATGTTGGACATCTCTCCTAAAAGAATATGTAAAATGCTTATGAAAATATTTATATGTCAAATATTTATTATCACACTAGTAAATATTGTATGCCAAGATACTTCGGACAAAAAAGCTTTTGCTTACATTTTCCACATTCCATGCCGGTGTAGCCTCTTCAGTTACCTCCTCTTCAGTTACCTCCTTAATGTAGTCTACCTCAATGATCTCTTCCATGCACTGTTCAATATGCATAGGCAGGAATGGAAGAGGCATGGTCTTGCCACATGTGTTGCAAATTGATTTAGGCATTCTTGAAAATTCTGGTGATGTGTGTGGCAGTGGAGATGTGTCCAGAATGTTTTGTAAAGGTACTATGTAAAGAATGTTCTTTCCGTTCGTGGTTGCAGCTTTCAGCATGGTGGCATTATACCCTTCTGTTTCCGGCGGTATCACGGACAGCTTTCTCTGTCCACTACCACCTTAATTTGGAAAAAAATATGAATATTCTATCAAAGAGAGAATTCATGATGAATTGTAACAGCATTAGGTATAATATCCATCACTGCACTGTCATCGGACCCTCCTAACAATGACTTTCTTGGCCTACAAATCATTACATTTTACCTGCCGCTTTATAGAACAGCCATCCCCCCGATAACAGCTTTAGTTTCGGATAGGTGTCTTCAAGAAGGCCGACAATCTGAACACATTCAATCAAAAATAAATATTTTGACTATGATGGCAAACCATCACATTTTCACAAAGT
Organism: Osmerus eperlanus; assembly: GCF_963692335.1. NCBI lineage: Eukaryota > Metazoa > Chordata > Actinopteri > Osmeriformes > Osmeridae > Osmerus > Osmerus eperlanus. The sequence goes on from NC_085041.1 coordinate 10,099,876, forward strand.
CTCCACATCACATTAACAGTTAATACCGGTAACCATCACATCCCTACACACAACATTCTACAACGATATTCAACATACCAAAAGATACATTTTACAATACCTCTTCATATTCAGCTCTCTCCGACATATTAATGGTCCTTCTCCCAAGGCCTGCCTCAAGGAGTTGGGTCTCCTGTTTTGGTTTTGGAGTCTTGTCCGTGACCTCCGCCATCAGTATGAACTGCAACCTGATGTATTTCACTGGTTGAATCTTATTTGATGGCGGAGGCCTCCTTCCAGGCACCCCCTTCCTCCGCTTTCCGTAGTATGGAAAGGATCTGAGTAAAGATTCAAGCAATTTCAAGAATTGATAACAGTTTACATGGAGACAACATATGAAGATAAACAATGCTGTTCAATCTGTTATAACCTCTCCATCTCCTCCTGTACTGATGGATGGCCACGGCCACCAGCTGGGACTAGGTGGTGAGTAGGTGGCGGCTGGTGTACTAGATGCATGCTTGGGCTCGCACCACGGCCACCAGCTGGGACTAGGTGGTGAGTAGGTGGCGGCTGGTGTACTAGATGCAGGCTTGGGCTCGCACCACGGCCACCACTAAATGCAGGGCCAGGAAGTGATTGGGAGGGGGTGTCCACCAGGGATGCGGTTGGGCTGCTGGTATGTCTGGCCAGCAGAGAGAACAGGTTTTGAGCCGCATCCTTGATTTGGTTCTGTAGCTCGCCCTGAAAAAGATAATTATGTTGATGTGGCTGACGTTAACACTAGTAGAGTTTATTCATTAAAACATTAGTTAAGCTATATAACAACACTTAACTAACATTCAGCTGGGCCACTAGTTAGCTAACCAAAAGATTGGTAATAGTTCAATGACACCATGGCAATGGTGGTTATGTAAGCTGTGAACGCTTAGTATGATGCTTACCGGCTGCAATGCTGGTGTATTCGCCATGCTTAACTAAACATGAGCTGGACACACTGATCTTAAATGTTGGCTGGGAAAGTTAAGCGCAAAAAAATTAAAAAGATATGGATCTTTCACTCTAGAGTGTATTATTTACTGCCAGCTTTCATTTCGAATGAAAACCACTAACTACATTGAGTGATTTCGCGGCAGTTCCCTGCCATTTAGCTGCACATTGTCCAACTAATGCTAGGTTTAATGACTGGTCGTCTAATTAAATATCCGTATACATATTTACATTAAAAAACTATTCAACTTACTACGACTCTTATCCATATACTGGATACCTTATACTGTTAAGAGTGTGCTAACCGAATAATCTTTAAATGTTGCATTAAAGATACATGCCCATGGATATTTTGAACTACTTACCAAATGACTCACCATTGAAATCATCAGCATTCTAGTTTTGTTCTTATTCGCTGACGTTCTTTGTGTGATAGACAGACGAAAATGTCCAATGATATTAGACACAGAAATGGCTATATTTGATTGGCTTAGATGGTTTTGGGAGCAGTGTTCTCGCCTTCTTCTACGGAGACACAAAACCTTTTTTTACAAGTACACAAATCTTTTTCTACGGAGACACAAAACTTTTTTTTACAAGTACACAAATCTTTTTCTTCTACGGAGACACAAAACCTTTTTTTACAAGTACACAAATCTTTTTCTACGGAGACACAAAACTTTTTTTTACAAGTACACAAATCTTTTTCTTCTACGGAGACACAACTTTTTTTTACAAGTACACAAATCTTTTTCTACGGAGACACAAAACTTTTTTTTACAAGTACACAAATATTTTTCTTCTACGGAGACACAACTTTTTTTTACAAGTACACAAATCTTTTTCTTCTACGGAGACACAAAACTTTTTTTTACAAGTACACAAATCTTTTTCTTCTACGGAGACACAAAACTTTTTTTTACAAGTACACAAATCTTTTTCTTCTACGGAGACACAAAACTTTTTTTTACAAGTACACAAATCTTTTTCTTCTACGGAGACACAAAACTTTTTTTTACAAGTACACAAATCTTTTTCTTCTACGGAGACACAAAACTTTTTTTTACAAGTACACAAATCTTTTTCTACGGAGACACAAAACTTTTTTTTACAAGTACACAAATCTTTTTTGCAAGTTACAAATCTTTTTTGCAAGTACACAAATCTTGCCTTCTTCTACGGAGACACAAAACTTTTTTTTTCAAGTACACAAATCATTTTCTACAGAGACACAAATCTTTTTTGCAAGTTACAAATCGTTTTTACAGAGCTCGCTCTCCTGGCACTAATTTCACGCCATAAAATTGTAGGGTGCGCTTGCTTGCGTCGTTTGCACAGGGGTCCATTTTGTAATGACATTTTTACAACTGACATTTCTGTATATTTTATATAAAAATGCATACTTATTATTTATAAAGATTACATAGATTTAAAAGCATCTTTTTTTTGCTGCTCATTTACAACTCAAAATACGAGTGAAGTGTAGAATGAAATAGATGTCTTCTCATTTCCCCTGCAAGAGGCAGCCTCATAGTTGAATCAAAACGAATACATTTGGCAGACCGGTGTAAAAATTGACCTAATCTCTATGACTTAAATGTCGTTTTAAGTTTTTCGCTTCTCGTGATATTTTCAGGCATTTAGCCTACTCATATTGCATTCATTCATTAATAAAGAACCCCCTTTGAATATTATTCTACAACGTTACCAGCAGTCGAAGATTAAATCAAACAGTACCATATACTAACTGAAAATATGCCCCCAAAAACGTAAATAAGCTTGACATTTATTTTGTGGAAAATCATTCATAAAAAGCCCGGTAGCGATCATTGATCAAAATGCGATATAGCCCTCCCAGCTAACACAGTTACGTTGCCCTTACGTTGTCACAACGTCATTCGATGACCAAACATACGTGGGAAGTGAAAGACGCCATGAGGTAACGGTAGCGTCACAAAATCACGTTGCCAGTCCATAACCGCGACGTCGTGGCAACGTTATTTTCCGACGTTGCCAGTCTGTAACTGCGACCTCCTAGCAACGTTGTTTTGTGACGTTGCCAGTCCGTAACCGCGACCTCCTAGCAACGTAATTTTGTGACGTTGCCAGTCCGTAACTGCAACGTTAATTAAGTAACCTATATTTTTCAATTCTACTGCTTATATTGGGGCAGTTCGTATGCAGACCTCATTTGCCCAAAATGCTACTTGTTCTTGTATAATAGGCTACATGGTAGCCAACTTCAGGAGGACTATGTTTGTGTGATGTGTAGCCTAACTCAAGCTAATCATAAACAAGGCAGCATTTCCATGTAACATTCAGTCATTTTATTTCAAACAAAGTGCCAAACAGTGAAATAAAATCTTCTGCCAGTCCCCGCTACAGGTCCTGTCTGTTGGCCCTGACAATGAAGCACAAAATAAGTTAGTGTTCTATCAACATAATTGCACGTGTAAAAAGGGGCTATACAAGTCATTAAAAAAATCACATCAAAAATAATATACATCATAAAAAAAATATATTATGTGATTCTAGATTTTTGTCACATAGCCATGTGAAAGGTTGGATATGGAAGCTGCAATCATGATTCATTCACCTGGCTTGTTTTGAATGGGCTGCCGGGGTGTGTTTGAGTGTCTCCACTATGAGGAGCTCCACAGCCTTCTCTCGCAGTCCCGTCTTCCACTTCATCACAGCGTCTGCAATTAAAAGTCATGAACTTCAGCACCAATTTGAACGTTGAACGCTGCGTATAAGCCATAATTCATGACATCTCCAAACACCTACCACTCTCTTTCGGAACTCCAGCACCTTAAGGCGCTCCTCAAGGTCTTGGAGTTCAGCCTGTGTTTGGGCCACCTGTAGGTCGATCACTGGCACCTCTTCAGTGTGTCTGCCCTGTAGTCGCCTGAATAGGAGAGCCTCTCGCTGGTTCTCCTCTAATGTCTCCATCTTCCGGAGCATAACCTGTAATGTGTCTGTCATTAAGGACAAGTAAAACAAGTTTACAAGAGTTAGCATGATTGGCATACACTGTGGTTCTTCTAGATTAGCTGTAACATTGATGTAAATAACAAATGTTACCTTGAATTGTTGTATACAAAGCATTAGTATTACAACATTTGTTTTGTTTCTTAAGTATGCCTTACAATGAGTTGGCAATGCTATTGAGAAGCTTTGAGTATTTTTTTGAGTGTCTTATATTTGCACTTGCCTGGTTGCCAGCTGTTTTCCTGGGCCCCCAATGGGTTCACCTCCACCAGACCAGAGTTGACATCTAGGGGTATGGCATCTGGTGATGCAAAAGTTTTAAGTCATGCAAATGCTTCAAAACATAGCCTTTAAGGTTGCCATGGCTCATAAACGGTCATTCATTACTTTACCATCATTTCCCAGGGACACAGTCAGGGTTTTTCCTGGGTCAAAATGGGTCTTCGGTGCTCCAAAAAAAAATGTATATATATATTCTTTGTTTTCTTATTTTTTCTAATCAATGTATTTATTCCCAGGTATTTTGCATCTCCCCCCCCCCCCACCGCCGAAACTAAACCTATATTTCGGAACAGGTTAATGTAATAGTCTAGCCTAATAGCTAATGTAATACTGCACATATTTTCGTCCTATTTCCCCTAAAGCAATAAAGTTAGACACCTTACACTCATAAAGTATGTTCTAAATGGCATAAATGCTGCCAATTAATAATTGACGTAACAACTTATTGTAAATTGTCAGTAGCCTGCCCTAGCCTATCGATTAAGGTAGGCCACTCTGAAGCATGTACACTGCCTGCTTCATTTGATCTTGATAGGCTAAGCATTCTGTAGCAAATAATAACAATAAATCCACTTTTTATTAATCAAAACTACTTCAGCATAATAATGCACCTAAAATACAAACCTGAGCAAGGGCAGCAATCGCTATCGAATCAGACAATTTAGCTATCAGGCGAAGAATACAAACAACGAAAATCACCAGTTAACTTGGTTTAAATTTGTAAGAACTACTTATACAGAGACTTATACAATAACAGGCTTAAATGAACTGACAACATAAGTTATACGACTTACAGTTCTCAAGGACGCACACACGCAATCTCAACTGCGGTGTGAAGCGGGTGTCCGTGCAATTCTCCGACATGCACTCTAACAATCACTGCTGATAGACAGCCTAAAATGTTGTACAGCCTGATTTCTGATACCGTGGCGGCAGAAATGTAGCCATTGAGGAAACACTGCACTATATATTATCATTCCAGGTTAAGAATACCAATGGAGGCTGCGTTGGAAATCGTAAATCAAACTTTTGTCAGCATTTTGAGTGGAAATTTCATTTGCATTTGTACAGGTGTATTCGTGCACGTCGGGCTGGCCCTCGCAGCGGAACGACTCTGTCTGTCCATTCGTGCACCTCACAGTTGGGTATTGATCAGACAAGACACGCTTATCAACTTGATTACTATTGATCAAAACAGAACGAGGGTTCGGCTGTTGCCTAATTGACACATACTATTGAGAACATATTGGCTGAGCTGACATGCATTGCACGCGTGATGAACACAGCTTTTTTCTTTTCTTCATCGCAGACTTTTTTTTTGCCTTTGGCGCTTGGGATTTGTCATTGGCGCTCGGGAAAACGGCTTTGGCGCGCGCCAACATTTTCTCTATGCAGGAAAAACCCTGCACAGTGCTAGGCCGTGTGACGGTGGTAGGATAATCTGTACAGAAATGAAAGTTTTAGCATATTGATATTAAAGGCGTAGCATTGCACATATGTGATCGTTCGAAAGCAGGGCCCCACAGCGTAGCGTCGCACATGTGTGATTCTGAACATTCCAACCGACTATTTTCCGATAGACAAAAACTATATGACAAACGCTATAGTATGGCTTCAAAATTTACAATTGTCACGTCTGTGCATGTCCGCCGTTCCTCCAGAGGGCGACGCATATCTCACCTTTCACCTGTCACTGACTTCCTATTTACATTTACATTTATTCATTTAGCAGACGCTCTTATCCAGAGCGACTTACAGTAAGTACAAGGACATTCTCCCCGAGGCAAGTAGGGTGAAGTGCCTTGCCCAAGGACACACAACGTCATTTGACACAGCCGGGAATCGAACCAACAACCTTCAGATTACTAGCCCGATTATTCCCTAACCACTCAGCCACCTGATTCCCTATTTAAGGACAGGAAGGCCCTCCCCTTTCACTCCGTCATGGATTCTCGTGAGTCTCGTGGATTATATCATGGACTACACTGATGTCATGGACTATACTGACTGCTCCGCTCTGTGCAGCTCACAGTAGCCAGAGACAACCTTTCCTTTGTTTTTTTTTTGTTTCCTGTGTGGATTACCCTTTGTTGATTATATTGCCTGCTCTGTTCCGAGGAGAACTCAGGATCAATAAACTTGTTGAACATTTCACCTGCATTCTGCGCTTGTGCTTCAGACCTAGCCTGATAGCATGACAGAGTCCAACCAAGGCACAGGAGAAATGCAGGAGATACACGATGCCATAACTCAGCTGGGGGTTCTGATAAATGCCCATGAGCCCCGACTGAGTCGTGTGGAACAAGCAGTGCAGCAGCTGACCACGACTGTTCAGCAACTATGTGCACAGCCTCCGCCGGCACCGCCAGCTACACATTCCAGCACTCCGGTTGCTCCATTTGTTCCTCCCGCCTCTCTCAAGGTCGCTCTCACAGCCCCACAACCGTTCTCGGGGGAACCCAACGCCTGTCGAGGCTTTGTGCTACAATGCTCTCAGGTATTCCTCCACCAAGCACACCTCTTCCCCACCGAAATGGCGAAGGTAGGCTACTTTATCTCCCGTCTCTCGGGACCAGCCCTGGATTGGGCAACCGCCGTCTCAGAGCGCCAGCTGCCGGAGGTCAGGGATAGCCAGGCGTTCCTTAAGCGCCTAAGCCTGATATTCGACACAGAGCAGACCCAGGATCAGGCGGCGCAACGGATCCTCACCATCACCCAGGGCCACCGCTCTGTCGCCCAATATTCCGCACGGTGGCGGTCTGGAGTGGCTGGGAAGGTCAAGCTTTGCGATCCGCCTTCTACCGAGGTTTGCAGGGGTCCGTGAAGGATGAACTGGTCAACCGGGACTGGGGGCAGACGCTGGACGAGCTGATCAGCCTAGCGATCCATCTTGATGCTCGCATCCAAGAACGACGCCTGGAACGTCGGGAGACCCGAGCACCAACGACGGCCTGCCTGCCACGGCCTACTATGTCCGTTTCGACACCGACAACGACCCAGCCATCTGCAGAGCTTATGGAACTCGGCCGTTTACGCTTGACCCGCGAGGAACGCAGCTGCCGCCTCCAGAGAGGTCTTTGTATGTACTGTGGATCTTCAGGTCACCCACGGCAGCAGTGCCCAGACCTGCAGGGAAAAGACGACACTCGTCAGGGGGGCCAGGGCCCCTGGTGAGTGGAAGTGCAGAGACTCCTGGGGTCGCCAACCGCCTTTCCATCCCCATTCGCCTTGGTTCCACAGGCGAGTACTCCCCTATAGTCTCCCTTTCTGCGTTAGTGGACTCCGGCGCTGCGGTTAATAACCCTAACCCTAACCCTAATGGCGAAACAGCTGGGAATTCCGACCACCCCAGTGGCCATTCCACAGCCAGTCCAGGCCTTGGATGGTCGCCCTTTAGGTTCTGGGCGGCTGGACCGGATAACGGCTCCTCTAATCATGTCCACTCAGGATGGCCACCAAGAAACCATCCACTTTTGGCTCACCACCACTCAGAAGGACCCCGCGGTGCTAGGCTATCCCTGGCTAGCGGCCCACGAATCCCAGTTTTCTTGGACGACCGGTTCTCTGCTCCACTGGGGAACCACCTGTACCACGGCGGGCCATCTTCCAACTCACACCTGCAGTAGACTCCAGACCCGCATCCGCAACCACCGTATCTTCTGTCCAATCGACGGGGGCCCCGTCGACCATTAATATCTTGGCTCCTCCAACTAAGACTGATCTTGCCCAAGTCCCGAGCTTCTACCACGACCTAGAGGAGGTATTCAGTAAACAAAGGGCAACCACTCTCCCCCCTCATCGACCGTATGACTGCGCGGTCGACCTCTTGCCTGGAACCGCTCCCCCTAGAGGGCGTCTCTACCCTCTTTCTGTCCCGGAGACCCAGGCAATGAATGACTACATCCAAGAGGCGCTGCGCCTTGGGCTGATTCGCCGTTCTTCGTCTCCGGCTGCTGCGCCCTTCTTTTTCGTTAGCAAGAAGGACGGTGGTCTATGACCGTGCATTGACTATCGTGAGCTCAATAACATCACAAGAAAGAATAAGTACCCACTGCCCCTCATGTCTACCGCCTTTGAGCGCCTCCAGGGTGCCACAGTGTTCACTAAGTTGGATCTCAGGAACGCCTATCACCTCGTACGCATTCGACCCGGTGATGAATGGAAGACCGCCTTCATTACCCCCAGCGGTCACTACGAATACCTGGTAATGCCATTCGGTTTATCAAACAGTTTATCGGTTTTTCAGGCCCTAATCAATGACGTCCTACGAGAATTCTTGGAGATCTGTGTGTTTGTGTACTTGGACGACATTCTGATTCTGAAGTCCCTTAAAGACCACGTGGGCCACGTCTGAGCTGTCCTGAAAGCCCTCCTACACAATAGTTTGTTTTGCAAGGTGGAGAAATGTGAATTCCACTCCTCCTCCACAACCTTCTTGGGATTCGTCGTCAGCCCTCAGGGTCTTTCCATGAACCCCGAAAAGGTCCAGGTCATCAAGGATTGGCCTATGCCCACCACCGTAAAGAAGGTCCAGAGCTTTCTGGGGTTCGCCAATTTTTACCGGCGTTTCATCCGAAATTACAGCACCCTGGCATCCCCCATCATATCACTGCTTCGAGAGGGTCCCCGTCGGCTGGTTTGGACCGAGGCCGCTCAGAAGACTTTCGAGGATCTCAAACGGAGGTTCTGTTCGGCGCCCATCCTCACTCTCCTGGACCCGTCCAAGCCCTTTGTGGTGGAGGTGGATGCATCAGACTCAGGAGTGGGAGGCGTACTCTCCCAGCGGGCAGTGGAGGACGGCAAGCTCCATCCTTGTGCCTTCTTTTCCAGAGCCCTCTCCCCTGCAGAGCGTAATTATGACGTGGGCAACCGGGAACTACTGGCCATCAAGTTAGCTGTAGAGGAATGGCGGCACTGGTTAGAGGGTGCAGCTGACCCCTTTCTCATCTACACAGACCACAAAAACCTGGAGTATATCAGGCAGTCGAAGCGACTCAACCCCCGGCAGGCTCGCTGGGCTCTGTTTTTCAGTCGCTTCAACTTTGTGGTGACTTACCATCCCGGCTCCAAAAACGGTAAAGCCGACGCCCTCTCACACCTCCACACGTCTGAGGCAGAGCCAGTAGCTCTGGAACCCATCATACCACCTTCAAGGGTCGTGGCCTCCGTACGCTGCCTCCTGGAGGAAGAGGTTCGTCAGGCACAAGTCACAACCCCGGCTCCTACAGAGACTCCTCAGGGTTTGCTGTTTGTGCCCCCGTCTTGTCGAACCAAGACCTTGGAATGGGCACACTACTCACGGTTGGCCGGCCATCCAGGAATCCGACGCACCCTGGAGCTGCTCCGGAGACGGTTCTGGTGGCCAAGGATCCGTCAGGATGCGGCGGAGTATGTGGCAGCCTGCACCGTGTCCATGGCTGCAAAGCCAGACAACCGTAAACCAGCTGGACTCCTGCAGCCCCTCCCGATTCCTCGCCGCCCCTGGACTTCATCACAGGGCTTCCTCCGTCACAGGGGAACACCGCCATTCTTGTGGTCGTAGATCGCTTCTCCAAGGCCGCTCGTTTCATCGCCTTGGCTGGACTCCCCACAGCCAAACAGACTGCAGAAGTCCTGGTGAGAGAGATTGTGCGCTATCACGGACCCCCTGAGGATCTGGTCAGCGACCGGGGGCCTCAGTTCGTGGCCCGTTTCTGGAAGGCCTTCTGGAGTCATCTGGGGGCCTCGCCTCTCCTCGGGGCACCACCCCCAGTCCAATGGACAAACGGAGTGAGTTAACCAGGGTCTAGAGATATATCTCCGGTGCTACACCTCCAAAGACCCTGCCAAGTGGAGCCAGAACCTTCTGTGGGCCGAGATTGCCCACAATCAGCAATGGAGCGCAGCCACAGGGACCTCGCCCTTTGAAATCATGTGGGGATACCCTCCACACTTGTTCCCTTCCTCTCTGGAGACGGGAACCGTCCCCGCAGCTCGCAGTTCCGTGGCCCTCCTTCGCACCCGCTGGCAGCAGGCTCGTCGGGCGTTACTTCAATCACAGAAGCAGATGAGACAACAGCCAGACTGGCGGCGACGACCAGGTTCAACACTCCGGACAGGCCAGCAAGTCTGGCTGTCCACCAAGGGCCTGGCTCTGAAAGGGGAGACCCGGAAACTAGCCCTGCGTTATGTGGGTCCATTCAGGATCCTCCGGAGGATTTCTCGGACAGCCTTCCATCTGGAATTGCCGCGTTCCTTGCGGGTCCACCCCGTCTTCCATTGGTCAGCTCTGCGCCCAGCCACCTCTTCCCCCCTGTGTCCGGCCCCGCCTGCTCCGCCACCGCCCAAGGTCATCGCCGGGGGTCCCACTTATACAGTTCGGCGGCTGCTGGACAGGCGTGTGGTCGGGAGGTCCACCCAGTACCTGGTGGACTGGGAAGGGTATGGACCGGAGGAGCGCAGCTGGGTTCCGGCCAAGTTCATTGTGGACAAGACCCTCATCCGGCAGCTACTGGCCTCTCTCCCTGGGCCGTCAGGGGTCGGCCATCGGAGGGGGGGTCCTGTCACGTCTGTGCATGTCCGCCGCTCCTCCAGAGGGCGACGCATATCTTAGGACACCCCTTTCACCTGTCACTGACTTCCTATTTAAGGACAGGAAGGCCCTCCCCTTTCACTCCGTCATGGATTCTCGTGAGCGCATGTGAACCGAAGTAGGTGAAAACGCCGCTGCCGTGGACTACTGTTTCTTTTGTCTGATTTTGGGATATACCTTTTTTTTAAGTTATGGATTATATCATAGACTATACTGATGTCATGGACTATACTGACTGCTCCGCTCTGTGAAGCTCACAGTAGCCAGAGACAACCTTTCCTTTGTTTTGTTTTTGTTTCCTGTGTGGATTACCCGTTGTTGATTATATTGCCTGCTCTGTTCCGAGGAGAACTCAGGATCAATAAACTTGTTGAACATTTCACCTGCATTCTACGCTCGTGCTTCAGACCTAGCCTGATAACAATTAGTAGGCTAACAAGTAACACTAGCAGGTAGTAGCATTGCTACGAGTATATGCTAGGTTGCTAGGTAACGGAAGCTAATTAAAGCTACCTAGCTGCCGTTTTGGAAAAATAACTCACTCTGGTGGAAGCGTCGGAAATATTTAGAACTCACGCATCTAAAGGTTAATAATAATAAACTTATCCAAAGACAGATGTCATGTACAAATTGGAAAAATTAGTGACATGATACTTTTATAGACGCCATTGCTGTGCATGCCATGACCTAGCTACTGTGATCAAAACGTGATCAGCTACGCTAGCTCCACAGTCTTTGAAAATTCAAGGCTAAATAAACTATTTTGGGACAAGGTTTTTTCTAACAGTTCTGAACGTTTATTTTCACTGATTCTTTTGTGGGTGATTTGTGAGACGCTAAACTTTGATGTATGCATTTTCAGTATTTCAACATAACTTTCTGGAGGGTTTAACCTATTACCTAGAGGTACCTAGATCTAGCTAGCGAAATCCTAACGTAAACAGCAAATGTTTACTCCTCGACAGGTCTGCAAACGCCTTTGTAAACCGATATTTGTTGAAACGTTTGTTAACCGAGACCGCAGGTCGACAAACAAATCGTTTTGACTCAATGTCATGTGTTAGCTGGGCTGTGTGGAGAAGCTGCCCCGGTAAATTGTACTACTACAGTACAGTACTAGACTACTGCTGTGTTCGTCTTGGTAGCGATTGCGTTGGTTGAATTAGTTTTAACTTTCCGTTGTACGGTTTAGGCTGAAATAAATTATTTTCATGAACAGATTGACAAAGTGGCTGTGGCAATGACGTTCAGGTTAGTAGTTAGATAGACTTTTGATTTAAGTAAGGGGAGTGCCGAACATGTTCTGTCGCCGTTTGACTTCCTAAACAGCTGTGTAGATGTTTTTGTAGTGTCTCGCGTAGGCTACAGCGTTGCAGTGAGCTACACTGGTTTGAAACCACAGGTAATGATAATTTCACCCACAAATCGTTTACTTGTAATCTAATGTCATAATAAATCCTACAACGAAAATGTATTTGTGAGGAATGTTTATTTTAACGATTGAAAACAGATGCATCATAGACCACTGTAGTATGTGTTGCCCAGGCAACAGAGGCTAATGTCATGATGCTAATACTTCAGTGAAATAGTAGACTACTGTTTCCGAAAGTAGATGTACTTCCTTAATAATATCATCTTATATTGTACATTACACATCACAATTGTGTGTCATATCACAAAGTAAAATTTGTAAATGGTTATCACCCTGGCCTCTTTGCTTGTGGCGTTTCGGCAGCTGCCTTGCAGTAAAGCAGCTAGCTTAGCTATCTCCCAGAAGTTAACGAGCTGCTAAACTAATGTTCTGGTAGAGGTAGTCACGCGAGTTTTCATGACGTTAGTGACGTAAGTAGCGTCATTGACTGCGGCTAGCAAGTTAGCCACCGTTAGCTTCACTTTTCGCCACAAAAACGTAATTTCTACTTAAACCGTGCAACGGAACGTAAATAAAAATACAAGCAACTCAATCGCTACCAAGACGAAACTTTTGACATCGACGTTGTCTATGTAGTCCAAATATTGACGAAGACTTAGGGGTGTGAAGAGAAACAATAATAACTAGAGAGGGTACAATTTCTGGGGAAATTGTAGGGTGTGCTTGCTTGCGTCGGTTGCACAGGGGTGCGTTTTTTAATGCCATTTTTACAACTGATATTGTGAGAGAACAAAGGTTGTGCCCTTGCCGATGGCAAAGCACACCCAATAATAAATAAGAATAGATAGAAACACTTAAGGTGGCTTCGCCGCTTCTTGGCTTGGCCACCGATAACTGTTACCGACAAAATCATACTACAGCTTGTGGTTGTGATGAACATAAGGTCGGAACGCACCTCTTTCCAGCAACAGCAACAAATAATGCTTTACATTGTCCCAGGTTTTCTAAACGTCCTTGGTAAAATGGTTCGCGCAAATGTGTCGAGGGTCGAACTGCACATGGATCTTCTACGCTACGGTATAGACAAACATCATGCCCGTCTAGTCAATGTTAGCTACACTCTAGCTCATCTGCTTTTTATTAACGCTGATTTGCAAGGAATGCAAGAACAGATATATAGCGAAAACACCTAGACTGTAAACTAGTTTAGCTAGAGCATAGGTAGAATGTGTGATGATTTAGCCTAGTTTATTGGCAATGGGGCTAACGTTATTTCATGTTCCTGACTGTTTCATTCAAATAAATAAAACGTGTTGTCAAGTAATTCTACAATTCAAGATGCATGTTTGTCCAGATCTATTTTTCAGTAAGATAGCTAGAGCTAACTGAAGCTCAGTTGAATCAATGCGCTCACTGTGTTCTGCAGTTATCTATAGGTAGGATATATGTTATCCTGTATTCCATGCAGTCAGGGCATCTCCTCCTCCTCCTGCACCCATAGTGGACGTGACGTTGAGACGGCGCTGAATTTTGAGTTAAGATTTGAGTAGGATTTTACAAGGTGTTTGTGGAACAATTATCACTCAGTACAAGCACAAATAATACTGCTGGATTTATTCTATTCATGATAATGATGATATGGAGTGAAAAAAACGTGTGATGAAAACAAAACATATAAATATTATGAGTAATCGTTCTTCCAAAATTTACTTTCTGCAGTCTGACTACAGTACGGTCATCTGTGTCGCCAATTCCCACTGTCTCCAAAATGCATGGGGGGCCGCACATTCTTTCTGGTGAGCACGAGAAAGTATCTTGTGCGCACCAGATTTTTTTTTCTTCTCATGTCCCTTTAGGGGCTCCGTATAAACCAACCAATCAGCGCGCAGCTCATCTATATTCATGAGCATACCATAAAAGGAGAAAACCTAGTGTTTTTTCCCGGGAAAATCTCACTGGATGTATAAGGGGGCATAGCACCCGGGCCATTTTCAGCCCAACCAATGTTACATACCCTATTCAGAGACCTTAAGGAACAGTGTGAAATACCCCCAAAAAAGTCAATCACCCCTTTAAATCCATCATGGAACATATGATTCAGGTCATGACGTTTCTGTCAGGAGAATTTGTGGTGTGGTGCAGTGTGTATGATCGCGGAAACAACATGAAACGATTTCAAAGTGGCAGTGAAACCATGTCCGTTGTCACATAGAAAGGACTGCTACAGTAGGCTATCCTCAGGATTTGCAAGCTAGCAAAATTTATACTATATACTGGATTACGCTCTCAACGAAGGCAGTCGCATTTTCTTTCCCTGTCCTCCCCCTGACCTTCCCTGCTTGCTTCCCTGCTTGGCTTCTATCGTATTGTCTAGTTATTCACGGAGAAATGCTCTGAAGTTTCAATCATTTGGATAGTTTTTGAAGATATTACTCAAAATCAAATACTACAAAAAGGAACAACCTGAGAGGACTGAAGCCCAAGGAGAACAGAAGTATTTTGGGCTGCCCTCCAAGACTGACCACAGGCAAGCAAACTTAAGCTTGTTCCCTGTAGAACTATGGCTTGTAATGACTGCAAACAACTTACTCAGAGGATAGTCGAACTGGAGCTAAGAGTCAGAACCCTCTTAGATATCAGAGAGACCGAAGACTTTATAGATTCCATGCTACCTAGCCCGGAGGCTAAGCTACCTGCCAATGAGCCACCCTTGGAATCAGCTTTCTCTCCACCGGCCGTTGGACCGGATGAGTCATGGCCTGCTCTCGGCGCTAAACCAAAGAGGCCTAGCGCCGCTTCTACCTTCATCAGAGATGGGACTGTCACCAAGGATAAACAGCAAAAAAAGCGAGGCAGAAACTCTTCCCGCATCACCTCTCCTCCTGTCACACTCAGAAACAGTTTCGAACCACTGGGAACTTTCTCTCCCTTGTGTGTGGAATCCAAGGCGAAGAGGCACAGGAGTGCTAGCCACGCAGCTAACAAACATGAAGGGCCCAGATCGCCGACACACCATGACGGTAGCTACTACACACATGCAAATCCAACACATCATCGTCTGCTGCGACCGGGAGTCCCCCATTTCACTCCAAGCCCCTCTCGGACCACTCGGGGCGCTGTTCGACCCCCTATCAAGCCTAATCAGACAACAATATCACAGGATTATCAAGATCCAAGGTATGCTAAGACTACCCACAGCCCATCAACACTTAGAGGAGCTAACACTGCTAGCACTATAGAATCTACTGCTAGCACTAACGCAGTGTCTAACCTTGGCCTAGCACAAGGTCCTATCATTGCTAACCCAAATAAGATAAGAACTGGCCCCGCAGCTACTGACAAGGCAAACACAACACCACATATGGCCACTATCTTGATTGGAGATGCCATGACAGCACATGTTAAACTGGCAAAGACAGAAAATATTTGTCTTAGCAACACATCTGTCGTCAGAGGTACAAACAATCCTCAACAATAAACCAAACAACCCTAAGATTATCATCCACACTGGCTCGTTTGATATCCTACACAAGAAAACTGGCACTGAGATACTTAAAAAACATTTCACCCAGCTACTGAACACACTCAACAGATATCAAGATGTATTCATCAGTGGACCGATTGCATGCTTTCGCAGAGGAAAAGAAGCCTTCAGTCGACTACTATCTTTCAACACATGGTTGGCATCTGTCTGTCTGACACACAAACTGAGATTTATCGACAACTTCAATGTGTTCTGGAACTGTGCAGACCGTTTTCAAGCTGACGGACTCCACCCAAACCGTAGAGGATCTCGACTACTAACAGCAAATATCAATCACGTGCTCCTGACCACAAATCAAGCTTCTCTCCCTATCCCTGTTGTGTCTAAGCTGACTGACGCATCCCAAACAACCTCCCATGGAACAGAACAGAACATTCAAACAGCCTCCAGCAAGGACATGGGCCCTGCACAGATCTGCACCCCCCGGATGAATTCCCTTGTGATGGAACAGCTCAGTGACAGAGACTTTCCCAAAGAAAAGCTACGCTAGGACAGCCACCATGCTATTTCATTGGACATACCGGTCATCATCACAAACAGAAAATGGCATGGTAAAATGCATGGTTACAAACCTGAAACTAGTGTTAGAAGTCACAGAACTATCCATATTCTTCCAACAGATTTATCTACCCCTGTTTTATCTGTTAATACCCCACAGATGAAACTGGCCCTTCTAAATGTTAGATCACTAAATAACAAAACATTTCTAGTTAATGATCTGGTCAAAGAAAACAACTTAGACTGCATCTGTCTAACAGAAACCTGGCTAAACAATGACACGGCAACAGCAACTTTGATAGAAGCGTGTCCGCCTGATTACAGCTTTCACCAAGTTTCTAGGACATCAAAAAAAGGTGGAGGAGTCGCAGCTATTTTCTCCTCTAAACTGTTGTTCAAAATCACTGAGCTAGGTGAATTCACATCATATGAATATCTTGCTATAGAGCTCAAAACCGAATCAATACTTTTTGTTATTATATATCGGCCACCCAAGCACTCGCCAATATTCATACAAGAATTCTCTGAACTATTATCACTGTGTCACTAGATATGACAAAGTAGTTTTAAACGGAGACTTAAATATCCAAGTAAATAAAAAAGCAGACCCAAGAACTATTGAGCTCTTAAATCTCCTTGACAGTTTCAATCTAACTCAACACATAACAGACCCAACACACCGACACGGAAACACACTAGATCTAGTGATAACAACTGAACTAAATATCAATAATATTTCAATAACTGATCTACCCCTCTCAGACCATCATTATATACTTTTTAATGTGGAAATTATCCTAACAAAAACCAAAAAAGAATTCTTAGTCCATAGAAGATATTTAGACGATACAGCTATGATGAAATTTTCTGAACAATTTGCTCTATATGAGCCGACTAACCATGATTGCTCTCTGAATGAAATGGTAGAGAACCTCAATGATGCACTATTATCTGTGTTAGACTCTGTTGCACCACTGAAAACCAAAAAGAAGTGCACAAGCAGAACCTCCCCATGGCTGAGAAATAAAAATGTTAGTGAAACAAAAAGAAAATGCCGTGCAGCAGAGAGAAAATGGAGGAAAACAAAGATCACTATCCACTACAATATCTACAAAGATACACTAACCACCTATAACAAAACCATCCGTCTAGCAAGGAGAGAATATTTCTCCAACATTATTACAGAAAATGCCAGAAATTCCAGAGTTCTTTTCTCCACCATTGACCAGCTGCTAAACACTGTCCCTGCTCCACCTCCATCCTCAGCAGTTAAATGTGAAGAGCTTGCTTTGTTCTTCAAGAACAAAATAACTTTGATCAGAGCTAGTATTATTAATAGTGGGGTCGAAACTGACATCAGTAGATTCTGCAGCATAACCATGAGCACATTTACCTGTATCACACTTAGTGAACTTTCCAAAATTGTCAGCGAATCTAACTCCACAACCTCAGATATTGATCCTATACCCACAACATTCTTTAAGCGAGTGTTTGATAGTGTCTCAGGTCCGGTGCTAGAGATTATAAACACCCAGATGCCTTCAAAACAGCTGTTGTAAAGCCCCTATTAAAGAAACCCAAATTGGATAACAGTCTACTTGCAAATTACAGACCAATATCAAACCTTCCATTTATTAGTAAAGTACTGGAAAAGTTAGTTTTAGTCCAATTAAATTCTTTTCTTGAAGAAAATAACATCCTGGAAGTCTCGCAGTCAGGTTTCAGGAAATATCACAGTACTGAAACTGCTCTCACCAAAATAATTAGCGACCTCAGACTAAACTCTGATGCAAATAAAGTCTCTATCCTTATCCTGTTAGATCTCAGTGCAGCATTTGATACAATTGATCACGACATCCTAATCAATAGACTGGAAAAGCTTATTGGGTTCACGGATAGTGTATTGAACTGGATGAAATCATATATCACAGGAAGGAAGTTTTATGTTAGTTTAGGTGACCATAGGTCCAAGAAACATGAGAACTGCTACGGGGTTGCTCAAGGAAGCTGCTTAGGTCCATTACTTTTTTCTCTTTATATGTTACCACTCGGCGACATAATCAGAGAACATAACATAGATTTCCATAGCTATGCGGATGACACACAACTATATATATCCACTGAACCCAACGATGCAACGGCCATCAATTCCATTACCAACTGCCTGTTGGCAATAAACAAATGGATGAACGCTAACTTTCTTAAATTAAATGAAGACAAAACCGAAGTCCTACTATGTGGCCCCAAATCCAAAAGAGAGATGCTTATTAAGAATCTTGGAGGTTTAACCCCCTGTCTTAAACCAGAGGTGACGAGTCTCGGTGTAATCCTGGACTCAGATTTGAATTTCAACTCTCACATTAATAAAGTGACCAAAACAGCTTTCTTTCACCTGAGGAATATAGCAAAGGTACGACCATTCATAAACCAAAATGATGCAGAGAAGTTAATTCATGCTTTTATATCCAGCCGGCTGGACTACTGTAACGCACTTTTCACTGGTATTCCCAAGAAAACCACTGAAAGACTACAGCTCATTCAAAATTCTGCAGCTAGATTATTAACCAAAACTAAAAGGAGAGAACACATTAGTCCTGTCCTAGCTACTTTACACTGGCTCCCTGTTACCTTCAGAATTGACTTTAAGGTCCTTTTCCTCACATACAAAGCTCTACACGGACAAGGACCTAGCTACATTGCTAACTCCTTTATAAACTACACACCAGCTAGAACACTGCGATCATCAAATGCAGGCCTATTAGAGGTCACCAGAAGCAGTCATAAGAAGATTGGTGATTCGGCCTTTGTCAATTACGCCCCAAAACTATGGAACAAATTACCCATAAATATTAGGGAAGCAAACACTCTAGACATTTTTAAAAGACAGCTTAAAACCTACCTTTTTACCGAAGCATTTAAGTAATTTTATCTCAAAAGGGTTTTCCTACTTTTATTAATTATATTATTGTTACTTTTAAGATGCATGTTTAAAGTTGGTTTCTCTCTTGAACAGAGATCTTATTGGGATTTTTATTTTTGTTTGAATTGTTTATCACTTGTATTATTGTTTTTATTGATTTTATGTAAAGCACCTTGAGCTGCAATTCTTGTATGAAATGTGCTATATAAATAAAGTCTTACTTACTTACTTACTATATCAAAAATATTTTTTTAGACATAACAATGGATTCTGCCACTAAATGAGTGACTTGCCTTTATTTCTGGACATACTATCCACAACCGAAGTGTGTTACACAATGTGCATTACTCTTGGTACCCAGAATGCCCTGCGGAAAGCTGAAAAGCTACTAAGTTAAGGGCATTAGCTTAATAAAATAAGCGTTGTTTGGAGTTCTATTATAGTTTGTTCTGTTTTGATATGTGTAATGCTATGGTCTATACCCAGACAGCATTTACATCTGTGCCAGATCCGTTTTCAAATCAGCAGATTCGCGCAGCAGTCGCACTCACTATGTAGCCTGGTCCTAACCAGACCCTCATACATTTCATTTGTATAGAGGGTCTGGGATCGCTCCATTGACAAGCGTTAACTTCCTTGAAGGCGGGTACTCTGTTGAAGTTTAAAACTATTGGATCTGCCCAGAGCCACTCTGATCTGCCATAACCAATCGCTAGCGTTCGCCTTAGCCCACTCCTTCACCGCGGAGCTAGCTGCCGTAGCTGGAAAATCAAACTTTTCCCAAACCCCGTGGGGAGGAGGGCCACAACATCATGACCACCAACAAAACTCAGCTAGGATTGTTCTTGCTCCGGCTTTAATTTATGGATATTCGGCAGCATTGCCACAACCGCAGAATAGCTTTCTCCGCTGCCATTACTGGACAACAACTTAAACTAGTGCACAACATCAACGTCATCATTCTCAGCCACTCCCTCTGTTCGCTGATTGGACCTACAAAAAAATTGTTTCTGAAAACCGGCTGATGCACTGAAATCCCAGACCGAACAGAAGACAGAAGCAAAATCCAAATTGAGCGGAAGTACGTAGGAGGGCAGAGCCAGGCTACTCACTATGCAGATCTGCACCAAATTTGCGCCAGACCTCTATAGCAATTCTGGCTGTGACATTCGGTCCGGCGGTTAAGGCGCCGATCCAGGGCAGCTGCGCAGACCAGACACGCCACAACTGAATCGAGTCCGCCCGGCGGGTGTGGGCCGGATCAGAGCAATATACAAATATGATAACAAAACATTTTCTATGGCTCTGGGCCGGATCCGCGGGAGCTGCGCAGACCAGACGCACCACAACTGAATCGAGTCCGCCCGGCGGGTGTGGGCCGGATCAGAGCCATATAAAAAGATGATAAAAAAAGCTGCGCAGACCAGACACGCCACAACTGAATCGAGTCCGCCCGGCGGGGGTGGGCCGGATCCGTGGGAGCTGCACAGACCAGACACGCCACAACTAACAGAACGCTTTTCCCCCCGCATAAACCTGCCAATCTGACTGCAGAGTGGAAGACCGCAGGCTGCACCGTCTTTGTGATTGTTGGTAAGTGCATTATTAGTAGGCCTAAGTAAAAATTAAAAAGTAAACTGGTGTTGATGTCATGTTAGTCTGTTAAATATTTATATTAAACATAAGTTTACAAACTTAGTTTACACCACATTATTCTGACAACCTCAGACGTATGTGCTAGACAAGCTAGTAGCATAGCTACGGTTAGATGGTACATTAGGTTCTTTTTAACATCCACAACGTGAACATGAGGCCAAAACGGTTATCTTTGCTTATTATTTACCAACATTGTTGAATATCATGTCCATTGTGTGTTAGCTGCAACATCATAGCCATGTTAGCATTAGCCACTATACCCACTCTTTTGTCTGTAGCTAGCCTAGCTGCTAGTACTATACTGCGGTGATCACTGCTAGCTACTGCTAGCGCCCACTTCTCAAGTCCAAAATTAACTAGTTCGGACGTCAGTACCATATCCAAAGTCTCACTGTATTATACACATATAATCTTCAACATCAACACACTATGAAATGAAATGTAAATGAACCGGTGCATATTCCCGTAACAGATGTTATTTTTATGCTGTAATGTTCTCTTTTGCCTGTTTAAAATTAAAATAAAACGTTTGAAAATTACAAATTGCGTGGGTATTTGTTTGGCCCTTAATTGTCTGATAGCCTAAGTATGAATCACAGACCAGGGCCAGATGAGCCCTTGATGTGAGTCGCGGATCTGGGCCAGATCCGCACCACACGTCATGGCTACATGGCTACTAATAACTGTACTGGGCCACTTCTGGCCCAGATCTGTCTCTGATCTGTAATTCCAACCTGTTCCGGTATTGGGCCATTGGAAAGGATGAGCCCGGTTCAGGTCCGTTTAGCGGATCTGCGATTAACAAAATTAAAGCTGCCATCCACTCTGCAAAGGATTTGATGCAAAAGGACGATAACTCTTCTGTTGTATGATCACAGTTGGAAAAGATAACACTATTGTTTGAGGATGCAACCCTACAACAAACAGCAGTGATTCCCCTACTTCCTGAAGAAGAAAAGGAAAAACAAAGGGAATGGTTTAAACACGTCGGCGAAAGCACCGCTGGTTTTATTCATGACACAAAGAGATGGTTATCCGAACTGGGGAGACCTTTTTCTGACGACATGAACGTAATGACAGCTCTAGGATCAGCAGATTCAGAATGGAAGTCACACCTCTGCTGTCAAAGTGCTTGAAGCCATGCAACAGGAAAAACAAGACGACATAACGGCAAATGACAGTGTCTCAAATGTCGGAAGCGGAAATTTAGGAAGACAGCTTTCCTTTTTTTCCTTTTTTCAAATGCTAATGAAGACCTGGTCCAAATCTGGCCCAAACATATTTTGCTGTTTGGGTAGTTTAGATAATTTGAGTGTTCACCTTGATTGGGAATTTTGTCTAGTTAGATCGGTATCTAAGCTGTCCGCTACGACAGTGTGTCTGGGCAAGTAATCAATCATGAGTACTGGTCCCAACATTAGCCGGCGCAACGGTGACGTTGTTTGCATAAAAGTGCGATTAAAACTCGATTTACAAACAGAAAGTGCTCATTCTGGGGGGGGGGTGCGGCTTATGGGCTCAAAATTGTTATTTGCCCAGGGCCTCCAATTAGCTAAAACCGCCCCTGTCCACTGTGTACTACATTTTAACAAATGTCTATTTCAGGGGTACTCAATTAGAAACTCAAAAGGTCCACTCACCAAATTTCCATTCAGTCCAGGGCCCGGAACAGTGATGGTTTCTTTTTCTGGCCCTTACCTCAGAGTTCTGGGGGTAATTTTGTTCAAAGTGGCTTTGTGTCATACTGACGTTTCACGTTAGCTCTAGTCTACCACTTTTGACAAGGACAACCGTCTCATTGCAGATTAAACACATCGGTTTTGTGCTCCCCACCGGCATCACAAATGCATACTTGTCAGTCCATTCCGTCTGAAATTTGAGATTTTCAAAATCAACTTTACGCTTTTTGCTGGGTTTTGTCACACCACGAGTTTTGCTCAGGAAGAAACAGGTATGTAAAGAATATATTGTGCTTATTAAAAGTTATGCATTGTGCTTATTAAAGTTATGAACTTAGAAGTATGCTCGGGCTTAAACATTGGGTCTCACACTGGGTGTGGGAAGCAGGCTGTTTGTGTCTCTATCTCTTCATTTTCAGAAACAACCTTGAAACCGGGTGGAGACGGCACCCGAGCAGGTGGGACGCGTAGGCAAGAACAACTCCCTGATGCACGAGAGAACAAGCTCAACCCTTTTTTGATACTTGTGTTTCAATTGCACTGTATAAATATATGCTGGGGAGGGACAGATAGCCAGTTGGACTTCGTGAACCAGCCCAAACTCTGTTGCGGGTAGGGAAACGTAGACAACCCCAGAGCTCTGTACGTGTTGATTTCCAACTGCTGCATTAAAGCTGATATTATCAGACCTCTGCGACTCCAGACCACTCTTTCTAGAACACAGATTTGTGTCATTGAATACCATCATTACATATTGGAATAGACACATAGGTTTATGAATCCTTCATATGCTACCTTAGCAAATCGATTAGCCTGCGTTGTTGTGAATGACACACACAACCTGCTTGACCCACAGAGGTTGCGGCCAACGTTGAGTGAGTGTGCTGTCATGGTGATTACTATTACAGCTCCTGATTGGGTCTTTGGATTGGACACAGAAGATAGAAACCACATCTAGTAGGAAAACAATATAGGCGTTGTTTTTCCTATACGTCACTATAGGAGGTCACGGGGGATGGTCAGACAATTAGTAGCCTATTTAAACACCTGTGCACCTACATGGTGGTAGAGAGGGGGTGAGTTTGGGTTTCGCAATTTTTTGTTTTCCCATAGTTTAAAGCAGTATATTTCATACAACTGGATTTTCTTTCGAATTGTTTTATTTTTTAATTCAAGTGGACAATAAAGACCCGAACGCATAACACCGAGTGGAACTGCCTTATTGAATCGCGTCATACCAATGTTTTGCCCTGACTCAGCCTCTCAGCGGCTAATGGAGGTTGCAACGAAGCCGCTACATTTAGTCAACAAAAAATTATACTAAGACGGATAAACATTGGATCACGGAGGGACTGTGTTCTGTTGGATTCAGCGTTCACGCTGATTGAATGATTGGACATCGCCTGATGGAACGGGAGGATTGCTTGGACTGACGGATAACGCACGACCGGGCGGTATGTAACTTTGTAGGATCCTGGCTGTGAACGGTTGTGTAGAAATAGCTGAGGAATTCTTACTGCCGCTGGTCCATTGGGGACAAATTGGTTGTTGGTAGTGCGCGCTGTATTCGTCAGAAGCTCGGATCATCGTTAATCGGCTTGGTGCTGTGGTCCGCAAAATCATTGTACACAATCATTGCACAACGTCAGGTTCAGACGTCATGGACTCAAGAATGGAAGGAAAAAAGAGACAAGTGAAACTCACTAACAAGGCTTTGGAAGGACTACTTCATAAACTTCAGAAGGACCGGCAAGCAAACGTTAACAAAATTAAAGCTGCCATCCACTCTGCAAAGGATTTGATGCAAAAGGACGATAACTCTTCTGTTGTATGATCACAGTTGGAAAAGATAACACTATTGTTTGAGGATGCAACCCTACAACAAACAGCAGTGATTCCCCTACTTCCTGAAGAAGAAAAGGAAAAACAAAGGGAATGGTTTAAACACGTCGGCGAAAGCACCGCTGGTTTTATTCACGACACAAAGAGATGGTTATCCGAACTGGGGAGACCTTTTTCTGACGACATGAACGTAATGACAGCTCTACACGGTATGAGCGGAGAGGATCAGCAGATTCAGAATGGAAGTCACACCTCTGCTGTCAAAGTGCTTGAAGCCATGCAACAGGAAAAACAAGACGACATAACGGCAAATGACAGTGTCTCAAATGTCGGAAGCGGAAATTTAGGAAGACAGCTTTCCGCAAGGGGCAGAAGCCACAGACAATCTTCTATTAGCAGGAGGTCTGGTTGTTCAACCACCTCTTCAGCGTGCATCAAAGCTGGGGTCGGGGTCCTCTTGTGAGATTTCTTGCAAACCATCAGGGTTTGCAGGCCACTCCTCCTTAGGTCGGACGAGAAACTGAGTCCCAGACACCCAAGTCTGATTCTTCAGGAAGGATTCCACCCTCAACCCCCTAGAGGCCATATCTGCAGGATTGATTGAAGTGTTCACATACCTCCACTGCGACGGTCTTGAAGCTTTAAGGATTGCCGAAACCCTGTTTGCCACGAATGTTCGAAACCTTGAGGTCTCATTGTTGATGTATGAATTCTTCAGCATCTCTGCCATTTACTTTCAATCTTGTACAGAAATGTACATAGGAGCTCATTAAAGAAGAGCTTTAGGTTTTGAATAACTGTGTGTATATGATATATACAAAAATGTAATATAACGGCAAAAGTGTTTGCAACATGAGACAAATGTGTGCTTTTGAGACGTGTTTGTGATATTTTGAATGCAGTGCTTCATTTTGCAAGAGTAGCGAGGCATTTTGCATTTGGTGTGTGCAGTTGTTGGATTTGTGTGTTAAGTTTTGAAAAAAAAGGACAAGTAAAAAAATGTGTGCAAGCATTTGAAAAAAACTGTAAGAGAGATGACTGGGTGTCCCTTCAGACTGTAAAGAGGTAATGGGTAGAAATCCAGGCAGTGTTCTGCATTTATGCAGTGCATGTCCTCAGCTGCTTGTTTGACTTCATAGAGTCCATACTCTGACAAATACAATGAAGTGTGTGGTGTCACCAGAAAACACACCTCTTTGTCATCTTTCACCAAAACAATCTCAATCTGTCCAAACTTGATTGACTCATCAAACTCCTGTTTTAGGCAGAGAAAAGATCCCTTTTTTAAAGTGTTCCCTTAAAGACAACCTCAGTGGACACACTGGTTCTGTAAACATGTGTACTTCAACTGCATTACACACTGCATCACTGTATAGGTGAGCATGATATGGAGTTGAGTTTTTGGATGTCAGCACAGGTGCAAAAAAGGAGCTTGCGCTAAGGGTTGTTTGGAGGAGTTGGTGCTGGTTTTCAAGAGACTGGCATACATTCTTGAAGTTTTGTGTCCTCCTTATACACCTCTTGAAGTACGAATGTTTACTCTCAAATCTCATTGTCCATAATCGTATAAGGGGGCCCAGTTTGAGTATCAATGCTGCATAATGGAGAAGATAGTGGTGCTTGGGTTTTAGACGCTCAGAAGCAAACACTGCTTTCCTTGTTTCCAGATATTCAACCACAACAACTGTGAAGTCAAACTGAAGTGGAGACAATTAGCAAAGTGGGCGGAACCTAAATGCCCTTCCGGGTTTCTGCCCGGGGCTTTAAAAAGGAGACATCGGAAGTAAACATTAATTGACGAACGGCAGGAGTCAAGAGGAAGAGAGAGACTGTTCTGCGGGGTCGCCAGCAAGAGATGCCTTACAAACGCCCGAATGACAGCCGGTAAGGAAACTAAGCTCTGAAACCTGCTCGCTGATGTAGCCACACAGTTGGCAGACGACTAACTCTGACGTCACTGAACCCTGTGGTGCCGGGGAAATTCGTCCGCTTACCGCTGTTTAAGGAATGAGTGTTTGGTAAACTTTAAGAGTACTAAGATGAGCGAGTCTGTATTGCTTTTGATGCTCTTGATCTATGGTGTTAGTGTAATTAACTGTTTTAAATGTTATATTGGGTTTAAAAACCCAAAAAAAAAAAAAATCTTATAAAAATGTGTATTTAAATATGTGTATTTGTGTTAAAAGGTTTTTCACCTGAACTAAACCGAACTGAAAACTGAAAACCAAATCAAAAAAGTAGAAAAAGGGAAAATGATATGAGTGGAATCCAGTTCCTTATTTCGAGGTGGAGGCATCAAATCCCTTTCAAGTGGGGTAGCAAAAAATATTAGGAGGAACTTGACAGTGAAAAACCGCTGAGGAGAAATCTGTAAACCTGCGAAGAGACAGAGGTCTAGTAAAGGAAGCCCAAGGAACCATCAGCATTTCCACTTGTTGGAACTTCTTCAGGAACCATGGCAGATCAAGAGAAATCGATTAAGCAGCTCAAAAAGGAGAGGACTACGACGAAACAAGGATTGTCTTGTCTTGTTAAAAGGATCACCAGAAATTACAAAGAAATGCCTGGGGAGGAGCTCAGGAACAGTTTCAACAAACTCATGCAGGAGGCCGAGGAAGTAATAGAGGCCAATGACAATGTGGAGGCTGGACTCATTGCAGAGCTGGAGCCGGACGCAGGGGAGGAAGCTATGTTAACTGAACAGCAAATAGCCGACCTGGCAAGGACTGCAAAGGAGTGTGAGCAGAAACTAAAAGAGGTTAAGGAGCTCATTCAGGACTCTTTGTGGGCAAACTGTGGAAGTGTTGAGGTATCTGCTTCCCTACAGTCGGCAGAGGGCGCATTTGATCTTGTCGCTGCTACTGTACCATCGGATAGCAGCCAAGAGGCATATGAGTTCATGCTCGACCACCTGCAAAGACTGGTAGAGACTGCAAAGGAGGCATATGGTCGGTGGGAACGTTGGGCGCTATTGAAATAGTGGAGGAGCTTCAAAAGATTCCACCTGTCAGAGGACATCAGCCACGTAAAATAGTGGAACTTATTCAAGCTGTGGGAAAAGCGCTTCAAGACCTGAGCGATCTCGGAGACACAGGTGCTATCAGGAATCCACTAATGACAAAATCAATTGAGAGCAAGCTGCCAGAAACCCTCAAGAAGGAATGGCTGGTCTTTGTTGCTGACAAGAGGAATGCTGTGGCACCAGAGAAGCGTTTCGACAATCTCTTGGCATTTCTCAAAGAGCAGGAGAGTATATACGAACAGCTGGAACAACTGAAGGAGGAAGAGCCGGCAGAAAGGAAACTCGGACTGAGCCAAGATATGCCAGAACCAAAGCTACCAGGGCAGGAAACGACAGAACAGGCTGTGTCGTCTGTGGTGATACAAAGCACGGAAGAAAGCTGTACTTCTGCAAGCAATTTCGAGGCCTAATGCCTGGGACACACTGCCTGCGATCGGCTGCGATCTGCTGCGACGCGTCTGGAAGCGCCTCCTTTTTTCTTTCGGCGCTGTTATCAAATGGGACCGACCACACTGGCTGCGAAGCGCCGCGATTGCCTGCGATCTGCAGCAATCGTTTTGGCAGCTGGTCGAATTTTTTCGCGAGACGCTTGCGAAATCGGCTGCAGGATGATGAAATACACCATATTAGTTGATATATTTGAATAAAAAAACATGTTATTAAGATTTTACTCCATTAATTGTAGACTACGGTGAACATTTGTAAAGTTGTAGACTTCATAATTACACAATGTTGGTAACGAACGTCCTTTACATGTGGTTACCCTGATGAAAACAAATGAAAATAAACAGATTGATCCGTTGAGCTAGCATGCCCGTAGTTGTTTTGTTTGTTTGAGAAAAACGAGTTGTCACGCGTTGCACACAACACACAGGCAGACATAGCCTACTGAGAGAGAACCCCCAAGTCGATTTCTAAAATCAGCATCAAATGAATTCTCGTAGTTGAAAAGCACAGGGAGTTGTTGTATGTCAGCAACAATTTTACAAGGACAACGTAGATAAGGATCAATGCTGGGATATAGCCAATGCCATGTTTATGTACCATGTCAGCGTAAAGGAAAGCTCAGAGTAGCTGAAAGGCTTGGTGACCGGCGCGGAGAAATGCGCGTCTGGTGTGAACAGCTTTTGCTCAGTCGTAGCCGATCGTAGCCGATCGTGGCGCGTCCAGGCGCTTCGCAGCCAGTGTGTCCCAGGCGTAAGGCTGACGGAGAAAAAGGCTGCGATAAGGAAGTTGGAAGCTTGCAAGAAGTATCTTGAAGTTCACGATGATGGGGCATACTGCAAACCTGCGTTTCTGTGTAAAAATCAAAGCTGCAAGGATGAGAATCATCCTGAGCATCATTTCTATCTGTGCCCAAACTATGGAATAAGGAAAGGCAGTGTGGATCAGAGAAGAAGTACATTTGGCCCAGAGGAGGAGAGAAGCAGCAAGGGATACACAACGGAGCAGGAGGGAGGCAGCAGGAAATACACGGTGGAGCAGGAGGAGTTCTTCAGCCACCACAGCAACTGCAAAGGTTCTTTCCAGATGTCCCACTGAAGGACTTTGTGAGACCAAAGGAAATACAGTTAGGTCCATAAATATTTGGACATTGACACAATTTTCATCATTTTGGCTCTGTATACCACCACAATGGATTTGAAATTAAACAATCAAGATGTGCTTTAAGTGCAGACTTTCAGCTTTAATTTCAGGGTATTTACATCCAAATCAGGTGAACGGTGTAGGAATTACAATACATTTTATATGTGCCCCCCCCCTTTTTAAGGGACCAAAAGTAATTGGACAATTGTCTGCTCAGCTGTTCCATGGCCAGGTGTATGTTATTCCCTCATGGGAGTTCGTTATTTCATTGACAAGGAGCAGATAAAAGGTCTAGAGTTCATTTCAAGTATGGTATTTGTGTTTGGAATCTGTTGCTGTCAACTCTCAATATGAAGTCCAAAGAGCTGTCACCATCAGTGAAGCAAGCCATCGTTAGGCTGAAAAATCAAAACAAACCTATCAGAGAGATAGCAAAAACATTAGGTGTGGCCAAATCAACTGTTTGGTACATTCTTAAAAAGAAAGAACGCACTGGTGAGCTCAGCAACACCAAAAGACCTGGAAGACCACGGAAAACAACTGTGGTGGATGACAGAAGAATTCTTTCCCTGGTGAAGAAAAACCCCTTCACAACAGTTGGCCAGATCAAGAACACTCTCCAGGACGTAGGCGTATCTGTGTCAAAGTCAAAAATTAAGAGAAGACTTCACCAGAGTAAATACAGAGGGTTCACCACAAGATGTGAACCATTGGTGAGTCTCAAAAACAGGAAGACCAGATTAGAGTTTGCCAAAAAACATCTAAAAGACCCTGTACAGTTCTGGAACAACATCCTATGGACAGATGAGACCAAGATCAACTTGTACCAGAATGATGGGAAGAGAAGAGTATGGAGAAGGGAAGGAACTGCTCATGATCCAAAGCATACCACCTCATCAGTGAAGCATGGTGGAGGTAGTGTTATGGCGTGGGCATGTATGGCTGCCAATGGAACTGGTTCCCTTGTATTTATCGATGATGTGACTGCTGACAAAAGCAGTAGGATGAATTCTGAAGTGTTTCTGGCAATATTATCTGCTCAGATTCAGCCAAATGCTTCAGAACTCATAGGACGGCGCTTCACAGTGCAGTTGGACAATGACCCGAAGCATACTGCGAAAGCAACCAAAGAGTTTTTTAAGGCAAAGAAGTGGAATGTTCTGCAATGGCCAAGTCAATCACCTGACCTAAATCCAATTGAGCACTTGCTAAAGACAAAACTGAAGGGAAAATGCCCCAAGAACAAGCAGAAATTGAAGACAGTTGCAGTAGAGGCCTGGCAGAGCATCACCAGGGACGAAACCCAGCGTCTGGTGATGTCTATGGGTTCCAGACTTCAGGCTGTCATTGACTGCAAAGGATTTGCAACCAAGTATTAAAAGTGACAATTAGATTTATGATTATGTTAGTTTGTCCAATTATTTTTGGTCCCTTAAAAAGGGGGGGGCCACATATAAAATGTGTTGTAATTCCTACACCGTTCACCTGATTTGGATGTAAATACCCTGAAATTAAAGCTGAAAGTCTGCACTTAAAGCACATCTTGATTGTTTCATTTCAAATCCATTGTGGTGGTATACAGAGCCAAAATGATGAAAATTGTGTCAATATCCAAATATTTATGGACCTAACTGTACATTTGCTCATAAGCCACAGGGAAGGTCAGCTCGCACCACAGAGGAACAGAGCTGTTGGAGATCTCGTGCTGTGGGAGGGACCACTAGGAAAGACTGTCGGAGGTTGTCATCCAGAGTTGTTTGAGGAGCATAGCATGTCAGCCCACATGTCCAGGACACACTTCGCAAGGTCAATGAGAGCAGCTGCTTTAAAGTATGAGGGTGGCACCAATGGAGTCCCTGGACATCTCCCACCAAGCTACAGGGTCAAGGTCTGTGAGGCATGGACATCAACCGTGAGTTGGGACTTCTTGGACTGGTGGAAGTGGGATAGTATTGGGGCAGCATGCGAGCCAAAGTGCGGAGGGTGCCGCTGTGGGAACTGCCAGCCAGGTGGCAAAGAAATGACTCTCGCTGAGGAAAGAGAGCTCGAGGTGGTAAGGGAAGGCCTCACCTATGTCACAGGGGACAGCCACAGAAAAGACCCACATTGGCATGCGAGCTATCCGTGGTTGGAAGGCCCCGTGTCGCTACCAAATAACAAGAGGACGGTTGAAGCCACGTTTTTCAGGACAGAGAGACAGCTATCAAAAGAGGCTGAATGGAAGAGCGCCTATACGGCTCAAGTGCATGACATGGTAAGCCAGAAAGCTGAAATGAAATTTTCCGAAGATGACATTCTCAGCTGGAAAGGACCAGTGTGGTATGTGAGTCACCTTATTGCTCCAAATCCCCACTCTGTCACCACCCCAGTGAGACTTGTGTGGAACAGTAGCCAAAAGTGTAACGGCGTCAGCTTGAATGATCTACTGATGAAAGGTCCGGACGTCCTCAATCAAATTCGCTCCGTCCTCCTCAGATTCAGAAGTGGAGTCTATGCTGCCCTGGGAGACATAAAAAAGATGTATAACTCAGTCTGGCTGGAGGACCGCGAAGTGTACTTGCACAGATTCCTCTGGCGAGACTCCGAGGATGAGGAGCTGGGGGAGTATGCCGTTACGAGAGTGAACAGTGGCGACAAGCCTGCTGGGTGCATTGCGCAGGTAGCGATGCATGAGACAGCCAATCTTCCTCCCTTTGCCCACCTCAAGGAAGAGAGGCGGGTACTCCAGGAAGATAGCTATGTGGATGACATTCTCACATCCCACAACATCCTCGACCAGCTGGAAGTCATCACCGCAAATGTGGAAAGAATCCTGAAAGCTGGCAGATTTGAGCTCAAACCTTGGGTCCGGTCAGGCCAAAGTGGGAGTAAGGAGGACAGTGGCGAAGTAGAGGAGACTAGGGGAAAGACATTGATCCTACCAAACCAAATGTGTGATGATGAGAACAAGGCACTTGGTCTGGGCTACATTGTGGAAGAAGACAAGCTCCACGTCATGGTGGGGATCAATTTCTCCAAAAGGAGGAAAAAGATGCGGCTTGGTCAAGACCTTCTTCAAGGGCAAATCAGAACCCAGACGCCGAATCACCTAACGAGAAGGGAGCTTCTCAGCCAAGTATCAGGGCTGTATGATCCCATCGGGTTGGTGGCTCCTGTAAATCAAAAGGGAGCGATTCTGGTATGCAGAGCTTTCCAAGAAGCAAAAGTGGGAAGCTGTCCGGCCAGAGATACATGGGACACAGCGCTCTCAGATGGACTTAGGGAGGATGGAATTAAGCTCTTCGAAGAGTATGAACAACTGGGCAAAGTCAAGTTTAGAAGGGCACTGACCCTATTTGGCTCAACAACTAAACCCTTGGCAGTTACCTTTTCTGATGGAAGTGAAGACACCTATGGGGCAGTGATGTACCTAAGGTGGGAGTCGAACAAAGGCCCACTTGTCAGACTTGTAGAGTCTAAAGCCAAGTTAACTCAGTTGGACCACAAAGGGGATGCTGTTAAAGCGGAGATGTGTGGAGCAGTGTTTGCTTCACACTTGAGAAAGTATTTCGAGCTGCACAGTCGAATCCAAGTGGAGAAGTGGTATCACCTTGTGGATAGCCAAACAGTCCTTGGTGCAATACAGCGAGAAAGCTACGGTTATCAGACATTTTTCGCAAACAGGATTGGAGAGATTCAGAGTAGAACAAGCATTCAGGACTGGTGGTGGATTCATGGAGCAGATAACATTGCTGATATCATAACCAGAGGTGCAAGCCCTCAGAACCTTGATGAGGACTCGGAGTGGCAGAATGGACCAAAGTTCCTGGTGCTTCCTGTGTGTGAATGGCCGATAAAATCAGCTAAAGAACTGGCTGCCACCGCCAGAGAGAACATTAACAAGTTGCAGAGGAAAGCTTTCGTAGCAGCACTGGCAAGGCAGGAAGTGGGGAAACAGGAAGAAGAACCAACAAGTCAGAGGAGACCACCTGCAGGGTCAGTAATTTGGAATCTTGTTGATGTCAGCATTCTAACTCGACTGGTGGAGACAGTAGCATGGATGTGGAGAACAGCAAAGAGGTTTCTCGGGAAGAACAAGTCCCTAAACAGTTCTCGACCCAGCAGTTCATGCTGCTGGCTCAAGAAGCTCACAGCGAGAGTCATGACGGAGTGGCTGGAACCTTGCTTAAAATGAGAAGGAAAGCTTGGATCATAAAAGGAAGGAGGATTGCTCAAAAAGTCGTTGATAACTGCATAATCTGCAGGAAAGCAAGAGCAAAGAAATGTCAACAAGTAATGAGTGATCTTCCTCCCGAAAGGACTGAACCTGCTGCTCCTTTCAAGTTCACAACAGTAGACCTATTTGGACCGTATTCCGTTAAGGATGAAGTTAAGAAGAGGGATGAAGTTAAGAAGAGAGTAACACTCAAAGTCTGGGGAGTCGTCTTCTGCTGTATGGCCAGCAGAGCTATCCACACAGAGTTGGTTAACACCTTATCAAGTGAAGGGTTTCTGATGGCTTATCAGAGGTTCACAGCAATCCGTGGGCACCCCAGGAAGATCTGGTCTGATCCAAGCACCAATTTCAGCTTTGGAGGAGCTATATAAGTTTCTGGACAGCGTGGACGAAGCTGGAGTTGGAGGACAACGCAGCTATAAATGGGACAGAGTGGATGTGGAGAATCCATCCAGCTGATTCGCCACATAGGAATGGCGCTGCGGAAGCTGCTGTGCGGATTGTAAAGAGAGCGCTCCAGGAGACATTGTTTGGGTGAGTTACCAAAACGCTTTGAGGGGGCAGTTCAAGCTGAGCAGAGTCGTTGCGACTAATCCAGACTGCAAAGGCATTGTGAGAGACGTCAATGTGCAGATCTTTCCAAGTTGCTCCGTCCCTTGTACATCAGATTTGAAAGGGAAGACGAGGCATTCAAATAAGGTTGAGAGAATCCGAGCAACTATTGTTCACAGGGACATTAGGAGAATCAGAATCAGAATGGGATTTATTCGCCATGAAAGTTTGCACAGACAAGGAATTTGCTTTGGCAGGAAGGTGCATACAATAAACATATAGGGACCTAAAATTTAAATATGTGGACTATCTGTACTACATAAACTAGCAGTACTAAGTGGAATTAGAATTAAATAAAATATAAAATAAAATATAAGTTGCCATAATTTACAATCTAAAAATACAAATATTACAAAAAATACAAATGTACAAGATACAATTTTGTAATGCAGTGTGTTTAAGCGGCAAGTCATTAGAGTCAGTGTGGTCCCTTGGCCTTGTTGAAGAGGCCAACAGCGGAAGGGAAGAAACTGTTTTTGTGGCGTGAGGTATTGCTCCTGATGGACCACAGGCGGAGGGGAGTGACAGAAACAGAGTGTCCAGGGAGGAGTCGGCCACAATCTTCCTCGCTCACCTCAGGGTCCTTGAGGTGTGCAGGTCATCGAGGGTAGGCAGATTGCAGCCAATCACCTTTTCAGCAGTGCGGATGATACGCTGCAGCCTGCTTTTGTCCTTGGCAGTGGCAGCAGCGTACCAGACGGTGATGGAGGAGGTGAGGATGGACTCAATGATGGCTGAGTAGAAGTGCACCATCATTGTCTTTGGCAGGTTGAACTTCTTCAGCTGCCGAAGGAAGTACATCCTCTGTTGTGCTTTCTTGATGAGGGAGCTGATGTTCAGTTCCAACTTGAGGTCCTGGGAGAGGATAGTGCCCAGGAAGCGGAAGGACTCAACAGTGTTGACTGGGGAGTCACACAGGGTGATGGGGGTGAGTGGGGCTGTGTTCTTCCTGAAGTCCACAACCATCTCCACTGTCTTAAGAGCATTGAGCTCTAAGTTGTTCTGTCTGCACCAGGTCACTAGGTTGGCCGCTTCCCACCTATAATCAGACTCGTCTCCACCAGAGATGAGCCCAATAAGGGTGGTGTCGTCCGCAAACTTCAGGAGTTTGACGGACGGATGACTGGAGGTGCAGCTGTTGGTGTACAGGGAGAAGAGCAGAGGAGAAAGGACGCAGCCCTGAGGTGATCCGGTGCTGATGGACCGGGAGTCAGAGACTTGTGTTCCCAGCTTAACACACTGCTTCCTGTCAGACAGGAAGTCTGATCCACCTGCAGGTGGAATCAGGCATGTTCAGCTGGGAGAGCTTGTCCTGAAGCAGGGCGGGGATGATGGTATTGAAGGCAGAGCTGAAGTCCACAAACAGGATCCTGGCATAGGATGCTGGGGAGTCCAGGTGCTGTAGGGTGAAGTGGAGGGCCATGTTAACTGCATCGTCTGGTTCTGTAGGCAAATTGCAGGGGGTCCAGTAGAGGAGGCTGGTTGTCTTACTTCCAGTGGAAGAGCAAGCAGTGAGTGGTGCGTCAGGAGGACCAGATTCGATCCTCAAGGTTTGACAGTGCAGCGGCGATCGCCCAAATGTTTCCATAGGGTGATCGAGTGGGAGGTGTGAAGTCAAACTGAAGTGGAGACAATTAGCAAAGTGGGCGGAACCTAAATGCCCTTCCGGGATTCCGCCCGGGGCTTTAAAGGGGCGATTGACTGCAAAACCGATTTTACCTTGTCATAGTTGAAAAATGACAGTTTGGTGTGTAAAATAGACATACAGTGAACCTCAAAGTCCATTGACGCCTCTTTCCTATATAAATCTCACAATTTGTAACTGCTGCTGTGAAACGATAGCTTTCAAAAACATTCCCCGCTGTGACGTCCCAACGGGGCTCCTCCTTTTTTGGCTCTTTGTCACGCCCCAACATTTACCTTCAGACCAGCCCACCGGTGTTCTGGCCCAGGAACATTACTGGAGCTCACGTAGATCTCAGACACTAGTTTATCAGCGCGCTGCTCTGTAGCCTACTTCCACGGGATTTGAAAGAAGAAACTTTTTCTAAGGATATTGAAAATGGACCACGGTCGTAAATGCAGTGTTCCAGGCTGTACAGGGAATGCTGA
This sequence comes from Osmerus eperlanus, assembly GCF_963692335.1. Lineage (NCBI taxonomy): Eukaryota > Metazoa > Chordata > Actinopteri > Osmeriformes > Osmeridae > Osmerus > Osmerus eperlanus. Next base: position 10,135,749 of record NC_085041.1, read on the forward strand.
CAGTCAGTCTTCCCACGGAACCAAACTCTCGACGGGCATGGCTGATGTTTGTCTACGAGAAGATCCCTGTGAAGTTCAACCCTTGGTTCTTAATTTGCTCGAACCATTTCACCAACGACAGTTTTGAAAACCTAGGACAATTTAAAGAAGGATTTGCTAAGCCGCTGTTGCTGAAAAGAGGTGCTGTTCCAATCGTATGCTCATCACAAACGCAAGCTGTAAGTATGATTTTGTCGCTAACAGTTAGCCTGCAATGCTAACGTCTCCTGTATCTAGCATAGGTAGAATGCTAAATACGTTTCTAAACACATCAGCATACCTTACTTAGCAAATGACTCTAGCTAGACTAACTGTAGTCGGCATTGGAAGGGAAGCTTCCGAAAACGAATAGCCAGAAAACGAATAGCAGTCTAGCCTATTGCTAACGCTTGTCTAGATTATCTATTCGAAAGAACTGGAGAAAGGCAGGTGCTAGATACATGATACGTTAGTATTGCTAATAACTGTTACCCGACAAAATCATACTACAGCTTGCGGTTGTGATGAACGTAAGGTCGGAACGCACCTCTTTTCAGCAACAGCTTCATAGCAAATCCTGCTTTACATTGTCCCAGGTTTTCAAAACCGTCCTTGGTGAAATGGTTCGCGCAAATGTGTCCAGGGTCGAACTGCACAGAGATCTTCTACGCTACGGTATAGACAAACATCAGCCATGCCCGTCTAGTCAATGTTAACTATAGACTCTAGCTCATCTGCTTTTTATTAAGTGATTTGCAAGGAATGCAAGAACAGCTAACCTAGATAGCGAAAACACCTAGACTGTAGGCATGTAAACTAGTTTAGCTTGCTAACGCAAGAGCATAGGTTGAATGTGTGATGATTTAGCCTAGTTTATTGGCAATGGGGCTAACGTTATTTCATGTTCCTGACTGTGTTTCATTCAAATAAATAATACCTGTGTTGTCATGTAAAACTACAATTCAAGATGTTTGTCCAGATCTATTTTTCAGCAAGATAGCTAGAGCTAACTGAAGCTGAGTTGAATCACGATAGTTTGTTTGCTAAGCTGTAGTGTAGTGCTAACGTTACCCACCTAAGTCGATCCTGTTTGCTTCGACAACAGAAGTGGAAACAACTAACGTAATCATTTCAAATGATATCTAGTCAATCTGTTGAAAACAGTGTTGTGTAGACAAAAAAGATTTCTTTGTACGTTTTTATTTCAAGTCTCCACTTTCCATGTTTCAGTGAGTGTTGGCCATGTTGCTTCACTCGTTGTAGACCAACCAATCAGCACGCAGCTCATCTATATATTCATGAGCATACCATAAAAGGAGAAAACCTAGCGTTTTTTCCCAGGAAAATTTCACTGGGTGTATAAGGGGGCATAGAACAGCACACGGGCCATTTTTAGCCCAACCAATGTTGCATACCCTATTCGGAGACCTTAAGGAACAGTGTGAAATACCCAAGAAACCCAGTCAATCGCCCCTTTAAAAAGGAGACGTCGGAAGTAAACATTAGTTGAAGAACGGCAGGAGTCGAGAGGAAGAGAGAGACTGGTCTGCCGGTCGCCAGCAAGAGATGCCCTACAAACGGCCGAATGACAGCCGGTAAGGAAACTAAGCTCTGAAACCTCCTCGCTGATGTAGCCACACAGTTGGCAGACGACTAACTCTGACGTCACTAAACCCTGTGGTGCCGGGGAAATTCGTCCACTTACCGCTGTTTAAGGAATGAGTAAGTAAGTAAGTAAGACTTTATTTATATAGCACATTTCATACAAGAATTGTAGCTCAAGTTGCTTTACATAAAATCAATAAAAACAATAATACAAGTGATAAAAGTAATAATTAAAATAGCAAATCTATAAAAACAATAATATAAGTAATAAAAGTAGTAAAACCCTTCTGAGATAAAAATTAATTAAATGCTTATGTAAAAAGGTAGGTTTTAAGCTGTCTTTTAAAAATGTCTAGCGTGTTTGCTTCCCTAATATTTATGGGTAATTTGTTCCATAGTTTTGGGGCGTAATTGACAAAGGCCGAATCACCAATCTTCTTATGACTGCTTCTGGTGACCTCTAATAGGCCTGCATTTGATGATCGCAGTGTTCTAGCTGGTGTGTAGTTTATAAGGGAGTTAGCAATGTAGCTTGGTCCTTGTCCATGTACAGCTTTGTATGTGAGGAAAAGGACCTTAAAGTCAATTCGGAAGGTAACGGGGAGCCAGTGTAAAGTAGCTAGGACAGGACTAATGTGTTCTCTCCTTTTAGTTTTGGTTAATAATCTAGCTGCAGAATTTTGAATGAGCTGTAGTCTTTCAGTGGTTTTCTTGGGAAGACCAGTGAAAAGTGCGTTACAGTAGTCCAGCCGGCTGGATATAAAAGCATGAATTAACTTCTCTGCATCATTTTGGTTTATGAATGGTCATACCTTTGCTATATTCCTCAGGTGATAGAAAGCTGTTTTGGTCACTTTATGAAAGTGAGAGTTGAAATTCAAATCTGAGTCCAGGATTACACCGAGACTCGTCACCTCTGGTTTAAGACAGGGGGTTAAGCGTCCTAGATTCTTAGTAAGCATCTCTCTTTTGGATTTGGGGCCACATAGTAGGACTTCGGTTTTGTATTCATTTAATTTAATAAAGTTATCATCATCCATTTGTTTATTGCCAACAGGCAGTTGGTATGAGTGTTTGGTAAACTTTAAGAGTACGAAGATGAGCGAGTCTGTATTGCTTTTGATGCTCTTGATCTATGGTGTTAGTGTAATTAACTGTTTTAAATGTTATATTGGGTTTAAATATGTGTATTTGTGTTTTAAAAACAGGAAAAATCTGATAAAAATGTGTATTTAAATATGTATATTTGTGTTAAAAGGTTTTTCACCTGAACTAAACCGAACTGAAAGCTGAAAATCAAATAAAAAAAGGAGAAAAAGGGAAAATGATCTGAGTGGAATCCAGTTCTTTATTTCGGGGTGGAGGCATCAAATCCCTTTCAAGTGGGGTAGCACAAAATATTAGGAGGAACTTGACAACAACGTTGAGGTAAGCGACCTGGGCAGTGGTGATTGTGGGTGCACACTAGTTCTACAAGTGATTTTAAAGGCCATATTGCAGGTTTATTTTTCCGACGAATTTGCGCTATTTGCTTGTTGGTAATAAACATTTAAACTGTTATCCATTGTATTTGATGTTGGGTGTCACAAAACGGAATATAATACGAAAAAGTAGCTACTTTTTTGCAATGATTCTTCTTTCCCCACAATGCATTGTATGACGTCACGTTGGGGAGACGACAGACCAAAGCCGCTATGAGACCTTTGAAATCAATTAGAAATAAACACTTGGCTAGTACCAGAGAATGTCTATTATGGGCTCTGCTAGTACCATCAAAACGTGGGACATCTAATCGGAAATGTCAAGTCAAGTCAATTTTATTGATCCCACTAGGGTAAATTTGTTTGTAGACAGGTATTAAGACACATTCAATCCATCATAAAATACTACATAAACAACATACCTGACACCACACAAGACAACACACAATACATTACAATACAGTGATCACTTAATATTGAAAACCCAGAATAAGATCCGTCCATAAATACTTCATGCCATTCATTTATGCACATTTAGCCTCCCAATGGCAAAACAAAAAAAAGAGTCCCCAAATCGTTTTGTTCTGAGGGTGGGAGCTCTATACCTTCTTCCTGAAGGCAAGAGCTCAAACTCCCCCTTCAGGGCATGGTCAGTACAAGCCAATATGGAGTGGGTCTTCCTTGCGACCTGCCGAACATAAAGCTCAGAGAGCTGGACTTGGTTTACCCCAATGACTTTACTGGACACTCTGACAAGCCGGTCAAGCCTGTTCTTATTAGCCAGATTCAGATTCCCAAACCATACCACCACACAAAATGTCAGCACTGACTCAATAAAAGTTATATAAAACAGCGTCATCATTTTGTTGCACACCTTAAAAGAGTTCATTTTTCTCAAGAAATAGAGACGTTGCTGTACCTTTTTTTGAAATGGCATCTGTGTTGTTCTGAAAGCACAGCCTGTTATCAAACAGAGTACCCAGATATTTATAATTCTCAACCAAATCAATCTCAATCCCCTCAATAGTTGTGAATCGGGGAATGGGCACCGACCTCCTGAAGTCGATAATCATATCCTTGGTCTTTGACAAATTCAGTTCAAGATGAAACTCCTTACACCATGACACAAAGTCATTGACAAACAGCCCATGATCCATATCTCCTCCCTTCAGCAAGCTGACTATGACCGTGTCATATGCAAACTTTATGATGTGTCTATTCTCAAACTTACTCTGGCAACTATTTGTGTACAGAATATAAAGAAGAGGAGAGAGTACACAACCATGGAGTGAGCCAGTGGATGAATGGAGCTTGTCTGAAAGGATGCCATTAACCCTCACACACTGTGATCTTTCTGTCATAAAGTCTAAGATCTATCCAATAATATTCATATCAAGATTGAAGTCAGAAAGAAGTTTCTCTACTAGCAAGTGTGGTTGAATAGTGTTAAAGATCCTGTAAAGTAAATTCCATGTTTTGCTTCTAAGTACATTATACACGTGTGAAATGAGTGCCTGAAAGCATGTGCAAAGCGCTAAAACTTTGTCACACTGAAATGTGGAGTTAAACCGAAGAACAGTTTCTCTTCCGTTTTCAGATCAGGTTTTAATGGGCGGAGCCAAAAAATGCCCTATCTACGTCATTTCGCCCTATCTACGTCAGATCACTGAATGGCTCCTCCTGCTGTACTGTTATTGTAGCCTACATCAGCTAGCTAGCTAGCTTCAGGATGTCTCCCACCGCCCGCAACTGCATCTTCCCTGGATGCAAGAACTACAGCTGCACTGCAACGCCATTTAAGTTCACTATTGCTAATGAAAGGAAAAATAGGTGGATAGATTTTGTGAAGAGACACGCTCATGGAAAGCTTTGGATAAACTCCAACAGCCGCTTCTGCACTGACCATTTCACAGCGGACAGTTTTAACATGGACCAGAGACAGACGAGGTTCACCAACACACGGCTTCTCTTGCAGCGCGGAGCCGTACCGAGCATCGCCCCTCCGGCTGTTCATCCTCCGGTCGCACCTGGACCATCCACCGCCGCCAGCAGTTCATCACTCAGTTCTGTGTGCTTGTTATAATTATACTAGATAACTTTTCCAGAGGTATCTCTGCTATGAGTTAGTGCAAACCGCTAAATTGATATTAGGCTACTCGGTGTAGAATGATGGTATTTTGGTGAAATGGTAGCTAATGTGTTAGAAGTAGCCTAGTTGGAGAGCTCACTGTCTGCTGTCTCTGGTGTCCATTTTTACTGTTACAGCTCAGGGGAACATTTCATTTATATGCATCTGTATGTTTCACTCATTGAACAAATAAATACTAATTCTATACGGTTTTGTTCGGCTTGACATAGCGTCCATTATCTGGGTCGGAGGTAGGCACTAGGCAGCGAGGGGCGTAGCTTCAGCTCCTTGAGGCGACACGCCCCCCCAGTCTCAAGGAGAGAAGACTGCTGATTTTTTCACGATTTCAAAGCCTAATTTAACATACTTGTGGGTGTTATTTTTTCATTCGAATTTGGATGGGTAGTTAATAACACATTATTCTGTGATATGGCAAACTTAAAACTCGTTTCCAGGTCCACTTTACAGGATCTTTAAAAGCATAAGAAAAATCAATGAACAGAAGTCTTGCATGAGTTAGTGGGCCCTCAAGGTGATGATACAAGCTGTTCAGCAGCATCAGAGAGGCATCCTCAACACCCTTACCAGCTCTATAAGCAAACTGCAGAGGATCCAGAGAACCCTGGATCTGCTGCCTAACAGCCAGTCCTACCACTTTCTCTAAAACCTTCTTAACCCTTGTGTTATCTTCGGGTCATTCTGACCCATCAGTCATTGTGACCCACCGTCGTATTGCAACAACTTTACCGCATACAAAAACAAAATGAAGCATTTTATTTTAACCGTCGGGCTGTCTCAGACCCCCCACATTGCAAAGGTTAAAAGAAAATTATTTTTATTTGTTTTTGTATTGGGTAAAATTGGGTAAACACAACGATGGTTCGTTATGAACCTTTGGGTCATGTGACCCGAAGGCAGCACAAGGGTTAAGTAAAGATGTAAGTGCTACCGGTCTAAAATCATTTAAGGACTTGTAAGGTTTTGTACACTTAGCGACAGGGACAATAATTGAATGTTTCCAGATTTCTGGAATCTTTTGTAACTCCAAAGATTTCATAAAAATAACCTGAAAAATATTGCAGAGCTGATCAGCACAAGTCTTTAGTACTTTGCCACAGATCTTATCAGGGCCTGGGCTCTTCCTACTGTTGGTGTGCCTAAACAGTTTTGTAACAAAGTCAACATCAATGGTCAATGTTTGACTCGACTTAGTCTTGCACCTCATCTTGTCTATCTGTTCATTAAAATCTTGTTTATCAATCTTTAAATAAAAATCATTCAAACCATCAGCCAATTGGCTATCAGAATTAAAACCCTCCAGACTGACTGCCTTATTACCCCATACATGACATCCAGTCATCTTTTTCATGCCATTCCAAGCAGTTCTTAGATTATTACTTTTAAATTCTGTCTCTATTTTGTCCCTGTAGTTAAACTTTGCTTTCTTAATTTCAGCCCTTACCTCTTTCCTCAACTCTCATCTTGGCTATATCTCCTCTATTAAATGCTGCTCTCCTTTGACTTAAAATACTCTTCAAGTCTTTTGAAACCCAGGGTTTATTATTTGGGAATATTCTAACTTCCTTGGTAGGGATCACAGAGTCCGTACAGAATGTAACATAACTACACACCACATCAGTAAATTCATTTGTCATCAGAGGAGTCCAGGAACACTGACCAGTCAGTACACTCGAAACAGCCCTGAAGTGCAAGGGAACTCTCCTCAGTCCAAACCTTATCCATTCGCTTCACAACCTGCTCACGCTGAAGCACAGTCTTGTAGGTCGGAAAAAGGTGTACTACATTGTGATCTGAAGATCCAAGCGGGGGTCCACCCACAGATTTATAAGCTCCCTTGATAGAGCCATAACACAAGTCAAGGGTTTTACTGTGACGAGTAGGGCATGAGACATACTGATAAAACCCCGATAATGCCCTTTAGTTTACAATGGTTAAAATCTCCCATAATAAAATTGGGGGAATCTGGAGATATAGATTGCAGTTCTTGTGTCACTTTAAATATTAACTCAGCTGCTGCTTTGGCGTTTGCTTTAGGATGTATATAGACCACCGTAACAAACAATTGAGGGAATTCCCTCGGAAGGTAGCCGGGCCTAAGCGACACAGAGAGTAACTCTGTGTCAGCTAGACAGACCCGTTTTCTTACCGTAAAGTTGCTACACCATCTGCAGTTTATATACAAACAAACGCCCCCTCCTTTAGCCTTCCCCGTTACCTCACAGTCACGATCAAGTCGAATAAGAGTCCCGAAACCATCAATTTCCAGTGAAGAATCCGTCTCCACATGTGTTTACAACGTCGCAGAAAATATTTCATTAGGGATAATCTTGGGGGGATTTTACAGATGGTAAATTAGCCCATAGCTAGCCCATAGCTAGCATGATGTCTTCTTTTTTTTGATCTAGATAAGTTTACCAGTAGTACTAGTCTACGTATCTGAACTAGAGCTAACAACGTGGATTTTTATGTAGGGTAAGTGGAAGAGAAATGTACTTGCCCCACTGGACAAGTTAAAACTCAAACAAAATAAAAAGCCATGTTACTTGTACAGAGGGTCTGGGATCGCTCCATTGTC